>NC_091236.1:22333295-22682770 GCF_040958095.1 Procambarus clarkii
CTCCAAAATAATGCTCAGGCCTCGAAATTGGGATGTTTAGGATATTTTGAAAACTGCAGGGAAGTTTGTGCAAAATGTGACTAAAAGCCGCTTTCAGTACTTGTCATATGTTGGGTATAAAAAGTCGTAATTTCAAACTGCGAATACGTGCAGAGAGCAAGAATTTGGCTCCAAAACATGGCTCAAGGCTCGAAATTGGGATATTTGGGATATTTCGAAAACTGCAGGGGAGTTTGTGCAAAATGTGACTCACTGCCGCTTTCAGGACTTGGCATATGTTGGGTATAAAAAGTCGTAATATCAAACTGCGAATACGTGCAGAGAGCAAGAATTTGGCTCCAAAATATGGCTCAGGCCTCGATATTGGGATGTTTGGGATATGTTGAAAACTGCAGGTAGATTTGAGACAAATGTGACCAAACGCCACTTTCAGTACTTGGCATATGTTGGGTATAAAAAGTCGTTATTTCAAACTGCGAATACGTGCAGAGAGCCTGAATTTGGCTCCAGAATATGGCTCAGGCCTCGAAATTGGGATGTTTGGGATATTTTGAAAACTGCAGGGGAGTTTGTGCAAAATGTGACTCATTGCCGCTTTCAGTACTTGGCATATGTTGGGTATTATAAGTTGTAATTTCAAACTGTGAATACGTGCAGAGAGCCAGAATTTGGCTCCAAAATATGGCTCAGGCCTCGATATTGGGATATTTGGGATATTTTGAAAACTGCAGGGATGTTTGGGACAAATGTGACCAAACGCCGTTTTCAGTACTTGGCATATATTGGGTATAAAAAAGTCGCAATTTCAGACTGCGAATACGTGCAGAGAGCCAGCATTTGGCTCCAAAATATGGCTCAGGCCTCGAAATTGGGATATTTGGGATATTTTGAAAACTGGAGGGAGGTTTGGGACAAATGTGACCAAACGCCGTTTTCAGTACTTGGCATATATTGGGTATAAAAAAGTCGCAATTTCAAACTGCGAATACGTGCAGAGAGCCAGAATTTGGCTCCAAAATATGGCTCATGCCTCGAAATTGGGATATTTGGGATATTTTGAAAACTGCAGGGAGGTTTGGGACAAATGTGACCAAACGCCGTTTTCAGTACTTGGCATATATTGGGTATAAAAAAGTCGCAATTTCAAACTGCAAATACGTGCAGAGAGCCAGAATTTGGCTCCAAAATATGGCTCAGGCCTCGAAATAGGGATATTTGGGATATTTTGAAAACTGCAGGGAGGTTTGGGACAAATGTGACCAAACACCGTTTTCAGTACTTGGCATATATTGGGTATAAAAAAGTCGCAATTTCAGACTGCGAATACGTGCAGAGAGCCAGAATTTGGCTCCAAAATATGGCTCAGGCCTCGAAATTGGGATATTTGGGATATTTTGAAAACTGGAGGGAGGTTTGGGACAAATGTGACCAAACGCCGTTTTCAGTACTTGGCATATATTGGGTACAAAAAAGTCGCAATTTCAAACTGCGAATACGTGCAGAGAGCCAGAATTTGGCTCCAAAATAATGCTCAGGCCACGAAATTGGGATGTTTGGGATATTTTGAGAACTGCAGGGGGGATTGTGCAAAATGTGACTCACTGCAGCTTTCAGTACTTGGCATATGTTGAGTATAAAAATCGTAATTTAAAACTGCGAATACGTGCAGAGAGCCAGAATTTGGCTCCAAAATAATGCTCAGGCCTCGAAATTGGGATGTTTAGGATATTTTGAAAACTGCAGGGAAGTTTGTGCAAAATGTGACTAACTGCCGCTTTCAGTACTTAGCATATGTTTAGTATAAAAATCGTTATATCAAACTGCTAATACATGTAGAGAGCCAGAATTTGGCTCCAAAATATGGCTCAGGCCTCGAAATTGGGTCTTTTGGGATATTTTGAAAACTGGAGGGATGTTTGGAACAAATGTGACCAAACGCCGCTTTCAGTACTTGGCATATGTTGGGTATAAAAAGATATAATTTCAAACTGGAAATAGGTGCAGAGATCCAGAATTTGGCTCCAAAATATGGCTCAGGCCTCGAAATGGAGATATTTGGGATATTTCGAAAACAGCAGGGGAGTTTGTGCAAAATGTGACTAATTGCCGCTTTCAGGACTTGGCATATGTTGGGTATAAAAAGCCATAATTTAAAACTGCGAATAAGTGCAGAGAGCCAGAATTTGGCTTTAAAATAATGCTCAGGCCTCGAAATTGGGATATTTGGGATATTTAGAAAACTGCAGGGATGTTTGGAACAAATGTGACCAAACGCCACTTTCTGTACTTGGTATATGTTGGGTATAAAAAGATATAATTTCAAACTGCGAATACGTGCAGAGAGCCAGAATTGGGCTCCAAAATATAGCTCAGGCCTCGAAATTGGGATATTTGCGTTATTTTGAAAACTGGAGGGGAGTTTGGGCAAAATGTGACTCACTGCAGCTTTCAGTACTTGGCATATATTGGGTATAAAAAAGTCGCAATTTCAAACTGCGAATACGTGCAGAGATCCAGTATTTGGCTCCAAAATATTGCTCAGGCCTCGAAATTGAGATATTTGGGATATTTCGAAAACTGCAGGGGAGTTTGTGCAAAATGTGACTCACTGCTGCTTTCAGGACTTGGCATATGTTGGGTATAAAAAGTCGTGATATCAAACTGCGAATACGTGCATAGAGCCAGAATTTGGCTCCAAAATATGCCTCAGGCCTCGATATTGGGATATTTGGGATATTTTGAAAACTGCTGGGGAGTATGTGCAAAATGTGACTCTCTGCCGCTTTCAGGACTTGGCATATGTTGGGCATAAAAAGTGGTAATTTCAAACTGCGAATACGCGCAGAGAGCCAGAATTTGGCTCCAAAATACGACTCAGGCCTCGAAATTGGGATATTTGGGATATTTTGAAAACTGCAGGGAGGTTTGGGACAAATGTGACAAAACGCCGCTTTCAGTACTTGTCATATGTTGGGTATAAAAAGTCGTAATTTCAAACTGCGAATACGTGCAGAGAGCCAGAATTTGGCTCAAAAATATGGCTCAGGCCTCGAAATTGGGATGTTTGGGATATTTTGAAATCTGCAGGGGAGTTTGTGCAAAATGTGACTCATTGCCGCTTTCAGTACTTGGCATATGTTGGGTATAATAAGTTGTAAGTTCAAACTGCGAATACGTGCAGAGAGCCAGAATTTGGCTCCAAAATAATGCTCAGGCCTCGAAATTGGGATGTTTAGGATATTTTGAAAACTGCAGGGATGTTTGGGACAAATGTGACCAAACACCGTTTTCAGTACTTGGCATATATTGGGTAGAAAAAAGTCGCAATTTCAGACTGCGAATACGTGCAGAGAGCCAGAATTTGGCTCCAAAATATGGCTCAGGCCTCGAAATTGGGATATTTTGGATATTTTGAAAACTGGAGGGAGGTTTGGGACTAATGTGACCAAACGCCGTTTTCAGTACTTGGCATATATTGGGTATAAAAAAGTCGCAATTTCAAACTGCGAATACGTGCAGAGAGCCAGAATTTGGCTCCAAAATAATGCTCAGGCCACGAAATTGGGATGTTTGGGATATTTTGAGAACTGCAGGGGGGATTGTGCAACATGTGACTCACTGCAGCTTTCAGTACTTGGCATATGTTGAGTATAAAAAGTCGTAATTTAAAACTGCGAATACGTGCAGAGAGCAAGAATTTGGCTCCAAAATAATGCTCAGGCCTCGAAATTGGGATGTTTAGGATATTTTGAAAACTGCAGGGAAGTATGTGCAAAATGTGACCAAAAGCCGCTTTCAGTACTTGTCATATGTTGGGTATAAAAAGTCGTAATTTCAAACTGCGAATACGTGCAGAGAGCAAGAATTTGGCTCCAAAACATGGCTCAAGGCTCGAAATTGGGATATTTGGGATATTTCGAAAACTGCAGGGGAGTTTGTGCAAAATGTGACTCACTGCCGCTTTCAGGACTTGGCATATGTTGGGTATAAAAAGTCGTAATATCAAACTGCGAATACGTGCAGAGAGCAAGAATTTGGCTCCAAAATATGGCTCAGGCCTCGATATTGGGATGTTTGGGATATTTTGAAAACTGCAGGTAGATTTGAGACAAATGTGACCAAACGCCACTTTCAGTACTTGGCATATGTTGGGTATAAAAAGTCGTTATTTCAAACTGCGAATACGTGCAGAGAGCCTGAATTTGGCTCCAAAACATGGCTCAAGGCTCGAAATTGGGATATTTGGGATATTTCGAAAACTGCAGGGGAGTTTGTGCAAAATGTGACTCACTGCCGCTTTCAGGACTTGGCATATGATTGGTATAAAAAGTCGTAATATCAAACTGCGAATACGTGCAGAGAGCAAGAATTTGGCTCCAAAATATGGCTCAGGCCTCGATATTGGGATGTTTGGGATATTTTGAAAACTGCAGGTAGATTTGAGACAAATGTGACCAAACGCCACTTTCAGTACTTGGCATATGTTGGGTATAAAAAGTCGTTATTTCAAACTGCGAATACGTGCAGAGAGCCTGAATTTGGCTCCAAAATATGGCTCAGGCCTCGAAATTGGGATGTTTGGGATATTTTGAAAACTGCAGGGGAGTTTGTGCAAAATGTGACTCATTGCCGCTTTCAGTACTTGGTATATGTTGGGTATAAAAAGATATAATTTCAAACTGCGAATACGTGCAGAGAGCCAGCATTTGGCTCCAAAATATGGCTCAGGCCTCGAAATTGGGATATTTGGGATATTTTGAAAACTGGAGGGAGGTTTGGGACAAATGTGACCAAACGCCGTTTTCAGTACTTGGCATATATTGGGTATAAAAAAGTCGCAATTTCAAACTGCGAATACGTGCAGAGAGCCAGAATTTGGCTCCAAAATATAGCTCATGCCTCGAAATTGGGATATTTGGGATATTTTGAAAACTGCAGGGAGGTTATCTTATCTTGAGGTTATCTTGAGATGATTTCGGGGCTTTAGTGTCCCCGCGGCCCGGTCCTCGACCAGGCCTCCACCCCCAGGAAGCAGCCCGTGACAGCTGACTAACACCCAGGTACCTATTTTACTGCTAGGTAACAGGGGCATAGGGTGAAAGAAACTCTGCCCATTGTTTCTCGCCGGCGCCTGGGATCGAACCCAGGATCACAGGATCACAAGTCCAGCATGCTGTCCGCTCGGCTCCCTGCGTCAATCAGCATCAAACTGCAGGTTTGGGACAAATGTGACCAAACGCCGTTTTCAGTACTTGGCATATATTGGGTATAAAAAAGGCTCAATTTCAGACTGCGAATACGTGCAGAGAGCCAGAATTTGGCTCCAAAATATGGCTCAGGCCTCGAAATTGGGATATTTGGGATATTTTGAAAACTGGAAGGAGGTTTGGGACTAATGTGACCAAACGCCGTTTTCAGTACTTGGCATATATTGGGTACAAAAAAGTCGCAATTTCAAACTGCGAATACGTGCAGAGAGCCAGAATTTGGCTCCAAAATAATGCTCAGGCCTCGAAATTGGGATGTTTAGGATATTTTGAAAACTGCAGGGAAGTTTGTGCAAAATGTGACTAAAAGCCGCTTTCAGTACTTGTCATATGTTGGGTATTAAAAGTCGTAATTTCAAACTGCGAATACGTGCAGAGAGCAAGAATTTGGCTCCAAAACATGGCTCAAGGCTCGAAATTGGGATATTTGGGATATTTCGAAAACTGCAGGGGAGTTTGTGCAAAATGTGACTCACTGCCGCTTTCAGGACTTGGCATATGTTGGGTATAAAAAGTCGTAATATCAAACTGCGAATACGTGCAGAGAGCAAGAATTTGGCTCCAAAATATGGCTCAGGCCTCGATATTGGGATGTTTGGGATATGTTGAAAACTGCAGGTAGATTTGAGACAAATGTGACCAAACGCCACTTTCAGTACTTGGCATATGTTGGGTATAAAAAGTCGTTATTTCAAACTGCGAATACGTGCAGAGAGCCTGAATTTGGCTCCAGAATATGGCTCAGGCCTCGAAATTGGGATGTTTGGGATATTTTGAAAACTGCAGGGGAGTTTGTGCAAAATGTGACTCATTGCCGCTTTCAGTACTTGGCATATGTTGGGTATTATAAGTTGTAATTTCAAACTGTGAATACGTGCAGAGAGCCAGAATTTGGCTCCAAAATATGGCTCAGGCCTCGATATTGGGATATTTGGGATATTTTGAAAACTGCAGGGATGTTTGGGACAAATGTGACCAAACGCCGTTTTCAGTACTTGGCATATATTGGGTACAAAAAAGTCGCAATTTCAGACTGCGAATACGTGCAGAGAGCCAGCATTTGGCTCCAAAATATGGCTCAGGCCTCGAAATTGGGATATTTGGGATATTTTGAAAACTGGAGGGAGGTTTGGGACAAATGTGACCAAACGCCGTTTTCAGTACTTGGCATATATTGGGTATAAAAAAGTCGCAATTTCAAACTGCGAATACGTGCAGAGAGCCAGAATTTGGCTCCAAAATATGGCTCATGCCTCGAAATTGGGATATTTGGGATATTTTGAAAACTGCAGGGAGGTTTGGGACAAATGTGACCAAACGCCGTTTTCAGTACTTGGCATATATTGGGTATAAAAAAGTCGCAATTTCAAACTGCAAATACGTGCAGAGAGCCAGAATTTGGCTCCAAAATATGGCTCAGGCCTCGAAATAGGGATATTTGGGATATTTTGAAAACTGCAGGGAGGTTTGGGACAAATGTGACCAAACACCGTTTTCAGTACTTGGCATATATTGGGTATAAAAAAGTCGCAATTTCAGACTGCGAATACGTGCAGAGAGCCAGAATTTGGCTCCAAAATATGGCTCAGGCCTCGAAATTGGGATATTTGGGATATTTTGAAAACTGGAGGGAGGTTTGGGACAAATGTGACCAAACGCCGTTTTCAGTACTTGGCATATATTGGGTACAAAAAAGTCGCAATTTCAAACTGCGAATACGTGCAGGGAGCCAGAATTTGGCTCCAAAATAATGCTCAGGCCACGAAATTGGGATGTTTGGGATATTTTGAGAACTGCAGGGGGGATTGTGCAAAATGTGACTCACTGCAGCTTTCAGTACTTAGCATATGTTGAGTATAAAAATCGTAATTTAAAACTGCGAATACGTGCAGAGAGCCAGAATTTGGCTCCAAAATAATGCTCAGGCCTCGAAATTGGGATGTTTAGGATATTTTGAAAACTGCAGGGAAGTTTGTGCAAAATGTGACTAACTGCCGCTTTCAGTACTTAGCATATGTTTAGTATAAAAATCGTTATATCAAACTGCTAATACATGTAGAGAGCCAGAATTTGGCTCCAAAATATGGCTCAGGCCTCGAAATTGGGATATTTGGGATATTTTGAAAACTGGAGGGAGGTTTGGGACAAATGTGACCAAACGCCGTTTTCAGTACTTGGCATATATTGGGTATAAAAAAGTCGCAATTTCAAACTGCGAATACGTGCAGAGAGCCAGAATTTGGCTCCAAAATATAGCTCATGCCTCGAAATTGGGATATTTGGGATATTTTGAAAACTGCAGGGAGGTTATCTTATCTTGAGGTTATCTTGAGATGATTTCGGGGCTTTAGTGTCCCCGCGGCCCGGTCCTCGACCAGGCCTCCACCCCCAGGAAGCAGCCCGTGACAGCTGACTAACACCCAGGTACCTATTTTACTGCTAGGTAACAGGGGCATAGGGTGAAAGAAACTCTGCCCATTGTTTCTCGCCGGCGCCTGGGATCGAACCCAGGATCACAGGATCACAAGTCCAGCATGCTGTCCGCTCGGCTCCCTGCGTCAATCAGCATCAAACTGCAGGTTTGGGACAAATGTGACCAAACGCCGTTTTCAGTACTTGGCATATATTGGGTATAAAAAAGGCTCAATTTCAGACTGCGAATACGTGCAGAGAGCCAGAATTTGGCTCCAAAATATGGCTCAGGCCTCGAAATTGGGATATTTGGGATATTTTGAAAACTGGAAGGAGGTTTGGGACTAATGTGACCAAACGCCGTTTTCAGTACTTGGCATATATTGGGTACAAAAAAGTCGCAATTTCAAACTGCGAATACGTGCAGAGAGCCAGAATTTGGCTCCAAAATAATGCTCAGGCCTCGAAATTGGGATGTTTAGGATATTTTGAAAACTGCAGGGAAGTTTGTGCAAAATGTGACTAAAAGCCGCTTTCAGTACTTGTCATATGTTGGGTATAAAAAGTCGTAATTTCAAACTGCGAATACGTGCAGAGAGCAAGAATTTGGCTCCAAAACATGGCTCAAGGCTCGAAATTGGGATATTTGGGATATTTCGAAAACTGCAGGGGAGTTTGAGCAAAATGTGACTCACTGCCGCTTTCAGGACTTGGCATATGTTGGGTATAAAAAGTCGTAATATCAAACTGCGAATACGTGCAGAGAGCAAGAATTTGGCTCCAAAATATGGCTCAGGCCTCGATATTGGGATGTTTGGGATATGTTGAAAACTGCAGGTAGATTTGAGACAAATGTGACCAAACGCCACTTTCAGTACTTGGCATATGTTGGGTATAAAAAGTCGTTATTTCAAACTGCGAATACGTGCAGAGAGCCTGAATTTGGCTCCAGAATATGGCTCAGGCCTCGAAATTGGGATGTTTGGGATATTTTGAAAACTGCAGGGGAGTTTGTGCAAAATGTGACTCATTGCCGCTTTCAGTACTTGGCATATGTTGGGTATTATAAGTTGTAATTTCAAACTGTGAATACGTGCAGAGAGCCAGAATTTGGCTCCAAAATATGGCTCAGGCCTCGATATTGGGATATTTGGGATATTTTGAAAACTGCAGGGATGTTTGGGACAAATGTGACCAAACGCCGTTTTCAGTACTTGGCATATATTGGGTACAAAAAAGTCGCAATTTCAGACTGCGAATACGTGCAGAGAGCCAGCATTTGGCTCCAAAATATGGCTCAGGCCTCGAAATTGGGATATTTGGGATATTTTGAAAACTGGAGGGAGGTTTGGGACAAATGTGACCAAACGCCGTTTTTAGTACTTGGCATATATTGGGTATAAAAAAGTCGCAATTTCAAACTGCGAATACGTGCAGAGAGCCAGAATTTGGCTCCAAAATATGGCTCATGCCTCGAAATTGGGATATTTGGGATATTTTGAAAACTGCAGGGAGGTTTGGGACAAATGTGACCAAACGCCGTTTTCAGTACTTGGCATATATTGGGTATAAAAAAGTCGCAATTTCAAACTGCAAATACGTGCAGAGAGCCAGAATTTGGCTCCAAAATATGGCTCAGGCCTCGAAATAGGGATATTTGGGATATTTTGAAAACTGCAGGGAGGTTTGGGACAAATGTGACCAAACACCGTTTTCAGTACTTGGCATATATTGGGTACAAAAAAGTCGCAATTTCAAACTGCGAATACGTGCAGGGAGCCAGAATTTGGCTCCAAAATAATGCTCAGGCCACGAAATTGGGATGTTTGGGATATTTTGAGAACTGCAGGGGGGATTGTGCAAAATGTGACTCACTGCAGCTTTCAGTACTTAGCATATGTTGAGTATAAAAATCGTAATTTAAAACTGCGAATACGTGCAGAGAGCCAGAATTTGGCTCCAAAATAATGCTCAGGCCTCGAAATTGGGATGTTTAGGATATTTTGAAAACTGCAGGGAAGTTTGTGCAAAATGTGACTAACTGCCGCTTTCAGTACTTAGCATATGTTTAGTATAAAAATCGTTATATCAAACTGCTAATACATGTAGAGAGCCAGAATTTGGCTCCAAAATATGGCTCAGGCCTCGAAATTGGGTCTTTTGGGATATTTTGAAAACTGGAGGGATGTTTGGAACAAATGTGACCAAACGCCGCTTTCAGTACTTGGCATATGTTGGGTATAAAAAGATATAATTTCAAACTGGAAATAGGTGCAGAGATCCAGAATTTGGCTCCAAAATATGGCTCAGGCCTCGAAATGGAGATATTTGGGATATTTCGAAAACAGCAGGGGAGTTTGTGCAAAATGTGACTAATTGCCGCTTTCAGGACTTGGCATATGTTGGGTATAAAAAGCCATAATTTAAAACTGCGAATAAGTGCAGAGAGCCAGAATTTGGCTTTAAAATAATGCTCAGGCCTCGAAATTGGGATATTTGGGATATTTAGAAAACTGCAGGGATGTTTGGAACAAATGTGACCAAACGCCACTTTCTGTACTTGGTATATGTTGGGTATAAAAAGATATAATTTCAAACTGCGAATACGTGCAGAGAGCCAGAATTGGGCTCCAAAATATAGCTCAGGCCTCGAAATTGGGATATTTGCGTTATTTTGAAAACTGGAGGGGAGTTTGGGCAAAATGTGACTCACTGCAACTTTCAGTACTTGGCATATATTGGGTATAAAAAAGTCGCAATTTCAAACTGCGAATACGTGCAGAGATCCAGTATTTGGCTCCAAAATATTGCTCAGGCCTCGAAATTGAGATATTTGGGATATTTCGAAAACTGCAGGGGAGTTTGTGCAAAATGTGACTCACTGCTGCTTTCAGGACTTGGCATATGTTGGGTATAAAAAGTCGTGATATCAAACTGCGAATACGTGCATAGAGCCAGAATTTGGCTCCAAAATATGCCTCAGGCCTCGATATTGGGATATTTGGGATATTTTGAAAACTGCTGGGGAGTATGTGCAAAATGTGACTCTCTGCCGCTTTCAGGACTTGGCATATGTTGGGCATAAAAAGTGGTAATTTCAAACTGCGAATACGCGCAGAGAGCCAGAATTTGGCTCCAAAATACGACTCAGGCCTCGAAATTGGGATATTTGGGATATTTTGAAAACTGCAGGGAGGTTTGGGACAAATGTGACAAAACGCCGCTTTCAGTACTTGTCATATGTTGGGTATAAAAAGTCGTAATTTCAAACTGCGAATACGTGCAGAGAGCCAGAATTTGGCTCAAAAATATGGCTCAGGCCTCGAAATTGGGATGTTTGGGATATTTTGAAATCTGCAGGGGAGTTTGTGCAAAATGTGACTCATTGCCGCTTTCAGTACTTGGCATATGTTGGGTATAATAAGTTGTAAGTTCAAACTGCGAATACGTGCAGAGAGCCAGAATTTGGCTCCAAAATAATGCTCAGGCCTCGAAATTGGGATGTTTAGGATATTTTGAAAACTGCAGGGATGTTTGGGACAAATGTGACCAAACACCGTTTTCAGTACTTGGCATATATTGGGTAGAAAAAAGTCGCAATTTCAGACTGCGAATACGTGCAGAGAGCCAGAATTTGGCTCCAAAATATGGCTCAGGCCTCGAAATTGGGATATTTTGGATATTTTGAAAACTGGAGGGAGGTTTGGGACTAATGTGACCAAACGCCGTTTTCAGTACTTGGCATATATTGGGTATAAAAAAGTCGCAATTTCAAACTGCGAATACGTGCAGAGAGCCAGAATTTGGCTCCAAAATAATGCTCAGGCCACGAAATTGGGATGTTTGGGATATTTTGAGAACTGCAGGGGGGATTGTGCAACATGTGACTCACTGCAGCTTTCAGTACTTGGCATATGTTGAGTATAAAAAGTCGTAATTTAAAACTGCGAATACGTGCAGAGAGCAAGAATTTGGCTCCAAAATAATGCTCAGGCCTCGAAATTGGGATGTTTAGGATATTTTGAAAACTGCAGGGAAGTATGTGCAAAATGTGACCAAAAGCCGCTTTCAGTACTTGTCATATGTTGGGTATAAAAAGTCGTAATTTCAAACTGCGAATACGTGCAGAGAGCAAGAATTTGGCTCCAAAACATGGCTCAAGGCTCGAAATTGGGATATTTGGGATATTTCGAAAACTGCAGGGGAGTTTGTGCAAAATGTGACTCACTGCCGCTTTCAGGACTTGGCATATGTTGGGTATAAAAAGTCGTAATATCAAACTGCGAATACGTGCAGAGAGCAAGAATTTGGCTCCAAAATATGGCTCAGGCCTCGATATTGGGATGTTTGGGATATTTTGAAAACTGCAGGTAGATTTGAGACAAATGTGACCAAACGCCACTTTCAGTACTTGGCATATGTTGGGTATAAAAAGTCGTTATTTCAAACTGCGAATACGTGCAGAGAGCCTGAATTTGGCTCCAAAACATGGCTCAAGGCTCGAAATTGGGATATTTGGGATATTTCGAAAACTGCAGGGGAGTTTGTGCAAAATGTGACTCACTGCCGCTTTCAGGACTTGGCATATGATTGGTATAAAAAGTCGTAATATCAAACTGCGAATACGTGCAGAGAGCAAGAATTTGGCTCCAAAATATGGCTCAGGCCTCGATATTGGGATGTTTGGGATATTTTGAAAACTGCAGGTAGATTTGAGACAAATGTGACCAAACGCCACTTTCAGTACTTGGCATATGTTGGGTATAAAAAGTCGTTATTTCAAACTGCGAATACGTGCAGAGAGCCTGAATTTGGCTCCAAAATATGGCTCAGGCCTCGAAATTGGGATGTTTGGGATATTTTGAAAACTGCAGGGGAGTTTGTGCAAAATGTGACTCATTGCCGCTTTCAGTACTTGGCATATGTTGGGTATAATAAGTTGTAATTTCAAACTGTGAATACGTGCAGAGAGCCAGAATTTGGCTCCAAAATATGGCTCAGGCCTCGATATTGGGATATTTGGGATATTTTGAAAACTGCAGGGATGTTTGGGACAAATGTGACCAAACGCCGTTTTCAGTACTTGGCATATATTGGGTATAAAAAAGTCGCAATTTCAGATTGCGAATACGTGCAGAGAGCCAGCTTTTGGCTCCAAAATATGGCTCAGGCCTCGAAATTTGGATATTTGGGATATTTTGAAAACTGGAGGGAGGTTTGGGACAAATGTGACCAAACGCCGTTTTCAGTACTTGGCATATATTGGGTATAAAAAAGTCGCAATTTCAAACTGCGAATACGTGCAGAGAGCCAGAATTTGGCTCCAAAATATGGCTCATGCCTCGAAATTGGGATATTTGGGATATTTTGAAAACTGCAGGGAGGTTTGGGACAAATGTGACCAAACGCCGTTTTCAGTACTTGGCATATATTGGGTATAAAAAAGTCGCAATTTCAAACTGCGAATACGTGCAGAGAGCCAGAATTTGGCTCCAAAATATGGCTCAGGCCTCGAAATTGGGATATTTGGGATATTTTGAAAACTGCAGGGAGGTTTGGGACAAATGTGACCAAACACCGTTTTCAGTACTTGGCATATATTGGGTATAAAAAAGTCGCAATTTCAGACTGCGAATACGTGCAGAGAGCCAGAATTTGGCTCCAAAATAATGCTCAGGCCTCGAAATTGGGATGTTTAGGATATTTTGAAAACTGCAGGGAAGTTTGTGCAAAATGTGACTAACTGCCGCTTTCAGTACTTTGCATATGTTTAGTATAAAAATCGTTATATCAAACTGCTAATACATGTAGAGAGCCAGAATTTGGCTCCAAAATATGGCACAGGCCTCGAAATTGGGTCTTTTGGGATATTTTGAAAACTGGAGGGATGTTTGGAACAAATGTGACCAAACGCCGCTTTCAGTACTTGGCATATGTTGGGTATAAAAAGATATAATTTCAAACTGGAAATAGGTGCAGAGATCCAGAATTTGGCTCCAAAATATGGCTCAGGCCTCGAAATGGAGATATTTGGGATATTTCGAAAACAGCAGGGGAGTTTGTGCAAAATGTGACTAATTGCCGCTTTCAGGACTTGGCATATGTTGGGTATAAAAAGCCATAATTTAAAACTGCGAATAAGTGCAGAGAGCCAGAATTTGGCTTTAAAATAATGCTCAGGCCTCGAAATTGGGATATTTGGGATATTTAGAAAACTGCAGGGATGTTTGGAACAAATGTGACCAAACGCCGCTTTCTGTACTTGGTATATGTTGGGTATAAAAAGATATAATTTCAAACTGCGAATACGTGCAGAGAGCCAGAATTGGGCTCCAAAATATAGCTCAGGCCTCGAAATTGGGATATTTGCGTTTTTTTGAAAACTGGAGGGGAGTTTGGGCAAAATGTGACTCACTGCAGCTTTCAGTACTTGGCATATATTGGGTATAAAAAAGTCGCAATTTCAAACTGCGAATACGTGCAGAGATCCAGTATTTGGTTCCAAAATATTGCTCAGGCCTCGAAATTGAGATATTTGGGATATTTCGAAAACTGCAGGGGAGTTTGTGCAAAATGTGACTCACTGCTGCTTTCAGGACTTGGCATATGTTGGGTATAAAAATTCGTGATATCAAACTGCGAATACGTGCATAGAGCCAGAATTTGGCTCCAAAATATGCCTCAGGCCTCGAAATTGAGATATTTGGGATATTTCGAAAACTGCAGGGGAGTTTGTGCAAAATGTGACTCTGCCGCTTTCAGGACTTGGCATATGTTGGGCATAAAAAGTGGTAATTTCAAACTGCGAATACGCGCAGAGAGCCAGAATTTGGCTCCAAAATACGACTCAGGCCTCGAAATTGGGATATTTGGGATATTTTGAAAACTGCAGGAAGGTTTGGGACAAATGTGACAAAACGCCGCTTTCAGTACTTGTCATATGTTGGGTATAAAAAGTCGTAATTTCAAACTGCGAATACGTGCAGAGAGCCAGAATTTGGCTCAAAAATATGGCTCAGGCCTCGAAATTGGGATGTTTGGGATATTTTGAAAACTGCAGGGGAGTTTGTGCAAAATGTGACTCATTGCCGCTTTCAGTACTTGGCATATGTTGGGTATAATAAGTTGTAATTTCAAACTGCGAATACGTGCAGAGAGCCAGAATTTGGCTCCAAAATAATGCTCAGGCCTCGAAATTGGGATGTTTAGGATATTTTGAAAACTGCAGGGGAGTTTGTGCAAAATGTGACTCACTGCCGCTTTCAGTACTTGGCATATGTTGGGTATAAAAATCGTAATATCAGACTGCGAATACATGTAGAGAGCCAGAATTTGGCTCCAAAATATGGCTCAGGCCTCGAAACTGGGATGTTTGGGATATTTTTGAAAACTAGAAGGAGGTTTGGGACAAATGTGACTAAACGCCGCTTTCAGCACTTAATTTGGCATATATTGGGTATAAAAAAGTCGCAATTTCAAACGGCGAATACGTGCAGAGAGCCAGAATTTATCTCCATAATACGGCTCAGGTCTCGAAATTGGGATATTTGGGATATTTTGAAAACTGCAGGGAGGTTTGGGACAAATGTGACCAAACGCCACTTTCATTACTTGGCATATGTTGGTATAAAAAAGTCGCAATTTCAAACTGCGAATACGTGCAAAGAGCCAGAATTTGGCTCCAAAATATGGCTCAGGCCTCGAAATTGGGATGTTTGGGTTATTTTGAAAACTGCAGGGGACTTTGGGACAAATATGACCAAACGCCGCTTTCATTACTTGGCATATGTTGGGTATAAAAAGTCTTAATTTCAAACTGCGAATACGTTAGAGAGCCTGAATTTGGCTCCAAAATATGGTTCAGGCCTCGAAATTGGGATATTTGGGATATTTTGAAAACTTCAGGGAGGTTTGGGACAAATGTGACCAAACGCCGCTATCAGTACTTCACATGTGTTGGGTATAAAAAGTCGTAATTTCAAACTGCGAATACGTGCAGAGAGTCAGAATTGGGCTCCAAAATATAGCTCAGGCCTCGAAATTGGGATATTTGCGTTATTTTGAAAACTGGAGGGGAGTTTGGGCAAAATGTGACTCTCTGCCGCTTTCAGGACTTGGCATATGTTGGGCATAAATAGTGGTAATTTCAAACTGCGAATACGCGCAGAGAGCCAGAATTTGGCTCCAAAATACGACTCAGGCCTCGAAATTGGGATGTTTGGGATATTTTGAAAACTGCAGGGGACTTTGGGACAAATATGACCAATTGGCGCTTTCAGTACTTGGCATATTTTGGGTATAAAAATTCGTAATTTCAAACTGCGAATACGTGCAGAGAGCCTGAATTTGGCTCCAAAATATGGTTCAGGCCTCGAAATTGGGATATTTGGGATATTTTGAAAACTGCAGGGAGGTTTGGGACAAATGTGACAAAACGCCGCTTTCAGTACTTGTCATATGTTGGGTATAAAAAGTCATAATTTCAAACTCCGAATACGTGCAGAGAGCCAGAATTTGGCTCCAAAATATGGCTCAAGGCTCGAAATTGGGATATTTGGGATATTTCGAAAACTGCAGGGGAGTTTGTGCAAAATGTGACTCACTGCCGCTCTCAGGACTTGGCATATGTTGGGTATAAAAAGTCGTAATATCAAACTGCGAATACGTGCAGAGAGCCAGAATTTGGCTCCAAAATATGCCTCAGGCCTCGATATTGGGATGTTTGGAATATTTTGAAAACTGCAGGAAGATTTGGGACAAATGTGACCAAACGCCACTTTCAGTACTTGGCATATGTTGGGTATAAAAAGTCGGTATTTCAAACTGCGAATACGTGCAGAGAGCCTGAATTTGGCTCCAAAATATGGCTCAGGCCTCGAAATTGGGATGTTTGGGATATTTTGAAAACTGCAGGGGAGTTTGTGCAAAATGTGACTAATTGCCACTTTCAGGACTTGGCATATGTTGGGTATAAAAAGTCGTAATTTAAAACTGGGAATACATGCAGAGAGCCAGAATTTGGCTCCAAAATAATGCTCAGGCCTCGAAATTGGGATGTTTAGGATATTTTGAAAACTGCAGGGGAGTTTGTGCAAAATGTGACTCACTGCCGCTTTCAGTACTTGGCATATGTTGGGTATAAAAATCGTAATATCAAACTGCGAATACATGTAGAGAGCCAGAATTTGGCTCCAAAATATGGCTCAGGCCTCGAAATTGGGATGTTTGGGATATTTTGAAAACTGGAGGGAGGTTTGGGACAAATGTGACTAAACGGCGCTTTCAGCACTTAATTTGGCATGTATTGGGTATAAAAAAGTCGCAATTTCAAACTGCGAATACGTGCAGAGAGCCAGAATTTAGCTCCATAATACGGCTCAGGTCTCGAAATTGGGATATTTGGGATATTTTGAAAACTGCAGGGAGGTTTGGGTCAAATGTGACCAAACGCCGCTTTCATTACTTGGCATACGTTGGTATAAAAAAGTCGCAATTTCAAACTGCGAATACGTGCAAAGAGCCAGAATTTGGCTCCAAAATATGGCTCAGGCCTCGAAATTGGGATGTTTGGGATATTTTGAAAACTGCATGGGACTTTGGGACAAATATGACCAAACGCCGCTTTCATTACTTGGCATATGTTGGGTATAAAAAGTCTTAATTTCAAACTGCGAATACGTGCAGAGAGCCTGAATTTGACTCCAAAATATGGTTCAGGCCTCGAAATTGGGATATTTGGGATATTTTGAAAACTGCAGGGAGGTTTGGGACAAATGTGACCAAACACCGCTATCAGTACTTCACATATGTTGGGTATAAAAAGTCGTAATTTCAAACTGCGAATACGTGCAGAGAGCCAGAATTTGGCTCCAAAATATGACTCAGGCCTCGAAATTGGGATGTTTAGGATATTTTGAAAACTGGAGGGAAGTTAGGTACAAATGTGACCAAACGCCGCTTTCAGTACTTATCATATGTTGGGTATAAAAAGTCATAATTTCAAACTGCGAATACGTGCAGAGAGCCAGAATATGGCTCCAAAATATGGATCAAGGCTCGAAATTGGGATATTTGGGATATTTCGAAAACTGAAGGGGAGTTTGTGCAAAATGTGACTCAATGCCGCTTTCAGGACTTGGCATATGTTGGGTATAAAAAAGTCGTAATATCAAACTGCGAATACGTGCAGAGAGCCAGAATTTGGCTCCAAAATATGGCTCAGGCCTCGATATTGGGATGTTTGGGATATTTTGAAAACTGCAGGAAGATTTGGGACAAATGTGACCAAACGCCACTTTCAGTACTTGGCATATGTTGGGTATAAAAAGTCGTTATTTCGAACTGCGAATACGTGCAGAGAGCCTGAATTTGGCTCCAAAATATGGCTCAGGCCTCGAAATTGGGATGTTTGGGATATTTTGAAAACTACAGGGGAGTTTGTGCAAAATGTGACTCATTGCCGCTTTCAGTACTTGGCATATGTTGGGTATAAAAAGTCGTAATTTCAAACTGCGAATACGTGCAGAGAGCCAGAATTTGGCTCCAAAATGTGACTCAGGCATCGAAATTGGGATGTTTCGGATATTTTCAAAACTGGAGGGAGGTTTGGGACAAATGTGACCAAACGCAGCTTTCAGCACTTGCCATATATTGGGTATAAAAAAGTTGCAATTTCAAACTGCGAATACGTGCAGAGAGCCAGAATTTAGCTCCATAATACGGCTCAGGTCTGGAAATCTGGATATTAGAGGTATTTAGAAAACTGCAGGGGAATTTGTGCAGAATGTGACTCACTGCCTCTTTCAGTACTTGGCATATGTTGGGTATTAAAATTCGTAATATCAAACTGCGAATCCGTGCAGAGAGCCAGAATTTGGCTCCAAAATATGGCTCAGGCCTTGAAATTGGGTCTTTTGGGATATTTTGAAAACTGCAGGGATGTTTGGAACAAATGTGACCAAACGTCGCTTTCAGTACTTGGCATATGTTGGGTATAAAAAGATATAATTTCAAACTGCGAATACGTGCAGAGAGCGAGAATTGGGCTCCAAAATATGGCTCAGGCCTCGAAATTGGGATATTTGCGTTATTTTGAAAACTGGAGGGGAGTTTGATCAAAATGTGACTCACTGCCGCTTTCAGTACTTGGCATATATTGGGTATAAAAAAGTCGCAATTTCAAACTGCGAATTCGTGCAGAGATCCAGAATTTGGCTCCAAAATATTGCTCAGGCCTCGAAATTGAGATATTTGGGATATTTCGAAAACTGCAGGGGAGTTTGTGCAAAATGTGACTCACTGCCGCTTTCAGGACTTGGCATATGTTGGGTATAAAAAGTCGTAATATCAAACTGCGAATACGTGCATAGAGCCAGAATTTGGCTCCAAATTAAGGCTCAGGCCTCGAAATTGGGATGTTTGGGATATTTTGAAAACTGCAGGGAGGTTTGGGACAAATGTGACCAAACGCCGCTTTCAGTACTTGGCATATGTTGGTATAAAAAAGTCGCAATTTCAAACTGCGAATACGTGCAAAGAGCCAGAATTTGGCTCCATAATATGGCTCAGGCCTCGATATTGGGATATTTGGGATATTTTGAAAACTGCAGGGGAGTTTGTGCGAAATGTGACTCTCTTCCGCTTTCAGGACTTGGCATATGTTGGGAATAAAAAGTGGTAATTTCAAACTGCGAATACGCGCAGATAGCCAGAATTTGGCTCCAAAATATGACTCAGGCCTCGAAATTGGGAAGTTTAGGATATTTTGAAAACTGCAGGGGAGTTTAAGAAAAATATGACCAAACGCCGCTTTCAGTACTTGACATATGTTGGGTATAAAAAATTCACAATTTCAAACTGCGATTACGTGCAGAGAGCCAGAATTTGGCTCCAAAATATGGCTCAGGCCTCGAAATTGGGATGTTTGGGATATTTTGAAAACTGCAAGGGACTTTGGGATAAATATGAACAAACGCCGCTCTCAGTACTTGACATATGTTGGGTATAAAAATCGTAATTTCAAACTGCGAATACGTTCAGAGAGCCTGAATTTGAATCCAAAATATGGCTCAGGCCTCGAAATTGGGATTTTGGGATATTTTGAAAACTGCAGGGAGGTTTGGGACAAATGTGACCAAACGCCGCTTTCAGTACTTTGCATATGTTGGGTATAAAAAGTCGTAATTTCAAACTGCGAATACGTGCAAAGATCCAGAATTTGGCTCCAAAATATCACTCAAGCCTCGAAATTGGGATGTTTGGGATATTTTGAAAACTGGAGGGAGGTTAGGGACAAATGTGACCAAACGCCGCTTTCAGTACTTGTCATATGTTGGGTATAACAAGTCGTTATTTCAAACTGCGAATACGTGCAGAGAGCCGGAAATTGGCTCCAAAATATGGCTCAGGCCTCGAAATTAGGATGTTTGGGATATTTTGAAAACTGCAGGGGACTTTGGGACAAATATGACCAAACGCCGCTTTCAGTACTTTGCATATGTTGGGTATAAAAAGTCGTAATTTCAAACTGCGAATACTTGCAGAGATCCAGAATTTGGCTCCAAAATATGAATCAGGCCTCGAAATTGGAATGTTTGGGATATTTTGAAAATTGGAGGGAGGATAGAGAAAAATGTGACCAAACGCCGCTTTAAGGACTTGGCATATGTTAGGTATAAAAAGTCGTAATATCAAACTGCGAACAAGTGCAGAGAGCCAAAACTTGGCTCCAAAATATGGCTCAGGCCTCGAAATTGGGATATTTGCGTTATTTTGAAAACTGGAGGGGAGTTTGGGCAAAATGTGACTCACTGCTGCTTTCAGTACTTGGCATATGTTGGGTATAAAAAAGTAGCAATTTCAAACTGCGAATACGTGCAGAGATCCAGAATTTGGCTCCAAAATATGGCTCAGGCCTCGAAATTGTGAAATTTTGAATATTTCGAAAACTGCACGGGAGTTTGTGCAAAATGTGACTCACTGCCACTTTCAGGACTTGGCATATGTTAGGTATAAAAAGTCGTAATATCAAACTGCGAATACGTGCCGAGAGCCAGAATTTGGCTCCAAAATATGGCTCAGGCTTCTATATTGGGATGTTTGGGATATTTTGAAAACTGCAGGAAGATTTGGGACAAATGTGACCAAACGCCACTTTCAGTACTTGGCATATGTTGGGTATAATAAGTCGTAATTTCAAACTGCGAATATGCGCAGAGAGCCAGAATTTGTCTCCAAAATATGACTCAGGCCTCGAAATTGGGAAGTTTGGGATGTTTTGAAAACTGCAGGGGTGTTTGAGCAAAATGTGACTCATTGCCGCTTTCAGTACTTGGCATATGTTGGGTATAATAAGTTGTAATTTTAAACTGCGAATACGTGCAGAGAGCCAGAATTTGGCTCCAAAATATGGCTCAAGGCTCGAAATTGGGATATTTGGGATATTTCGAAAACTGCAGGGGAGTTTGTGCAAAATGTGACTCACTGCCGCTCTCAGGACTTGGCATATGTTGGGTATAAAAAGTCGTAATATCAAACTGCGAATACGTGCAGAGAGCCAGAATTTGGCTCCAAAATATGCCTCAGGCCTCGATATTGGGATGTTTGGAATATTTTGAAAACTGCAGGAAGATTTGGGACAAATGTGACCAAACGCCACTTTCAGTACTTGGCATATGTTGGGTATAAAAAGTCGGTATTTCAAACTGCGAATACGTGCAGAGAGCCTGAATTTGGCTCCAAAATATGGCTCAGGCCTCGAAATTGGGATGTTTGGGATATTTTGAAAACTGCAGGGGAGTTTGTGCAAAATGTGACTAATTGCCACTTTCAGGACTTGGCATATGTTGGGTATAAAAAGTCGTAATTTAAAACTGGGAATACATGCAGAGAGCCAGAATTTGGCTCCAAAATAATGCTCAGGCCTCGAAATTGGGATGTTTAGGATATTTTGAAAACTGCAGGGGAGTTTGTGCAAAATGTGACTCACTGCCGCTTTCAGTACTTGGCATATGTTGGGTATAAAAATCGTAATATCAAACTGCGAATACATGTAGAGAGCCAGAATTTGGCTCCAAAATATGGCTCAGGCCTCGAAATTGGGATGTTTGGGATATTTTGAAAACTGGAGGGAGGTTTGGGACAAATGTGACTAAACGGCGCTTTCAGCACTTAATTTGGCATGTATTGGGTATAAAAAAGTCGCAATTTCAAACTGCGAATACGTGCAGAGAGCCAGAATTTAGCTCCATAATACGGCTCAGGTCTCGAAATTGGGATATTTGGGATATTTTGAAAACTGCAGGGAGGTTTGGGTCAAATGTGACCAAACGCCGCTTTCATTACTTGGCATACGTTGGTATAAAAAAGTCGCAATTTCAAACTGCGAATACGTGCAAAGAGCCAGAATTTGGCTCCAAAATATGGCTCAGGCCTCGAAATTGGGATGTTTGGGATATTTTGAAAACTGCAGGGGACTTTGGGACAAATATGACCAAACGCCGCTTTCATTACTTGGCATATGTTGGGTATAAAAAGTCTTAATTTCAAACTGCGAATACGTGCAGAGAGCCTGAATTTGACTCCAAAATATGGTTCAGGCCTCGAAATTGGGATATTTGGGATATTTTGAAAACTGCAGGGAGGTTTGGGACAAATGTGACCAAACACCGCTATCAGTACTTCACATATGTTGGGTATAAAAAGTCGTAATTTCAAACTGCGAATACGTGCAGAGAGCCAGAATTTGGCTCCAAAATATGACTCAGGCCTCGAAATTGGGATGTTTAGGATATTTTGAAAACTGGAGGGAAGTTAGGTACAAATGTGACCAAACGCCGCTTTCAGTACTTATCATATGTTGGGTATAAAAAGTCATAATTTCAAACTGCGAATACGTGCAGAGAGCCAGAATTTGGCTCCAAAATATGGCTCAGGCCTTGAAATTGGGTCTTTTGGGATATTTTGAAAACTGCAGGGATGTTTGGAACAAATGTGACCAAACGTCGCTTTCAGTACTTGGCATATGTTGGGTATAAAAAGATATAATTTCAAACTGCGAATACGTGCAGAGAGCGAGAATTGGGCTCCAAAATATGGCTCAGGCCTCGAAATTGGGATATTTGCGTTATTTTGAAAACTGGAGGGGAGTTTGATCAAAATGTGACTCACTGCCGCTTTCAGTACTTGGCATATATTGGGTATAAAAAAGTCGCAATTTCAAACTGCGAATTCGTGCAGAGATCCAGAATTTGGCTCCAAAATATTGCTCAGGCCTCGAAATTGAGATATTTGGGATATTTTTACACTGCAGGGGGAGTTTGTGCAAAATGTGACTAATTGCCGCTTTCAGAACTTGGCATATGTTGGGTATAAAAAGCCGTAATTTAAAACTGCGAATACGTGCAGAGAGCCAGAATTTGGCTCCAAAATAAGGCTCAGGCCTCGAAATTGGGATGTTTGGGATATTTTGAAAACTTGAGGGAGGTTTGGGACAAATGTGACCAAACGCCGCTTTCAGCACTTGGCATATATTGGGTATAAAAAAGTCGCAATTTCAAACTGCGAATACGTGCAGAGAGCCAGAATTCAGCTCCATAATATGGCTCAGGTCTCGAAATTGGGATATTTGGGATATTTTGAAAACTGCAGGGGAGTTTTTGCAAAATGTGACTCTCTGCCACTTTCAGGACTTGGCATATGTTGGGTATAAAAAGTGATAATTTCAAACTGCGAATATGCGCAGAGAGCCAGAATTTGTCTCCAAAATATGACTCAGGCCTCGAAATTGGGAAGTTTGGGATGTTTTGAAAAATGCAGGGGTGTTTGAGCAAAATGTGACTCATTGCCGCTTTCAGTACTTGGCATATGTTGGGTATAATAAGTTGTAATTTTAAACTGCGAATACGTGCAGAGAGCCAGAATTTGGCTCCAAAATATGGCTCAGGCCTCGATATTGGGATATTTGGGATATTTTGAAAACTGCAAGGGGGATTGGGACAAATGTGACCAAACGCCGCTTTCGGTACTTGGCATATGTTTGGTAAAAAAAGTGGTAATTTCAAACTGCGAATACGCGCAGAGAGCCAGAATTTGGCTCCAAAATATGACTCAGGCCTCGAAATTGGGAAGTTTGGGATATTTTGAAAACTGCAGGGGAGTTTGGGACAAATATGACCAAATGCCGCTTTCAGTACTTGACATATGTTGGGTATAAAAAAGTCGCAATTTCAAACTGCGAATACGTGCAGAGAGCCAGAATTTGGCTGCAAAATATGGCTCAGGCCTCGAAATTGGGATGTTTGGGATATTTTGAAAAATGCAGGGGACTTTGGGACAAATATGACCAAACGCCGCTTTCGGTACATGATATATGTTGGGTATAAAAAGTCGTAATTTCAAACTGCGAATACGTGCAGAGAGCCTGAATTTGGCTCCAAAGTATGGCTCAGGCCTCGAAATTGGGATATTTGGGATATTTTGAAAACTGCAAGGAGGTTTGGGACAAATGTGACCAAACGCCGCTTTCAGTACTTGGCATATGTTGGGTATAAAAATTCGTAATTTCAAACTGCGAATACGTGCAGAGTGCCAGATTTTGGCTCCAAAATATGGCTCAGGCCTCGAAATTGGTTTGTTTGGGATATTTTGAAAACTGGAGGGAGGTTTGGGACAAATGTGACCAAATGCCGCTTTCAGTACTTGGCATATGTTGGGTATAAAAAGTCGTAATTTCAAACTGCGAATACGTGCAGAGAGCCAGAATTTGGCTCCAAAATATGGCTCAGTCCTCGAAATTGGGTCTTTTGGGATATTTTGAAAACTGCAGGGATGTTTGGAACAAATGTGACCAAACGCCGCTTTCAGTACATGGCATATGTTGGGTATAAAAAGATATAATTTCAAACTGCGAATACGTGCAGAGATCCAGAATTTGGCTCCAAAATATGGCTCAGGCTTCGAAATTGAGATATTTGTGATATTTCGAAAACTGCATGGGAATTTGTGCAAAATGTGACTCACTGCCGCTTTCAGGACTTGGCATATGTTGGGTAAAAAAAGTCGTAATATCAAACTGCGAATACGTGCATAGAGCCAGAATTTGGCTCCAAATTATGGCTCAGGCCTCGAAATTGGGATGTTTGGGATATTTTGAAAACTGCAGGGAGGTTTGGGACAAATGTGACCAAACGCCGCTATCAGTACTTGGAATATGTTGGTATAAAAAAGTCGCCATTTCCAACTGCGAATACGTGCAAAGAGCCAGAATTTGGCTCCATAATATGGCTCAGGCCTCGAAATTGGGATATTTGGGATATTTTTAAACTGCAGGGGAGTTTGTGCAAAATGTAACTAATTGCCGCTTTCAGGACTTGCCATATGTTGGGTATAAAAAGTCGTAATTTAAAACTGCGAATACGCGCAGAGAGCCAGAATTTGGCTCCAAAATATGACTAAGGCCTCGAAATTGCGAAGTTTGGGATATTTTGAAAACTGCAGGGGAGTTTAAGACAAATATGACCAAACGCCGCTTTCAGTACTTGGCATTTGTTGGGTATAAAAAAGTCGCAAATTCAAACTGCGAATACGTGTAGAGAGCCAGAATTTGGCTCCAAAATATGGCTCAGGCCTCGAAATTGGGATGTTTAGGATATTTTGAAAACTGCAGGGACTTTGGGACAAATATGACCAAACGCTGCTTTCGGTACTTGACATATGTTGGGTATAAAAAGTCGTAATATCAAACTGCGAATACGTGCAGAGAGCCAGAATTTGGCTCCAAAATATTGCTCTGGCCTCGAAATTGGGATATTTGCGTTATTTTGAAAACTGGAGGGGAGTTTGGGCAAAATGTGACTCACTGCCGCTTTCAGTACTTGGCATATGTTGGGTATAAAAAAGTAGCAATTTCAAACTGCGAATACGTGCAGAGAGCCTGAATTTGGCTCCAAAATATGGCTCATGCCTCGAAATTGGGATGTTTGGGATATTTTGAAAACTGCAGGGGAGTTTGTTCAAAATGTGACTCACTGCTGCGTCCAGTACTTGGCATATGTTGGGTATAAAAAAGTCGCAATTTCAAACTGCGAATACGTGCAGAGAGCCAGAATTTGGCTCCAAAATATGGCTCAGGCCTCGAAATTGGGATGTTTGGGATATTTTGACAACTGCAGGGGACTTTGTTACAAATATGACCAAATGCCGCTTTCGGTACTTGACATATGTTGGGTATAAAAAGTCGTAATTTCAAACTGCGAATACTTGCAGAGAGCCAGAATTTGGCTCCAAAATATGACTCAGGCCTCGAAATTGGGATGTTTGGGATATTTTGAAAACTGGAGGGAGGTTAGGGAAAAATATGACCAAACGCCGCTTTCAGGACTTGGCATATGTTGTGTATAAAAAAGTCGCAATTTCAAATTGCGAATACATGTAGAGAGCCAGAATTTGGCTCCAAAATATGGCTCAGGCCTCGAAATTGGGATGTTTGGGATATTTTGAAAACTGCAGGGGACTTTGGGACATATATGACCAAACGCTGCTTTCGGTACTTGACATATGTTGGGTATAAAAAGTCGTAATTTCAAACTGCGAATACGTGCAGAGAGCCTGAATTTGGCTCCAAAATATGGCTCAGGCCTCGAAATTGGGATATATGGAATATTTTGAAAACTGCAAGGAGGTTTGGGACAAATGTGACCAAACGCCGCTTTCAGTACTTCGCATATGTTGGGTATAAAAATTCGAAATTTCAAACTGCGAATACGTGCAGAGAGCCAGAATTTGGCTCCAAAATATGGCTCAGGCCTCTAAATTGGGATGTTTGGGATATTTTGACAACTGCAGGGGACTTTGGGACAAATATGACCAAACGCCGCTTTCGGTACTTGACATATGTTGGGTATAAAAAAGTCGCAATTTCAAACTGCGAATACGTGCAGAGAGCCAGAATTTGTCTCCAAAATATGGCTCAGGCCTCCAAATTGGGATGTTTGGGATATTTTGACAACTGCAGGGGACTTTGGGACAAATATGACCAAACGCCACTTTCGGTACTTGACATATGTTGGGTATAAAAAGTCGTAATTTCAAACTGCGAATACGTGCAGAGAGCCAGAATTTGGCTCCAAAATATGGCTCAGGCCTCGAAATTGGTTTGTTTGGGATATTTTGAAAACCGGAGGGAGGTTTTGGACAAATGTGACTAAACGCCGCTTTCAGTACTTCGCATATGTTGGGTATAAAAAAGTCGTAATTTCAAACTGCGAATACGTGCAGAGAGCCAGAATTTGGCTCAAAAATATAGCTCAGGCCTCGAAATTGGGATGTTTGGGATATTTTGAAAACTGCAAAGGAGTTTGTTCAAAATGTGACTCACTGCTGCGTCCAGTACTTGGCATATGTTGGGTTTAAAAAGTCGTAATATCAAACTGCGAATACGTGCAGAGAGCCAGAATTTGGCTCCAAAATATGGCTCAGGCCTCGAAATTGGGTTGTTTGGGATATTTTGAAAACTGGAGGGAGGTTTGGGACAAATGTGACCAAACGCCGCTTTCAGTACTTGGCATATGTTGGGTATAAAAAGTCGTAATTTCAAACTGCGAATACGTGCAGAGAGCCAGAATTTGGCTCCAAAATATGGCTCCTGGCTCGAAATTGGGATATTTGGGATATTTCGAAAATTGCAGGGGAGTTTGTGCAAAATGTGACTCACTTCCGTTTTCAGGACTTGGCATATGTTGGGTATAAAAAGTCGTAATATCAAACTGCCATTACGTGCAGAGAGCCAGAATTTGGCTCCAAAATATGGCTCAGGCCTCGATAATGGGATGTTTGGGATATTTTGAAAACTGAAGGGGAGTTTGTGCATAATGTGACTCACTGCCGCTTTCAGTACTTGACATATGTTGGGTATAAAAAAGTCGCAATTTCAAACTGCGAATACGTGCAGAGAGCCAGAATTTGGCTCCAAAATATGGCTCAGGCCTCGAAATTGGGATATTTGGGATATTTTGAAAACTGCAAGGAGGTTTGGGACAAATGTGACCAAACGCCGCTTTCAGTACTTCGCATTTGTTAGGTATAAAAATTCGTAATTTCAAACTGCGAATACGTGCAGAGTGCCAGAATTTGGCTCCAAAATATGGCTCAGGCCTCGAAATTGGTTTGTTTGGGATATTTTGAAAACTGGAGGGAGGTTTGGGACAAATGTGACCAAATGCCGCTTTCAGTACTTGGCATATGTTGGGTATAAAAATTCGTAATTTCAAACTGCGAATACGTGCAGAGAGCCAGAATTTGGCTCCAAAATATGGCTCAGGCCTCGAAATTGGGTCTTTTGGGATATTTTGAAAACTGCAGGGATGTTTGGAACAAATGTGACCAAACGCCGCTTTCAGTACATGGCATATGTTGGGTATAAAAAGATATAATTTCAAACTGCGAATACGTTCAGAGATCCAGAATTTGGCTCCAAAATATATCTCAGGCCTCGAAATTGGGATGTTTGGGATATTTTGACAACTGCAGGGGACTTTGTGGCAAATATGACCAAACGCTGCTTTCGGTACTTGACATATGTTGGGTATAAAAAGTCGTAATTTCAAACTGCGAATACTTGCAGAGAGCCAGAATTTGGCTCCAAAATATGACTCAGGCCTCGAAATTGGGATGTTTGGGATATTTTGAAAACTGGAGGGAGGTTAGGGAAAAATGTGACCAAACGCCGCTTTCAGGACTTGGCATATGTTAGGTATAAAAATTCGTAATATCAAACTGTGAATACGTGCAGAGAGCCAGAATTTGGCTCTAAAATATGGCTCAGGCCTCGAAATTGGGATATTTGCGTTATTTTGAAAACTGGAGGGGAGTTTGGGCAAAATGTGACTCACTGCCGCTTTCAGTACTTGGCATATGTTGGGTATAAAAAATTAGCAATTTCAAACTGCGAATACGTGCAGAGAGCCTGAATTTGGCTCCAAAATATGGCTCAGGCCTCGAAATTGGGATATTTGGGATATTTTGAAAACTGCAAGGAGGTTTGGGACAAATGTGACGAAACGCCGCTTTCAGTACTTCACATATGTTGGGTATAAAAATTCGTAATTTCAAACTGCGAATACGTGCAGAGTGCCAGAATTTGGCTCCAAAATATGGCTCAGGCCTCGAAATTGGTTTGTTTGGGATATTTTGAAAACTGGAGGGAGGTTTGGGACAAATGTGACCAAATGCCGCTTTCAGTACTAGGCATATGTTGGGTATAAAAAGTCGTAATTTCAAACTGCGAATACGTGCAGAGAGCCAGAATTTGGCTCCAAAATATGGCTCAGGCCTCGAAATTGGGTCTTTTGGGATATTTTGAAAACTGCAGGGATGTTTGGAACAAATGTGACCAAACGGCGCTTTCAGTACATGGCATATGTTGGGTATAAAAAGATATAATTTCAAACTGCGAATACGTGCAGAGATCCAGAATTTGGCTCCAAAATATGGTTCAGGCCTCGAAATTGGGAAGTTTGGGATATTTTGACAACTGCAGGGGACTTTGTGGCAAATATGACCAAACACCGCTTTCGGTACTTGACATATGTTGGGTATAAAAAGTCGTAATTTCTAACTGCGAATACTTGCAGAGAGCCAGAATTTGGCTCCAAAATATGACTCAGGCCTCGAAATTGGGATGTTTGGGATATTTTGAAAACTGGAGGGAGGTTAGGGAAAAATGTGACCAAACGCCGCTTTCAGGACTTGGCATATGTTAGGTATAAAAATTCGTAATATCAAACTGCGAATACGTGCAGAGAGCCAGAATTTGGCTCCAAAATATGGCTCAGGCCACGAAATTGGGATATTTGCGTTATTTTGAAATCTGGAGGGGAGTTTGGGCAAAATGTGACTCACTGCCGCTTTCAGTACTTGGCATATGTTGGGTATAAAAAAGTAGCAATTTCAAACTGCGAATACGTGCAGAGAGCCTGAATTTGGCTCCAAAATATGGCTCAGGCCTCGAAATTGGGATATTTGGGATATTTTGAAAACTGCAAGGAGGTTTGGGACAAATCTGACCAAACGCCGCTTTCAGTACTTCGCATATGTTGGGTATAAAAATTCGTAATTTCAAACTGCGAATACGTGCAGAGTGCCAGAATTTGGCTCCAAAATATGGCTCAGGCCTCGAAATTGGTTTGTTTGGGATATTTTGAAAACTGGAGGGAGGTTTGGGACAAATGTGACCAAATGCCGCTTTCAGTACTTGGCATATGTTTTGTATAAAAAGTCGTAATTTCAAACTGCGAATACGTGCAGAGAGCCAGAATTTGGCTCCAAAATATGGCTCAGGCCTCGAAATTGGGTCTTTTGGGATATTTTGAAAACTGCAGGGATGTTTGGAACAAATGTGACCAAACGCCGCTTTCAGTACATGGCATATGTTGGGTATAAAAAGATATAATTTCAAACTGCGAATACGTGCAGAGATCCAGAATTTGGCTCCAAAATATGGCTCAGGCCTCGAAATTGGGATGTTTGGGATATTTTGACAACTGCAGGGGACTTTGTGGCAAATATGACCAAACGCTGCTTTCGGTACTTGACATATGTTGGGTATAAAAAGTCGTAATTTCAAACTGCGAATACTTGCAGAGAGCCAGAATTTGGCTCCAAAATATGACTCAGGCCTCGAAATTGGGATGTTTGGGATATTTTGAAAACTGGAGGGAGGTTAGGGAAAAATGTGACCAAACGCCGCTTTCAGGACTTGGCATATGTTAGGTATAAAAATTCGTAATATCAAACTGCGAATACGTGCAGAGAGCCAGAATTTGGCTCCAAAATATGGCTCAGGCCTCGAAATTGGGATATTTGCGTTATTTTGAAAACTGGAGGGGAGTTTGGGCAAAATGTGACTCACTGCCGCTTTCAGTACTTGGCATATGTTGGGTATACAAAATTAGCAATTTCAAACTGCGAATACGTGCAGAGAGCCTGAATTTGGCTCCAAAATATGGCTCAGGCCTCGAAATTGGGATATTTGGGATATTTTGAAAACTGCAAGGAGGTTTGGGACAAATGTGACGAAACGCCGCTTTCAGTACTTCTCATATATTGGGTATAAAAATTCGTAATTTCAAACTGCGAATACGTGCAGAGTGCCAGAATTTGGCTCCAAAATATGGCTCAGGCCTCGAAATTGGTTTGTTTTGGATATTTTGAAAACTGGAGGGAGGTTTGGGACAAATGTGACCAAATGCCGCTTTCAGTACTTGGCATATGTTGGGTATAAAAATTCGTAATTTCAAACTGCGAATACGTGCAGAGAGCCAGAATTTGGCTCCAAAATATGGCTCAGGCCTCGAAATTGGGTCTTTTGGGATATTTTGAAAACTGCAGGGATGTTTGGAACAAATGTGACCAAACGCCGCTTTCAGTACATGGCATATGTTGGGTATAAAAAGATATAATTTCAAACTGCGAATACGTTCAGAGATCCAGAATTTGGCTCCAAAATATATCTCAGGCCTCGAAATTGGGATGTTTGGGATATTTTGACAACTGCAGGGGACTTTGTGGCAAATATGACCAAACGCTGCTTTCGGTACTTGACATATGTTGGGTATAAAAAGTCGTAATTTCAAACTGCGAATACTTGCAGAGAGCCAGAATTTGGCTCCAAAATATGACTCAGGCCTCGAAATTGGGATGTTTGGGATATTTTGAAAACTGGAGGGAGGTTAGGGAAAAATGTGACCAAACGCCGCTTTCAGGACTTGGCATATGTTAGGTATAAAAATTCGTAATATCAAACTGTGAATACGTGCAGAGAGCCAGAATTTGGCTCTAAAATATGGCTCAGGCCTCGAAATTGGGATATTTGCGTTATTTTGAAAACTGGAGGGGAGTTTGGGCAAAATGTGACTCACTGCCGCTTTCAGTACTTGGCATATGTTGGGTATAAAAAATTAGCAATTTCAAACTGCGAATACGTGCAGAGAGCCTGAATTTGGCTCCAAAATATGGCTCAGGCCTCGAAATTGGGATATTTGGGATATTTTGAAAACTGCAAGGAGGTTTGGGACAAATGTGACGAAACGCCGCTTTCAGTACTTCACATATGTTGGGTATAAAAATTCGTAATTTCAAACTGCGAATACGTGCAGAGTGCCAGAATTTGGCTCCAAAATATGGCTCAGGCCTCGAAATTGGTTTGTTTGGGATATTTTGAAAACTGGAGGGAGGTTTGGGACAAATGTGACCAAATGCCGCTTTCAGTACTAGGCATATGTTGGGTATAAAAAGTCGTAATTTCAAACTGCGAATACGTGCAGAGAGCCAGAATTTGGCTCCAAAATATGGCTCAGGCCTCGAAATTGGGTCTTTTGGGATATTTTGAAAACTGCAGGGATGTTTGGAACAAATGTGACCAAACGGCGCTTTCAGTACATGGCATATGTTGGGTATAAAAAGATATAATTTCAAACTGCGAATACGTGCAGAGATCCAGAATTTGGCTCCAAAATATGGTTCAGGCCTCGAAATTGGGAAGTTTGGGATATTTTGACAACTGCAGGGGACTTTGTGGCAAATATGACCAAACACCGCTTTCGGTACTTGACATATGTTGGGTATAAAAAGTCGTAATTTCTAACTGCGAATACTTGCAGAGAGCCAGAATTTGGCTCCAAAATATGACTCAGGCCTCGAAATTGGGATGTTTGGGATATTTTGAAAACTGGAGGGAGGTTAGGGAAAAATGTGACCAAACGCCGCTTTCAGGACTTGGCATATGTTAGGTATAAAAATTCGTAATATCAAACTGCGAATACGTGCAGAGAGCCAGAATTTGGCTCCAAAATATGGCTCAGGCCACGAAATTGGGATATTTGCGTTATTTTGAAATCTGGAGGGGAGTTTGGGCAAAATGTGACTCACTGCCGCTTTCAGTACTTGGCATATGTTGGGTATAAAAAAGTAGCAATTTCAAACTGCGAATACGTGCAGAGAGCCTGAATTTGGCTCCAAAATATGGCTCAGGCCTCGAAATTGGGATATTTGGGATATTTTGAAAACTGCAAGGAGGTTTGGGACAAATCTGACCAAACGCCGCTTTCAGTACTTCGCATATGTTGGGTATAAAAATTCGTAATTTCAAACTGCGAATACGTGCAGAGTGCCAGAATTTGGCTCCAAAATATGGCTCAGGCCTCGAAATTGGTTTGTTTGGGATATTTTGAAAACTGGAGGGAGGTTTGGGACAAATGTGACCAAATGCCGCTTTCAGTACTTGGCATATGTTTTGTATAAAAAGTCGTAATTTCAAACTGCGAATACGTGCAGAGAGCCAGAATTTGGCTCCAAAATATGGCTCAGGCCTCGAAATTGGGTCTTTTGGGATATTTTGAAAACTGCAGGGATGTTTGGAACAAATGTGACCAAACGCCGCTTTCAGTACATGGCATATGTTGGGTATAAAAAGATATAATTTCAAACTGCGAATACGTGCAGAGATCCAGAATTTGGCTCCAAAATATGGCTCAGGCCTCGAAATTGGGATGTTTGGGATATTTTGACAACTGCAGGGGACTTTGTGGCAAATATGACCAAACGCTGCTTTCGGTACTTGACATATGTTGGGTATAAAAAGTCGTAATTTCAAACTGCGAATACTTGCAGAGAGCCAGAATTTGGCTCCAAAATATGACTCAGGCCTCGAAATTGGGATGTTTGGGATATTTTGAAAACTGGAGGGAGGTTAGGGAAAAATGTGACCAAACGCCGCTTTCAGGACTTGGCATATGTTAGGTATAAAAATTCGTAATATCAAACTGCGAATACGTGCAGAGAGCCAGAATTTGGCTCCAAAATATGGCTCAGGCCTCGAAATTGGGATATTTGCGTTATTTTGAAAACTGGAGGGGAGTTTGGGCAAAATGTGACTCACTGCCGCTTTCAGTACTTGGCATATGTTGGGTATACAAAATTAGCAATTTCAAACTGCGAATACGTGCAGAGAGCCTGAATTTGGCTCCAAAATATGGCTCAGGCCTCGAAATTGGGATATTTGGGATATTTTGAAAACTGCAAGGAGGTTTGGGACAAATGTGACGAAACGCCGCTTTCAGTACTTCTCATATATTGGGTATAAAAATTCGTAATTTCAAACTGCGAATACGTGCAGAGTGCCAGAATTTGGCTCCAAAATATGGCTCAGGCCTCGAAATTGGTTTGTTTTGGATATTTTGAAAACTGGAGGGAGGTTTGGGACAAATGTGACCAAATGCCGCTTTCAGTACTTGGCATATGTTGGGTATAAAAAGTCGTAATTTCAAACTGCGAATACGTGCAGAGAGCCAGAATTTGGCTCCAAAATATGGCTCAGGCCTCGAAATTGGGTCTTTTGGGATATTTTGAAAACTGCAGGGATGTTTGGAACAAATGTGACCAAACGCCGCTTTCAGTACATGGCATATGTTGGGTATAAAAAGATATAATTTCAAACTGCGAATACGTGCAGAGATCCAGAATTTGGCTCCAAAATATGGCTCAGGCCTCGAAATTGAGATATTTGTGATATTTCGAAAACTGCATGGGAGTTTGTGCAAAATGAGACTCTCTGCCGCTTTCAGGACTTGGCATATGTTGGGGTAAAAAAAGTCGTAATATCAAACTGCGAATACGTGCAGAGAGGCAGAATTTGGCTCCAAAATAATGCTCAGGCCCCGAAATTGGGATGTTTGGGACATTTTGAAAACTTGAGGGAGGTTTGGGACAAATGTGACCAAACGCCGCTTTCAGCACTTGGCATATATTGGGTATAAAAAAGTCGCAATTTCAAACTGCGAATACGTGCAGAGAGCCAGAATTTTGCTCCATAATATGGATCAGGTCTCGAAATTGGGATATTTGGGATATTTTGAAAACTGCAGGGGAGTTTGTGCAAAATGTGACTCTCTGCCACTTTCAGGACTTGGCATATGTTGGGTATAAAAAGTGGTAATTTCAAACTGCGAATATGCGCAGAGAGCCAGAATTTGTCTCCAAAATATGACTCAGGCCTCGAAATTGGGAAGTTTGGGATGTTTTGAAAACTGCAGGGGAGTTTAAGACAAATATGACCAAACGCCGCTTTCAGTACTTGACATATATTGGGTATAAAAAATTCGCAACTTCAAACTGCGAATACGTGCAGAGAGCCAGAATTTGGCTCCAAAACATGGCTCAGGCCTCGAAATTTGGATATTTGCGTTATTTTGAAAACTGGAGGGGAGTTTGGGCAAAATGTGACTCACTGCCGCTTTCAGGACTTGGCATATATTGGGTATAAAAATTCGTAATATCAAACTGCGAATACGTGCATAGAGCCAGAATTTGGCTCCAAATTATGGCTCAGGCCTCGAAATTGGGATGTTTGGGATATTTTGAAAACTGCAGGGAGGTTTGGGACAAATGTGACCAAACGCCGCTTTCAGTACTTGACATATGTTTGGTAAAAAAAGTGGCAATTTCAAACTGCGAATACGCGCAAAGAGCCAGAATTTGGCTCCAAAATATGACTCAGGCCTCAAAATTGGGAAGTTTGGGATATTTTGAAAACTGCAAGGGAGTTTGGGACAAATATGACCAAATGCCGCTTTCAGTACTTGACATATGTTGGGTATAAAAAAGTCGCAATTTCATACTGCGAATACGTGCAGAAAGCCTGAATTTGGCTCCAAAATATGGCTCAGGCCTCGAAATTGGGATGTTTGGGATATTTTGACAACTGCAGGGGACTTTGTGACAAATATGACCAAACGCCGCTTTCGGTACTTGAAATATGTTGGGTATAAAAAGTCGTAATTTCAAACTGCGAATACTTGCAGAGAGCCAGAATTTGGCTCCAAAATATGACTCAGGCCTCGAAATTGGGATGTTTGGGATATTTTGAAAACTGGAGGGAGGTTAGGGAAAAATATGACCAAACGCCGCTTTCAGGACTTGGCATATGTTGTGTATAAAAAAGTCGCAATTTCAAATTGCGAATACATGTAGAGAGCCAGAATTTGGCTCCAAAATATGGCTCAGGCCTCGAAATTGGGATGTTTGGGATATTTTGAAAACTGCAGGGGACTTTGGGACATATATGACCAAACGCTGCTTTCGGTACTTGACATATGTTGGGTATAAAAAGTCGTAATTTCAAACTGCGAATACGTGCAGAGAGCCTGAATTTGGCTCCAAAATATGGCTCAGGCCTCGAAATTGGGATATATGGAATATTTTGAAAACTGCAAGGAGGTTTGGGACAAATGTGACCAAACGCCGCTTTCAGTACTTCGCATATGTTGGGTATAAAAATTCGAAATTTCAAACTGCGAATACGTGCAGAGAGCCAGAATTTGGCTCCAAAATATGGCTCAGGCCTCTAAATTGGGATGTTTGGGATATTTTGACAACTGCAGGGGACTTTGGGACAAATATGACCAAACGCCGCTTTCGGTACTTGACATATGTTGGGTATAAAAAAGTCGCAATTTCAAACTGCGAATACGTGCAGAGAGCCAGAATTTGTCTCCAAAATATGGCTCAGGCCTCCAAATTGGGATGTTTGGGATATTTTGACAACTGCAGGGGACTTTGGGACAAATATGACCAAACGCCACTTTCGGTACTTGACATATGTTGGGTATAAAAAGTCGTAATTTCAAACTGCGAATACGTGCAGAGAGCCAGAATTTGGCTCCAAAATATGGCTCAGGCCTCGAAATTGGTTTGTTTGGGATATTTTGAAAACCGGAGGGAGGTTTTGGACAAATGTGACTAAACGCCGCTTTCAGTACTTCGCATATGTTGGGTATAAAAAAGTCGTAATTTCAAACTGCGAATACGTGCAGAGAGCCAGAATTTGGCTCAAAAATATAGCTCAGGCCTCGAAATTGGGATGTTTGGGATATTTTGAAAACTGCAAAGGAGTTTGTTCAAAATGTGACTCACTGCTGCGTCCAGTACTTGGCATATGTTGGGTTTAAAAAGTCGTAATATCAAACTGCGAATACGTGCAGAGAGCCAGAATTTGGCTCCAAAATATGGCTCAGGCCTCGAAATTGGGTTGTTTGGGATATTTTGAAAACTGGAGGGAGGTTTGGGACAAATGTGACCAAACGCCGCTTTCAGTACTTGGCATATGTTGGGTATAAAAAGTCGTAATTTCAAACTGCGAATACGTGCAGAGAGCCAGAATTTGGCTCCAAAATATGGCTCCTGGCTCGAAATTGGGATATTTGGGATATTTCGAAAATTGCAGGGGAGTTTGTGCAAAATGTGACTCACTTCCGTTTTCAGGACTTGGCATATGTTGGGTATAAAAAGTCGTAATATCAAACTGCCATTACGTGCAGAGAGCCAGAATTTGGCTCCAAAATATGGCTCAGGCCTCGATAATGGGATGTTTGGGATATTTTGAAAACTGAAGGGGAGTTTGTGCATAATGTGACTCACTGCCGCTTTCAGTACTTGACATATGTTGGGTATAAAAAAGTCGCAATTTCAAACTGCGAATACGTGCAGAGAGCCAGAATTTGGCTCCAAAATATGGCTCAGGCCTCGAAATTGGGATATTTGGGATATTTTGAAAACTGCAAGGAGGTTTGGGACAAATGTGACCAAACGCCGCTTTCAGTACTTCGCATATGTTAGGTATAAAAATTCGTAATTTCAAACTGCGAATACGTGCAGAGTGCCAGAATTTGGCTCCAAAATATGGCTCAGGCCTCGAAATTGGTTTGTTTGGGATATTTTGAAAACTGGAGGGAGGTTTGGGACAAATGTGACCAAATGCCGCTTTCAGTACTTGGCATATGTTGGGTATAAAAATTCGTAATTTCAAACTGCGAATACGTGCAGAGAGCCAGAATTTGGCTCCAAAATATGGCTCAGGCCTCGAAATTGGGTCTTTTGGGATATTTTGAAAACTGCAGGGATGTTTGGAACAAATGTGACCAAACGCCGCTTTCAGTACATGGCATATGTTGGGTATAAAAAGATATAATTTCAAACTGCGAATACGTTCAGAGATCCAGAATTTGGCTCCAAAATATATCTCAGGCCTCGAAATTGGGATGTTTGGGATATTTTGACAACTGCAGGGGACTTTGTGGCAAATATGACCAAACGCTGCTTTCGGTACTTGACATATGTTGGGTATAAAAAGTCGTAATTTCAAACTGCGAATACTTGCAGAGAGCCAGAATTTGGCTCCAAAATATGACTCAGGCCTCGAAATTGGGATGTTTGGGATATTTTGAAAACTGGAGGGAGGTTAGGGAAAAATGTGACCAAACGCCGCTTTCAGGACTTGGCATATGTTAGGTATAAAAATTCGTAATATCAAACTGTGAATACGTGCAGAGAGCCAGAATTTGGCTCTAAAATATGGCTCAGGCCTCGAAATTGGGATATTTGCGTTATTTTGAAAACTGGAGGGGAGTTTGGGCAAAATGTGACTCACTGCCGCTTTCAGTACTTGGCATATGTTGGGTATAAAAAATTAGCAATTTCAAACTGCGAATACGTGCAGAGAGCCTGAATTTGGCTCCAAAATATGGCTCAGGCCTCGAAATTGGGATATTTGGGATATTTTGAAAACTGCAAGGAGGTTTGGGACAAATGTGACGAAACGCCGCTTTCAGTACTTCACATATGTTGGGTATAAAAATTCGTAATTTCAAACTGCGAATACGTGCAGAGTGCCAGAATTTGGCTCCAAAATATGGCTCAGGCCTCGAAATTGGTTTGTTTGGGATATTTTGAAAACTGGAGGGAGGTTTGGGACAAATGTGACCAAATGCCGCTTTCAGTACTAGGCATATGTTGGGTATAAAAAGTCGTAATTTCAAACTGCGAATACGTGCAGAGAGCCAGAATTTGGCTCCAAAATATGGCTCAGGCCTCGAAATTGGGTCTTTTGGGATATTTTGAAAACTGCAGGGATGTTTGGAACAAATGTGACCAAACGGCGCTTTCAGTACATGGCATATGTTGGGTATAAAAAGATATAATTTCAAACTGCGAATACGTGCAGAGATCCAGAATTTGGCTCCAAAATATGGTTCAGGCCTCGAAATTGGGAAGTTTGGGATATTTTGACAACTGCAGGGGACTTTGTGGCAAATATGACCAAACACCGCTTTCGGTACTTGACATATGTTGGGTATAAAAAGTCGTAATTTCTAACTGCGAATACTTGCAGAGAGCCAGAATTTGGCTCCAAAATATGACTCAGGCCTCGAAATTGGGATGTTTGGGATATTTTGAAAACTGGAGGGAGGTTAGGGAAAAATGTGACCAAACGCCGCTTTCAGGACTTGGCATATGTTAGGTATAAAAATTCGTAATATCAAACTGCGAATACGTGCAGAGAGCCAGAATTTGGCTCCAAAATATGGCTCAGGCCACGAAATTGGGATATTTGCGTTATTTTGAAATCTGGAGGGGAGTTTGGGCAAAATGTGACTCACTGCCGCTTTCAGTACTTGGCATATGTTGGGTATAAAAAAGTAGCAATTTCAAACTGCGAATACGTGCAGAGAGCCTGAATTTGGCTCCAAAATATGGCTCAGGCCTCGAAATTGGGATATTTGGGATATTTTGAAAACTGCAAGGAGGTTTGGGACAAATCTGACCAAACGCCGCTTTCAGTACTTCGCATATGTTGGGTATAAAAATTCGTAATTTCAAACTGCGAATACGTGCAGAGTGCCAGAATTTGGCTCCAAAATATGGCTCAGGCCTCGAAATTGGTTTGTTTGGGATATTTTGAAAACTGGAGGGAGGTTTGGGACAAATGTGACCAAATGCCGCTTTCAGTACTTGGCATATGTTTTGTATAAAAAGTCGTAATTTCAAACTGCGAATACGTGCAGAGAGCCAGAATTTGGCTCCAAAATATGGCTCAGGCCTCGAAATTGGGTCTTTTGGGATATTTTGAAAACTGCAGGGATGTTTGGAACAAATGTGACCAAACGCCGCTTTCAGTACATGGCATATGTTGGGTATAAAAAGATATAATTTCAAACTGCGAATACGTGCAGAGATCCAGAATTTGGCTCCAAAATATGGCTCAGGCCTCGAAATTGGGATGTTTGGGATATTTTGACAACTGCAGGGGACTTTGTGGCAAATATGACCAAACGCTGCTTTCGGTACTTGACATATGTTGGGTATAAAAAGTCGTAATTTCAAACTGCGAATACTTGCAGAGAGCCAGAATTTGGCTCCAAAATATGACTCAGGCCTCGAAATTGGGATGTTTGGGATATTTTGAAAACTGGAGGGAGGTTAGGGAAAAATGTGACCAAACGCCGCTTTCAGGACTTGGCATATGTTAGGTATAAAAATTCGTAATATCAAACTGCGAATACGTGCAGAGAGCCAGAATTTGGCTCCAAAATATGGCTCAGGCCTCGAAATTGGGATATTTGCGTTATTTTGAAAACTGGAGGGGAGTTTGGGCAAAATGTGACTCACTGCCGCTTTCAGTACTTGGCATATGTTGGGTATACAAAATTAGCAATTTCAAACTGCGAATACGTGCAGAGAGCCTGAATTTGGCTCCAAAATATGGCTCAGGCCTCGAAATTGGGATATTTGGGATATTTTGAAAACTGCAAGGAGGTTTGGGACAAATGTGACGAAACGCCGCTTTCAGTACTTCTCATATATTGGGTATAAAAATTCGTAATTTCAAACTGCGAATACGTGCAGAGTGCCAGAATTTGGCTCCAAAATATGGCTCAGGCCTCGAAATTGGTTTGTTTTGGATATTTTGAAAACTGGAGGGAGGTTTGGGACAAATGTGACCAAATGCCGCTTTCAGTACTTGGCATATGTTGGGTATAAAAATTCGTAATTTCAAACTGCGAATACGTGCAGAGAGCCAGAATTTGGCTCCAAAATATGGCTCAGGCCTCGAAATTGGGTCTTTTGGGATATTTTGAAAACTGCAGGGATGTTTGGAACAAATGTGACCAAACGCCGCTTTCAGTACATGGCATATGTTGGGTATAAAAAGATATAATTTCAAACTGCGAATACGTTCAGAGATCCAGAATTTGGCTCCAAAATATATCTCAGGCCTCGAAATTGGGATGTTTGGGATATTTTGACAACTGCAGGGGACTTTGTGGCAAATATGACCAAACGCTGCTTTCGGTACTTGACATATGTTGGGTATAAAAAGTCGTAATTTCAAACTGCGAATACTTGCAGAGAGCCAGAATTTGGCTCCAAAATATGACTCAGGCCTCGAAATTGGGATGTTTGGGATATTTTGAAAACTGGAGGGAGGTTAGGGAAAAATGTGACCAAACGCCGCTTTCAGGACTTGGCATATGTTAGGTATAAAAATTCGTAATATCAAACTGTGAATACGTGCAGAGAGCCAGAATTTGGCTCTAAAATATGGCTCAGGCCTCGAAATTGGGATATTTGCGTTATTTTGAAAACTGGAGGGGAGTTTGGGCAAAATGTGACTCACTGCCGCTTTCAGTACTTGGCATATGTTGGGTATAAAAAATTAGCAATTTCAAACTGCGAATACGTGCAGAGAGCCTGAATTTGGCTCCAAAATATGGCTCAGGCCTCGAAATTGGGATATTTGGGATATTTTGAAAACTGCAAGGAGGTTTGGGACAAATGTGACGAAACGCCGCTTTCAGTACTTCACATATGTTGGGTATAAAAATTCGTAATTTCAAACTGCGAATACGTGCAGAGTGCCAGAATTTGGCTCCAAAATATGGCTCAGGCCTCGAAATTGGTTTGTTTGGGATATTTTGAAAACTGGAGGGAGGTTTGGGACAAATGTGACCAAATGCCGCTTTCAGTACTAGGCATATGTTGGGTATAAAAAGTCGTAATTTCAAACTGCGAATACGTGCAGAGAGCCAGAATTTGGCTCCAAAATATGGCTCAGGCCTCGAAATTGGGTCTTTTGGGATATTTTGAAAACTGCAGGGATGTTTGGAACAAATGTGACCAAACGGCGCTTTCAGTACATGGCATATGTTGGGTATAAAAAGATATAATTTCAAACTGCGAATACGTGCAGAGATCCAGAATTTGGCTCCAAAATATGGTTCAGGCCTCGAAATTGGGAAGTTTGGGATATTTTGACAACTGCAGGGGACTTTGTGGCAAATATGACCAAACACCGCTTTCGGTACTTGACATATGTTGGGTATAAAAAGTCGTAATTTCTAACTGCGAATACTTGCAGAGAGCCAGAATTTGGCTCCAAAATATGACTCAGGCCTCGAAATTGGGATGTTTGGGATATTTTGAAAACTGGAGGGAGGTTAGGGAAAAATGTGACCAAACGCCGCTTTCAGGACTTGGCATATGTTAGGTATAAAAATTCGTAATATCAAACTGCGAATACGTGCAGAGAGCCAGAATTTGGCTCCAAAATATGGCTCAGGCCACGAAATTGGGATATTTGCGTTATTTTGAAATCTGGAGGGGAGTTTGGGCAAAATGTGACTCACTGCCGCTTTCAGTACTTGGCATATGTTGGGTATAAAAAAGTAGCAATTTCAAACTGCGAATACGTGCAGAGAGCCTGAATTTGGCTCCAAAATATGGCTCAGGCCTCGAAATTGGGATATTTGGGATATTTTGAAAACTGCAAGGAGGTTTGGGACAAATCTGACCAAACGCCGCTTTCAGTACTTCGCATATGTTGGGTATAAAAATTCGTAATTTCAAACTGCGAATACGTGCAGAGTGCCAGAATTTGGCTCCAAAATATGGCTCAGGCCTCGAAATTGGTTTGTTTGGGATATTTTGAAAACTGGAGGGAGGTTTGGGACAAATGTGACCAAATGCCGCTTTCAGTACTTGGCATATGTTTTGTATAAAAAGTCGTAATTTCAAACTGCGAATACGTGCAGAGAGCCAGAATTTGGCTCCAAAATATGGCTCAGGCCTCGAAATTGGGTCTTTTGGGATATTTTGAAAACTGCAGGGATGTTTGGAACAAATGTGACCAAACGCCGCTTTCAGTACATGGCATATGTTGGGTATAAAAAGATATAATTTCAAACTGCGAATACGTGCAGAGATCCAAAATTTGGCTCCAAAATATGGCTCAGGCCTCGAAATTGGGATGTTTGGGATATTTTGACAACTGCAGGGGACTTTGTGGCAAATATGACCAAACGCTGCTTTCGGTACTTGACATATGTTGGGTATAAAAAGTCGTAATTTCAAACTGCGAATACTTGCAGAGAGCCAGAATTTGGCTCCAAAATATGACTCAGGCCTCGAAATTGGGATGTTTGGGATATTTTGAAAACTGGAGGGAGGTTAGGGAAAAATGTGACCAAACGCCGCTTTCAGGACTTGGCATATGTTAGGTATAAAAATTCGTAATATCAAACTGCGAATACGTGCAGAGAGCCAGAATTTGGCTCCAAAATATGGCTCAGGCCTCGAAATTGGGATATTTGCGTTATTTTGAAAACTGGAGGGGAGTTTGGGCAAAATGTGACTCACTGCCGCTTTCAGTACTTGGCATATGTTGGGTATACAAAATTAGCAATTTCAAACTGCGAATACGTGCAGAGAGCCTGAATTTGGCTCCAAAATATGGCTCAGGCCTCGAAATTGGGATATTTGGGATATTTTGAAAACTGCAAGGAGGTTTGGGACAAATGTGACGAAACGCCGCTTTCAGTACTTCTCATATATTGGGTATAAAAATTCGTAATTTCAAACTGCGAATACGTGCAGAGTGCCAGAATTTGGCTCCAAAATATGGCTCAGGCCTCGAAATTGGTTTGTTTTGGATATTTTGAAAACTGGAGGGAGGTTTGGGACAAATGTGACCAAATGCCGCTTTCAGTACTTGGCATATGTTGGGTATAAAAAGTCGTAATTTCAAACTGCGAATACGTGCAGAGAGCCAGAATTTGGCTCCAAAATATGGCTCAGGCCTCGAAATTGGGTCTTTTGGGATATTTTGAAAACTGCAGGGATGTTTGGAACAAATGTGACCAAACGCCGCTTTCAGTACATGGCATATGTTGGGTATAAAAAGATATAATTTCAAACTGCGAATACGTGCAGAGATCCAGAATTTGGCTCCAAAATATGGCTCAGGCCTCGAAATTGAGATATTTGTGATATTTCGAAAACTGCATGGGAGTTTGTGCAAAATGAGACTCTCTGCCGCTTTCAGGACTTGGCATATGTTGGGGTAAAAAAAGTCGTAATATCAAACTGCGAATACGTGCAGAGAGGCAGAATTTGGCTCCAAAATAATGCTCAGGCCCCGAAATTGGGATGTTTGGGACATTTTGAAAACTTGAGGGAGGTTTGGGACAAATGTGACCAAACGCCGCTTTCAGCACTTGGCATATATTGGGTATAAAAAAGTCGCAATTTCAAACTGCGAATACGTGCAGAGAGCCAGAATTTTGCTCCATAATATGGATCAGGTCTCGAAATTGGGATATTTGGGATATTTTGAAAACTGCAGGGGAGTTTGTGCAAAATGTGACTCTCTGCCACTTTCAGGACTTGGCATATGTTGGGTATAAAAAGTGGTAATTTCAAACTGCGAATATGCGCAGAGAGCCAGAATTTGTCTCCAAAATATGACTCAGGCCTCGAAATTGGGAAGTTTGGGATGTTTTGAAAACTGCAGGGGAGTTTAAGACAAATATGACCAAACGCCGCTTTCAGTACTTGACATATATTGGGTATAAAAAATTCGCAACTTCAAACTGCGAATACGTGCAGAGAGCCAGAATTTGGCTCCAAAACATGGCTCAGGCCTCGAAATTTGGATATTTGCGTTATTTTGAAAACTGGAGGGGAGTTTGGGCAAAATGTGACTCACTGCCGCTTTCAGGACTTGGCATATATTGGGTATAAAAATTCGTAATATCAAACTGCGAATACGTGCATAGAGCCAGAATTTGGCTCCAAATTATGGCTCAGGCCTCGAAATTGGGATGTTTGGGATATTTTGAAAACTGCAGGGAGGTTTGGGACAAATGTGACCAAACGCCGCTTTCAGTACTTGACATATGTTTGGTAAAAAAAGTGGCAATTTCAAACTGCGAATACGCGCAAAGAGCCAGAATTTGGCTCCAAAATATGACTCAGGCCTCAAAATTGGGAAGTTTGGGATATTTTGAAAACTGCAAGGGAGTTTGGGACAAATATGACCAAATGCCGCTTTCAGTACTTGACATATGTTGGGTATAAAAAAGTCGCAATTTCATACTGCGAATACGTGCAGAAAGCCTGAATTTGGCTCCAAAATATGGCTCAGGCCTCGAAATTGGGATGTTTGGGATATTTTGACAACTGCAGGGGACTTTGTGACAAATATGACCAAACGCCGCTTTCGGTACTTGAAATATGTTGGGTATAAAAAGTCGTAATTTCAAACTGCGAATACTTGCAGAGAGCCAGAATTTGGCTCCAAAATATGACTCAGGCCTCGAAATTGGGATGTTTGGGATATTTTGAAAACTGGAGGGAGGTTAGGGAAAAATGTGACCAAACGCCGCTTTCAGGACTTGGCATATGTTAGGTATAAAAAGTCGTAATATGAAACTGCGAATACGTGCAGAGAGCCAGAATTTGGCTCCAAAATATGGCTCAGGCCTCGAAATTGGGATATTTGCGTTATTTTGAAAACTGGAGGGGAGTTTGGGCAAAATGTGACTCACTGCCGCTTTCAGTACTTGGCATATGTTGGGTATAAAAAAGTAGCAATTTCAAACTGCGAATACGTGAAGAGATCCAGAATTTGGCTCCAAATTATGGCTCATGCCTCGAAATTGAGAAATTTGGGATATTTCGAAAACTGCAGGGGAGTTTGTTCAAAATGTGACTCACTGCCGCTTTCAGGACTTGGCATATATTGGGTATAAAAATTCGTAATATCAAACAGCAAATACGTGCATAGAGCCAGAATTTGGCTCCAAATTATGGCCCAGGCCTCGAAATTGGGATGTTTGGGATATTTTGAAAACTGCAGGGAGGTTTGGGACAAATATGACCAAATGTCGCTTTCAGTACTTGACATATGTTGGGTATAAAAAAGTCGCAATTTCAAACTGCGAATACTTGCAGAGAGCCAGAATTTGGCTGCAAAATATGGCTCAGGCCTCGAAATTGGGATGTTTGGGATATTTTGAAAAATGCAAGGAGGTTTGGGACAAATGTGACAAAACGCCGCTTTCAGTTCTTCGCATATGTTGGGTATAAAAATTCGTAATTTCAAACTGCGAATACGTGCAGAGTGCCAGAATTTGGCTCCAAAATATGGCTCAGGCCTCGAAATTGGTTTGTTAGGGATATTTTGAAAACTGGAGGGAGGTTTGTGACAAATGTGACCAAATGCCGCTTTCAGTACTTGGCATATGTTGGGTATAAAAAGTCGTAATTTCAAACTGCGAATACGTGCAGAGAGCCAGAATTTGGCTCCAAAATATGGCTCAGGCCTCGAAATTGGGTCTTTTGGGATATTTTGAAAACTGCAGGGATGTTTGGAACAAATGTGACCAAACGCCGCTTTCAGTACATGGCATATGTTGGGTATAAAAAGATATAATTTCAAACTGCGAATACGTGCAGAGATCCAGAATTTGGCTCCAAAATATGGCTCAGGCCTCGAAATTGAGATATTTGTGATATTTCGAAAACTGTATGGGAGTTTGTGCAAAATGTGACTCACTGCCACTTTCAGGACTTGGCATATGTTGGGTAAAAAAAGTCGTAATATCAAACTGCGAATACGTGCATAGAGCCAGAATTTGGCTCCAAATTATGGCTCAGGCCTCGAAATTGGGATGTTTGGGATATTTTGAAAACTGCAGGGAGGTTTGGGACAAATGTGACCAAACGCCGCTATCAGTACTTGGCATATGTTGGTATAAAAAAGTCGCAATTTCAAACTGCGAATACGTACAAAGAGCCAGAATTTGGCTCCATAATATGGCTCAGGCCTCGAAATTGGGATGTTTGGGATATTTTGAAAATTGCAGGGGAGTTTGTTCAAAATATGACTAATTGCCGCTTTCAGAACTTGGCATATGTTGGGTATAAAAAGCCGTAATTTAAAACTGCGAATACGTGCAGAGAGCCAGAATTTGGCTCCAAAATAATGCTCAGGCCCCGAAATTGGGATGTTTGGGATATTTTGAAAACTTGAGGGCGGTTTGGGACAAATGTGACCAAACGCCGCTTTCAGCTCTTGGCATATATTGGGTATAAAAAAGTCGCAATTTCAAACTGCGAATACGTGCAGAGAGCCAGAATTTAGCTCCATAATATGGCTCAGGTCTCGAAATTGGGATATTTGGGATATTTTGAAAACTGCAGGGGAGTTTGTGCAAAATGTGACTCTCTGCCACTTTCAGGACTTGGCATATGTTGGGTATAAAAAGTGGTAATTTCAAACTGCGAATACGTGCAAAGAGCCAGAATTTGGCTCCAAAATATGGCTCAGGCCTCCAAATTGGGATGTTTGGGATATTTTGACAACTGCAGGGGACTTTGGGACAAATATGACCAAACGCCGCTTTCGGTACTTGACATATGTTGGGTATAAAAATTCGTAATTTCAAACTGCGAATACGTGCAGAGAGCCAGAATTTGGTTCCAAAATATGGCTCAGGCCTCGAAATTGGGATATTTGGGATATTTTGAAAACTGAAGGGGAGTTTGTGCAAAATGTGACTCACTGCCGCTTTCAGTACTTGGCATATGTTGGGTATAAAATTCGTAATATCAAACTGCGAATACTTGCAGAGAGCCAGAATTTAGCTCCAAAATATGGCTCAGGCCTCGATATGGGGATGTTTGGGATATTTTGAAAACTGCAGGAAGGTTTTGGACAAATGTGACCAAACGCCGCTTTCAGTATTTCGCATATGTTGGGTATAAAAAGTCGTAATATCAAACTGCGAATACGTGCATAGAGCCAGAATTTGGCTCCAAAATATGGCTCAGGCCTCGAAATTGGAATGTTTGGGATATTTTGAAAACTGGAGGGAGGTTTGGGACAAATGTGACCAAACGCAGCTTTCAGGACTTGGCATATGTTGGGTATAAAAAGTCGTAATTTTAAACTGCGAATACGTGCAGAGATCCAGAATTTGGCTCCAAAGTATGGCTCAGGCCTCGATATTAGGATGTTTGGGATATTTTGAAAACTGCAGAGGGGATTGGGACAAATGTGACCAAACGCCGCTTCCAGCACTTGGCATATGTTGGGTATAAAAAAGTCGCAATTTCAAACTGCGAATACGTGCAGAGAGCCTGAATTTGGCTCCAAAACATGTCTCAGGCCTAGTAATTGGGAAATTTGGGATATTTCGAAAACTGCAGGGAGTTTGTGCAAAATGTGACTCACTGCCGCTTTCAGGACTTGGCATATGTTGGGTATAAAAAGTTGTAATATCAAACTGCGAATACGTGCATAGAGCCAGAGTTTGGCTCCAAAATATGGCTCAGGTCTCGAAATTAGGATGTTTGGGATATTTTAAAAACTGGAGGGAGGTTTGGGACAAATGTGACCAAACGCTGCTTTCAGCACTTGGCATATATTGGGTATAAAAAAGTCGCAATTTCAAACTGCGAAAACGTGCAGAGAGCCTGAATTTGGCTCCAAAATATGGCTCAGGCCTCAAAATTGGGAAATTTGGGATATTTTGAAAACTGGAGGGGAGTTTGTGCAAAATGTGACTCACTGCCACTTTCAGTACTTGGCATATGTTGGGTATAAAATTCGTAATATCAAACTGCGAATACTTGCAGAGAGCCCGAATTTGGCTCCAAAATATGGCTCAGGTCTCGATATAGGGATGTTTGGAATATTTTGAAAACTGCAGGAAGGTTTTGGACAAATGTGACCAAACGCCGCTTTCAGTACTTCGCATATGTTGGGTATAAAAAATTCGTAATTTCAAACTGCGAATATGTGCAGAGAGCCAGAATTTGGCTCCAAAATATAGCTCAGGCCTCGAAATTGGGATGTTTGGGATATTTTGAAAACTGCAGGGGAGTTTGTTCAAAATGTGACTCACTGCTGCGTCCAGTACTTGGCATATGTTGGGTTTAAAAAGTCGTAATATCAAACTGCGAATACGTGCAGAGAGCCAAAATTTGGCTCCAAAATATGGCTCAGGCCTCGTAATTAGGATATTTGGGTTATTTTGAAAACTGCAGGAAGGTTTTGGACAAATGTGACCAAACGCCGCTTTCAGTACTTCGCATATGTTGGGTATAAAAAGTCGTTATTTCAAACTGCAAATACGTGCAGAGAGCCTGAATTTGGCTCCAAAATATGGCTCAGGCCTCGAAATTGGGATGTTTGGGATATTTTGAAAACTGCAGGGGAGTTTGTTAAAAATGTGACTCACTGCTGCGTCCAGTACTTGGCATATGTTGGGTTTAAAAAGTCGTAATATCAAACTGCGAATACGTGCAGAGAGCCAAAATTTGGCTCCAAAATATGGCTCAGGCCTCGTAATTAGGATATTTGGGTTATTTTGAAAACTGCAGGAAGGTTTTGGACAAATGTGACCAAACGCCGCTTTCAGTACTTCGCATATGTTGGGTATAAAAATTCGCAATTTCAAACTGCGAATACGTGCAGAGAGCCAGAATTTGGCTACAAAATATTGCTCAGGCCTCGATATTGGGATATTTGGGATATTTTGAAAACTGCAGGGGGGATTGGGACAAATGTGACCAAACGCCACTTTCAGTACTTCGCATATGTTGGGTATAAAAAAGTCGTAATATCAAACTGCGAATACGTGCAGAGAGCCAGAATTTGGCTCCAAAATATGGCTCAGGCGTCGAAATTGGGATGTTTGGGATATTTTGAAAACTGCAGGGGAGTTTGTGCAAAATGTGACTCACTGCCGCTTTCAGTACTTAGCATATGTTGGGTATAAAAAGTCGTAATATCAAACTGCGAATACGTGCATAGAGCCAGAATTTGGCTCCAAAATATGGCTCAGGCCTCGAAATTGGAATGTTTGGGATATTTTGAAAACTGGAGAGAGGTTTGGGACAAATGTGACCAAACGCCGCTTTCAGGACTTGGCATATGTTGGGTATAAAAAGTCGTAACTTCAAACTGCGAATACGTGCAGAGATCCAGAATTTGGCTCCAAAATATGGCTCAGGCCTCGATATTAGGATGTTTGGGATATTTTGAAAACTGCAGAGTGGATTGGGACAAATGTTACCAAACGCCGCTTCCAGCACTTGGCATATGTTGGGTATAAAAAAGTCGCAATTTCAAACTGCGAATACGTGCAGAGAGCCTTAATTTGGCTCCAAAATATGGCTCAGGCCTCGAAATTGGGATGTTTGGGATATTTTGAAAACTGCAGGGGAGTTTGTTAAAAATGTGACTCACTGCTGCGTCCATTACTTGGCATATGTTGGGTTTAAAAAGTCGTAATATCAAACTGCGAATACGTGCAGAGAGCCAAAATTTGGCTCCAAAATATGGCTCAGGCCTCGTAATTAGGATATTTGGGTTATTTGGAAACTGCAGGGAGGTTTGGGACAAATGTGACCAAACGTCGCTTTCAGTACTTGGCATATGTTGGGTATAAAAATTTCTCAATTTCAAACTGCGAATACGTGCAGAGAGCCAGAATTTGGCTACAAAATATTGCTCAGGCCTCGAAATTGGGATGTTTGGGATATTTTGAAAACTGGAGGGAGGTTTGGGACAAATGTGACCAAACGCCGCTTTCGGTTCTTGACATATGTTGGGTATAAAAAGTCGTAATTTCAAACTGCGAATACGTGCAGAGAGCCTGAATTTGGCTCCAAAATATGGCTCAAGGCTCGAAATTGGGATATTTGGGATATTTCGAAAATTGCAGGGGAGTTTGTGCAAAATGTGACTCACTGCCACTTTCAGGACTTGGCATATGTTGGGTATAAAAAGTCGTTATTTCAAACTGCAAATACGTGCAGAGAGCCAGAATTTGGCTCCAAAATATGGCTCAGGCCTCGAAATTGGGATATTTGGGATATTTCGAAAACTGCAGGGGAGTTTGTGCAAAATGTAATTCATTGCCGCTTTCAGTACTTGGCATATGTTGGGTATAATAAGATGTAATTTCAAACTGCGAATACGTGCAGAGAGCCTGAATTTGGCTCCAAAATATGGCTCAGGCGTCGAAATTGGGATGTTTGGGATATTTTGAAAACTGCAGGGGAGTTTGTGCAAAATGTGACTCACTGCCGCTTTCAGTACTTAGCATACGTTGGGTATAAAAAGTCGTAATATCAAACTGGGAATACGTGCATAGAGCCAGAATTTGGCTCCAAAATATGGCTCAGGCCTCGAAATTGGAATGTTTGGGATATTTTGAAAACTGGAGGGAGGTTTGGGACAAATGTGACCAAACGCAGCTTTCAGGACTTGGCATATGTTGGGTATAAAAAGTCATAATTTTAAACTGCGAATACGTGCAGAGATCCAGAATTTGGCTCCAAAGTATGGCTCAGGCCTCGATATTAGGATGTTTGGGATATTTTGAAAACTGCAGAGGGGATTGGGACAAATGTGACCAAACGCCGCTTCCAGCACTTGGCATATGTTGGGTATAAAAAAGTCGAAATTTCAAACTGCGAATACGTGCAGAGAGCCTGAATTTGGCTCCAAAATATGTCTCAGGCCTAGAAATTGGGAAATTTGGGATATTTCGAAAACTGCAGGGAGTTTGTGCAAAATGTGACTCACTGCCGCTTTCAGGACTTGGCATATGTTGGGTATAAAAAGTTGTAATATCAAACTGCGAATACGTGCATAGAGCCAGAGTTTGGCTCCAAAATATGGCTCAGGTCTCGAAATTAGGATGTTTGGGATATTTTAAAAACTGGTGGGAGGTTTGGGACAAATGTGACCAAACGCTGCTTTCAGCACTTGGCATATATTGGGTATAAAAAAGTCGCAATTTCAAACTGCGAAAACGTGCATAGAGCCAGAATTTGGCTCCAAAATATGGCTCAGGCCTCGAAATTGGAATGTTTGGGATATTTTGAAAACTGGAGGGAGGTTTGGGACAAATGTGACCAAACGCAGCTTTCAGGACTTGGCATATGTTGGGTATAAAAAGTCGTAATTTTAAACTGCGAAAACGTGCAGAGATCCAGAATTTGGCTCCAAAGTATGGCTCAGGCCTCGATATTAGGATGTTTGGGATATTTTGAAAACTGCAGAGGGGATTGGGACAAATGTGACCAAACGCCGCTTCCAGCACTTGGCATATGTTGGGTATAAAAAAGTCGCAATTTCAAACTGCGAATACGTGCAGAGAGCCTGAATTTGGCTCCAAAACATGTCTCAGGCCTAGTAATTGGGAAATTTGGGATATTTCGAAAACTGCAGGGAGTTTGTGCAAAATGTGACTCACTGCCGCTTTCAGGACTTGGCATATGTTGGGTATAAAAAGTTGTAATATCAAACTGCGAATACGTGCATAGAGCCAGAGTTTGGCTCCAAAATATGGCTCAGGTCTCGAAATTAGGATGTTTGGGATATTTTAAAAACTGGAGGGAGGTTTGGGACAAATGTGACCAAACGCTGCTTTCAGCACTTGGCATATATTGGGTATAAAAAAGTCGCAATTTCAAACTGCGAAAACGTGCAGAGAGCCTGAATTTGGCTCCAAAATATGGCTCAGGCCTCAAAATTGGGAAATTTGGGATATTTTGAAAACTGGAGGGGAGTTTGTGCAAAATGTGACTCACTGCCACTTTCAGTACTTGGCATATGTTGGGTATAAAATTCGTAATATCAAACTGCGAATACTTGCAGAGAGCCCGAATTTGGCTCCAAAATATGGCTCAGGTCTCGATATAGGGATGTTTGGAATATTTTGAAAACTGCAGGAAGGTTTTGGACAAATGTGACCAAACGCCGCTTTCAGTACTTCGCATATGTTGGGTATAAAAAAATCGTAATTTCAAACTGCGAATATGTGCAGAGAGCCAGAATTTGGCTCCAAAATATAGCTCAGGCCTCGAAATTGGGATGTTTGGGATATTTTGAAAACTGCAGGGGAGTTTGTTCAAAATGTGACTCACTGCTGCGTCCAGTACTTGGCATATGTTGGGTTTAAAAAGTCGTAATATCAAACTGCGAATACGTGCAGAGAGCCAAAATTTGGCTCCAAAATATGGCTCAGGCCTCGTAATTAGGATATTTGGGTTATTTTGAAAACTGCAGGAAGGTTTTGGACAAATGTGACCAAACGCCGCTTTCAGTACTTCGCATATGTTGGGTATAAAAAGTCGTTATTTCAAACTGCAAATACGTGCAGAGAGCCTGAATTTGGCTCCAAAATATGGCTCAGGCCTCGAAATTGGGATGTTTGGGATATTTTGAAAACTGCAGGGGAGTTTGTTAAAAATGTGACTCACTGCTGCGTCCAGTACTTGGCATATGTTGGGTTTAAAAAGTCGTAATATCAAACTGCGAATACGTGCAGAGAGCCAAAATTTGGCTCCAAAATATGGCTCAGGCCTCGTAATTAGGATATTTGGGTTATTTTGAAAACTGCAGGAAGGTTTTGGACAAATGTGACCAAACGCCGCTTTCAGTACTTCGCATATGTTGGGTATAAAAATTCGCAATTTCAAACTGCGAATACGTGCAGAGAGCCAGAATTTGGCTACAAAATATTGCTCAGGCCTCGATATTGGGATATTTGGGATATTTTGAAAACTGCAGGGGGGATTGGGACAAATGTGACCAAACGCCACTTTCAGTACTTCGCATATGTTGGGTATAAAAAAGTCGTAATATCAAACTGCGAATACGTGCAGAGAGCCAGAATTTGGCTCCAAAATATGGCTCAGGCGTCGAAATTGGGATGTTTGGGATATTTTGAAAACTGCAGGGGAGTTTGTGCGAAATGTGACTCACTGCCGCTTTCAGTACTTAGCATATGTTGGGTATAAAAAGTCGTAATATCAAACTGCGAATACGTGCATAGAGCCAGAATTTGGCTCCAAAATATGGCTCAGGCCTCGAAATTGGAATGTTTGGGATATTTTGAAAACTGGAGAGAGGTTTGGGACAAATGTGACCAAACGCCGCTTTCAGGACTTGGCATATGTTGGGTATAAAAAGTCGTAACTTCAAACTGCGAATACGTGCAGAGATCCAGAATTTGGCTCCAAAATATGGCTCAGGCCTCGATATTAGGATGTTTGGGATATTTTGAAAACTGCAGAGTGGATTGGGACAAATGTGACCAAACGCCGCTTCCAGCACTTGGCATATGTTGGGTATAAAAAAGTCGCAATTTCAAACTGCGAATACGTGCAGAGAGCCTTAATTTGGCTCCAAAATATGGCTCAGGCCTCGAAATTGGGATGTTTGGGATATTTTGAAAACTGCAGGGGAGTTTGTTAAAAATGTGACTCACTGCTGCGTCCATTACTTGGCATATGTTGGGTTTAAAAAGTCGTAATATCAAACTGCGAATACGTGCAGAGAGCCAAAATTTGGCTCCAAAATATGGCTCAGGCCTCGTAATTAGGATATTTGGGTTATTTGGAAACTGCAGGGAGGTTTGGGACAAATGTGACCAAACGTCGCTTTCAGTACTTGGCATATGTTGGGTATAAAAATTTCTCAATTTCAAACTGCGAATACGTGCAGAGAGCCAGAATTTGGCTACAAAATATTGCTCAGGCCTCGAAATTGGGATGTTTGGGATATTTTGAAAACTGCAGGGGACTTTGGGACAAATATGACCAAACGCCGCTTTCGGTTCTTGACATATGTTGGGTATAAAAATTCGTAATTTCAAACTGCGAATACGTGCAGAGGGCCAGAATATTGCTCCAAAATATGGCTCAGGCCTCGAAATTGGGTTGTTTGGGATATTTTGAAAACTGGAGGGAGGTTTGGGACAAATGTGACCAAACGCCGCTTTCGGTTCTTGACATATGTTGGGTATAAAAAGTCGTAATTTCAAACTGCGAATACGTGCAGAGAGCCAGAATTTGGCTCCAAAATATGGCTCAAGGCTCGAAATTGGGATATTTGGGATATTTCGAAAATTGCAGGGGAGTTTGTGCAAAATGTGACTCACTGCCACTTTCAGGACTTGGCATATGTTGGGTATAAAAAGTCGTTATTTCAAACTGCAAATACGTGCAGAGAGCCAGAATTTGGCTCCAAAATATGGCTCAGGCCTCGAAATTGGGATATTTGGGATATTTCGAAAACTGCAGGGGAGTTTGTGCAAAATGTAATTCATTGCCGCTTTCAGTACTTGGCATATGTTGGGTATAATAAGATGTAATTTCAAACTGCGAATACGTGCAGAGAGCCAGAATTTGGCTCCAAAATATGGCTCAGTCCTCGATATTGGGATATTTGGGATATTTTGAAAACTGCAGGGGGGATTGGGACAAATGTGACCAAACGCCACTTTCAGTACTTCGCATATGTTGGGTATAAAAAAGTTGTAATATCAAACTGCGAATACGTGCAGAGAGCCTGAATTTAGCTCCAAAATATGGCTCAGGCGTCGAAATTGGGATGTTTGGGATATTTTGAAAACTGCAGGGGAGTTTGTGCAAAATGTGACTCACTGCCGCTTTCAGTACTTAGCATACGTTGGGTATAAAAAGTCGTAATATCAAACTGGGAATACGTGCATAGAGCCAGAGTTTGGCTCCAAATATGGCTCAGGTCTCGAAATTAGGATGTTTGGGATATTTTAAAAACTGGAGGGAGGTTTGGGACAAATGTGACCAAACGCTGCTTTCAGCACTTGGCATATATTGGGTATAAAAAAGTCGCAATTTCAAACTGCGAAAACGTGCAGAGAGCCTGAATTTGGCTCCAAAATATGGCTCAGGCCTCAAAATTGGGAAATTTGGGATATTTTGAAAACTGGAGGGGAGTTTGTGCAAAATGTGACTCACTGCCACTTTCAGTACTTGGCATATGTTGGGTATAAAATTCGTAATATCAAACTGCGAATACTTGCAGAGAGCCAGAATTTGGCTCCAAAATATGGCTCAGGTCTCGATATAGGGATGTTTGGAATATTTTGAAAACTGCAGGAAGGTTTTGGACAAATGTGACCAAACGCCGCTTTCGGTACTTCGCATATGTTGGGTATAAAAAATTCGTAATTTCAAACTGCGAATATGTGCAGAGAGCCAGAATTTGGCTCCAAAATATAGCTCAGGCCTCGAAATTGGGATGTTTGGGATATTTTGAAAACTGCAGGGGAGTTTGTTCAAAATGTGACTCACTGCTGCGTCCAGTACTTGGCATATGTTGGGTTTAAAAAGTCGTAATATCAAACTGCGAATACGTGCAGAGAGCCAAAATTTGGCTCCAAAATATGGCTCAGGCCTCGTAATTAGGATATTTGGGTTATTTTGAAAACTGCAGGAAGGTTTTGGACAAATGTGACCAAACGCCGCTTTCAGTACTTCGCATATGTTGGGTATAAAAAGTCGTTATTTCAAACTGCAAATACGTGCAGAGAGCCAGAATTTGGCTCCAAAATATGGCTCAGGCCTCGAAATTGGGATGTTTGGGATATTTTGAAAACTGCAGGGGAGTTTGTTAAAAATGTGACTCACTGCTGCGTCCAGTACTTGGCATATGTTGGGTTTAAAAAGTCGTAATATCAAACTGCGAATACGTGCAGAGAGCCAAAATTTGGCTCCAAAATATTGCTCAGGCCTCGTAATTAGGATATTTGGGTTATTTTGAAAACTGCAGGAAGGTTTTGGACAAATGTGACCAAACGCCGCTTTCAGTACTTCGCATATGTTGGGTATAAAAATTCGCAATTTCAAACTGCGAATACGTGCAGAGAGCCAGAATTTGGCTACAAAATATTGCTCAGGCCTCGAAATTGGGTTGTTTGGGATATTTTGAAAACTGGAGGGAGGTTTGGGACAAATGTGACCAAACGCCGCTTTCAGTACTTGGCATATGTTGGGTATAAAAAGTCGTAATTTCAAACTGCGAATACGTGCAGAGAGCCAGAATTTGGCTCCAAAATATGGCTCAAGGCTCGAAATTGGGATATTTGGGATATTTCGAAAATTGCAGGGGAGTTTGTGCAAAATGTGACTCACTGCCGCTTTCAGGACTTGGCATATGTTGGGTATAAAAAGTCGTTATTTCAAACTGCAAATACGTGCAGAGAGCCAGAATTTGGCTCCAAAATATGGCTCAGGCCTCGAAATTGGGATATTTGGGATATTTCGAAAACTGCAGGGGAGTTTGTGCAAAATGTAACTCATTGTCGTTTCCAGTACTTGGTATATGTTGAGTATAATAAGTTGTAATTTAAAACTGCGAATACGTGCAGAGAGCCAGAATTTGGCTCCAAAATATGGCTCAAGGCTCGAAATTGGGATATTTGGGATATTTCGAAAATTGCAGGGGAGTTTGTTCAAAATGTGACTCGCTGCCGCTTTCAGGACTTCGTATATGTTGGGTATAAAAAAGTCGTAATATCAAACTGCGAATACGTGCAGAGAGCCAGAATTTGGCTCCAAAATATGGCTCAGGCGTCGAAATTGGGATGTTTGGGATATTTTGAAAACTGCAGGGGAGTTTGTGCAAAATGTGACTCACTGCCGCTTTCAGTACTTAGCATATGTTGGGTATAAAAAGTCGTAATATCAAACTGCGAATACGTGCATAGAGCCAGAATTTGGCTCCAAAATATGGCTCAGGCCTCGAAATTGGAATGTTTGGGATATTTTGAAAACTGGAGAGAGGTTTGGGACAAATGTGACCAAACGCCGCTTTCAGGACTTGGCATATGTTGGGTATAAAAAGTCGTAACTTCAAACTGCGAATACGTGCAGAGATCCAGAATTTGGCTCCAAAATATGGCTCAGGCCTCGATATTAGGATGTTTGGGATATTTTGAAAACTGCAGAGTGGATTGGGACAAATGTGACCAAACGCCGCTTCCAGCACTTGGCATATGTTGGGTATAAAAAAGTCGCAATTTCAAACTGCGAATACGTGCAGAGAGCCTTAATTTGGCTCCAAAATATGGCTCAGGCCTCGAAATTGGGATGTTTGGGATATTTTGAAAACTGCAGGGGAGTTTGTTAAAAATGTGACTCACTGCTGCTTCCATTACTTGGCATATGTTGGGTTTAAAAAGTCGTAATATCAAACTGCGAATACGTGCAGAGAGCCAAAATTTGGCTCCAAAATATGGCTCAGGCCTCGTAATTAGGATATTTGGGTTATTTGGAAACAGCAGGGAGGTTTGGGACAAATGTGACCAAACGTCGCTTTCAGTACTTGGCATATGTTGGGTATAAAAAATTCTCAATTTCAAACTGCGAATACGTGCAGAGAGCCAGAATTTGGCTACAAAATATTGCTCAGGCCTCGAAATTGGGATGTTTGGGATATTTTGAAAACTGCAGGGGACTTTGGGACAAATATGACCAAACGCCGCTTTCGGTTCTTGACATATGTTGGGTATAAAAATTCGTAATTTCAAACTGCGAATACGTGCAGAGGGCCAGAATATTGCTCCAAAATATGGCTCAGGCCTCGAAATTGGGTTGTTTGGGATATTTTGAAAACTGGAGGGAGGTTTGGGACAAATGTGACCAAACGCCGCTTTCGGTTCTTGACATATGTTGGGTATAAAAAGTCGTAATTTCAAACTGCGAATACGTGCAGAGAGCCAGATTTTGGCTCCAAAATATGGCTCTGGCCTCGAAATTGGGATGTTTGGGATATTTTGAAAACTGCAGGTGAGTTTGTGCAAAATGTGACTCACTGCTGCTTTCAGTACTTGGCATATGTTGGGTATAAAAAGTCGTAATATCAAACTGCGAATACGTGCAGAGAGCCAGAATTTAGCTCGAAAATATGGATCAGGCCTCGAAATTGGTATGTTTGGGATATTTTGAAATCTGCAGGGGGGGATTGGGACAAATGTGTCCAAACGCCGCTTTCAGTACTTTGCATATGTTGGGTATAAAAAGTCGTAATTTCAAACTGCGAATACGTGCATAGAGCCAGAATTTGGCTCCAAAATATAGCTCAGGCCTCGAAATTAGGATGTTTGGGATATTTTGAAAATTGCAGGGAAGTTTGGGACAAATATGACCAAACGCCGCTTTCAGTACTTGGCATATGTTGGGTATAAAAAAGTCGCAATTTCAAACTGCGAATACGTTCAGAGAGCCTGAATTTGGCCTCAAAATATGGCTCAGGCCTCGAAATTGGGATATTTGGGATATTTTGAAAACTGCAGGGGAGTTTGTGCAAAATGTGACTCACTGCCGCTTTCAGTACTTGGCATATGTTGGGTATAAAAAGTAGTAATTTCAAACTGCGAATACTTGCAGAGCGCCAGAATTTGGCTCCAAAATATGGCTCAGGCTACGAAATTGGGATGTTTGGGATATTTTGAAAATTGTAGGGGAGTTTTGGACAAATTTGACCAAACGCCGATTTCAGTACATGGCATATGTTGAGTATAAAAAAGTCGCAATTTCAAACTGCGAATACGTGCAGAGAGCCAAAATTTGGCTCCAAAATATGGCTCAGGCCTCGAAATTTTGATGTTTGGGAGATTTTGAAAACTGCAGGTGAGTTTGGGACATATTTGACCGAACGCCGCTTTCAGTACTTTACATATGTTGGGTATAAAAGTCGTAATTTCAAACTCCGAATACGTGCAGAGAGCCAGAATTTGGCTCCAAAATATAGCTCAGGCCTCGAAATTAGGATGTTTGGGATATTTTGAAAATTGCAGGGAAGTTTGGAACAAATATGACCAAACGCCGCTTTCAGTACTTTACATATGTTGGGTATAAAAAAGTCGCAATTTCAAACTGCGAATACGTGCAGAGTGCCAGAAATTGGCTCCAAAATATGACTCAGGCCTCGAAATTGGGATATTTGGGATATTTCGAAAACTGCAGAGGAGTTTGTGTAAAATGTGACTCACTGCCGCTTTCAGGACTTGGCATATGTTCAGTATAAAGAGTCGTAATATCAAAATGCGAATACGTGCAGAGAGCCAGAATTTGGCTCCAAAATATGGCTCATTCCTCGAAATTGGGATATTTGGGATATTTTGAAAACTGCAGGGGAGTTTGTGCAAAATGTGACTCACTGCTGCTTTCAGTACTTTGCATATGTTGGGTATAAAAAGTCGTAATATCAAACTGCGAATACGTGCAGAGAGCCAGAATTTGGCTACAAAATATGGCTCAGGCCTGAAATTGGGATGTTTGGGATATTTTGAAAACTGCAGGGAGGATTGGGACAAATGTGACAAAACGCCGCATTCAGAACTTGGCATATGTTGGGTATAAAAAGTTGTAATTTCAAACAGCGTATTCGTGCAGAAAGCCAGAATATGGCTCAGGCCTCGAAATTGGGATATTTGCGATATTTCGAAAACTGCATGGGAGTTTGTGCAAAATGTGACTCACTGCCGCTTTCAGTACTTGTCATATGTTAGGTATAAAAAGTCGTAATTTCAAACTGCGAATACGTGCATAGAGCCAGAATTTGGCTCCAAAATATGGCTCAGGCCTCGAAATTGGGATGTTTGGGATATTTTGAAAGCTGCATGGGGGGTTTGTGACAAATGTGACCAAACGCCGCTTTCAGTACTTGGCATATGTTGGGTATGAAAAGTCGTTATTTTAAACTGCGAATACGAGCAGAGAGCCAGAATTTGACTCCAAAATATGGCTCAGGCCTCGAAATTGGGATATTTGAGATATTCTGGAAACTGCAGGGGAGTTTGTGGAAAATGTGACTCACTGCCGCATTCAGTACTTGGCATATGTTGGGTATAAAAATTCGTAATTTCAAACTGCGAATACGTGCAGATAGCCAGAATTTGGATCCAAAATATGGCTCAGGCCTCGAAATTGGGATATTTTGAAAACTGCAGGGGAGTTTGTGCAAAATGTGACTCACTGCCGCTTTCAGTACTTGGCGTATGTTGGGTATAAAAATTCGTTATTTCAAACTGCGAATACGTGCAGAGAGCCAGAATTTGGCTCCAAAATATGGCTCAGGCCTCGAAGTTGGGATATTTGTGATATTTCGAAAACTGCAGGGGAGTTTGTGCAAAATGTGACTCACTGCCGCTTTCAGTACTTGGCATACGTTGGGTATAAAAAGTCGTAATTTCAAACTGCGAATACGTGAAGAAAGCCAGAATTTGGCTCCAAAATATGGCTCTGGCCTCAAAATTGGGATATTTTGGATATTTTAAAAACTGCAGAGGAGTTTGTGCAAAATGTCACTCACTGCCGCTTTCAGGACTTGGCATATTTTGCCTATAAAAAGTCGTAATTTCAAACTGCGAATATGTGCAAATAGCCAGAATTTGGCTCCAAAATATGGCTCTGGCCTCGAAATTGGGATGTTTGGGATATTTTGAAAACTGCAGGGGAGTTTGTGCAAAATGTGACTCACTGCCGCTTTCAGTACTTGGCATATGTTGGGTATAAAAAGTCGTAATATCAAACTGCGAATACGTGCAGAGAGCCAGAATTTGGCTCGAAAATATGGATCAGGCCTCGAAATTGGGATGTTTGGGATATTTTGAAAACTGCAGGGAGGTTTGGGACAAATGTGACCAAACGCCGCTTTCAGTACTTCGCATATGTTGGGTATAAAAAGTCGTAATTTCAAACTGCGAATATGTGCATAGAGCCAGAATTTGGCTCCAAAATATAGCTCAGGCCTCGAAATTAGGATGTTTGGGATATTTTGAAAATTGCAGGGAAGTTTGGGACAAATATGACCAAACGCCGCTTTCAGTACTTGGCATATGTTGGGTAGAAAAAGTCGTAATTTCAAACTGCGAATACGTGCAGAGAGCCAGAATTTGGCTCCAAAAATATGGCTCAGGCCTCGAAATTGGGATGTTTGGGTTATTTTGAAAACTGCAGGGGAGTTTGGGACAAATATGACCAAACGCCGCTTTCAGTACTTGGCAAATGTTGGGAATAAAAAGTCGTAATTTGAAACTGAGAATACGTGCATAGAGCCAGAATTTGGCTCCAAAATATGGCTCAGGCCTCGAAATCTGGATATTTGGGATATTTGGAAAACTGCAGGGGAGTTTGGGACAAATATGACCAAACGCCGATTTCAGTACATGGCATATGTTGGGTATAAAAAGTCGTAATATCAAACTGCGAATACGTGCAGAGAGCCTGAATTTGGCTCCAAAATATGGCTCAGGCCTCGAAATTGGGATGTTTGGGAGATTTTGAAAACTGCAGAGGGGATTGGGACAAATGTGACCAAACGCCGCTTTCAGTACTTGGCTTATGTTGGGTATAAAAAGTCGTTATTTTAAACTGCGAATACGAGCAGAGAGACAGAATTTGATTCCAAAATATGGCTCAGGTCTCGAAAATGGGATATTTGAGATATTTTGAAAACTGCAGAGGAGTTTGTGCAAAATGTGACTCCCTGCCGCATTCAGTACTTGGCATATGTTGGGTATAAAAATTCGTAATTTCAAACTGCGAATACGTGCAGATAGCCAGAATTTGGTTCCAAAATATGGCTCAGGTCTCGAAATTGGGGTATTTGGGATATTTTGAAAACTGCAGAGGAGTTTGTGCAAAATATGACTCCCTGCCGCTTTCAGTACTTGGCATATGTTTGGTATAAAAAGTCGTAATTTCAAACTGCAAATACGTGCATAGAACCAGAATTTGGCTCAAAAATATGGCTCAGGCCTCGAAATAGGGATGTTTGGGACATTTTGAAAACTGCAGGGAGGTTTGGGACAATTGTGACGAACCCCGCTTTCAGTACTTCGAATAGGTTGGGTATAAAAAAAGTCGTAATTTCAAACTGCGAATACGTGCAGAGAGCCAGAATTTGGCTCCAAAATATGGCTCAGGCCTCGAAATTGGGATATTTGGGATAATTTGAAAACTGCAGGGGAGTTTGTGCAAAATGTGACTCAGTGCCGCTTCCAGTACTTGGCATATGTTGGGTATAAAAAGGTCGTAATTTCAAACTGAGAATACATGCAGAGAGCCAGAATTTGGTTCCAAAATATGGCTCAGGCCTCGAAATCTGGATATTTGGGATATTTGGAAAACTGCAGGGGAGTTTGGGACAAATATGACCAAACGCCGATTTCAGTACATGGCATATGTTGGGTATAAAAAGTCGTAATATCAAACTGCGAATACGTGCAGAGAGCCAGAATTTGGCTCCAAAATATGGCTCAGGCCTTGAAATTGGGATGTTTGGGATATTTTGAAAACTGCAGGGAGGTTTGGGACAAATGTGACAAAACGCCGCTTTCAGAACTTGGCATATGTTGGGGTATAAATAGTCGTAATTTCAAACTGCGAATACGTGCATAGAGCCAGAATTTGGCTCCAAAATATGGCTCAGGCCTCGAAATTGGGATGTTTGGGATATTTTGAAAACTGCATGGGGGGTTTGGTACAAATGTGACCAAACGCCGCTTTCAGTACTTGGCATATTTTGGGTATGAAAAGTCGCAATTTTAAACTGCGAATACGTGCAGAGAGCCTGAATTTGGCTCCAAAATATGGCTCAGGCCTCAAAATTGGGATGTTTGGGATATTTTGAAAACTGCAGGGAGGTTTGGGACAAATGTGACCAAACGCCGCTTTCAGTACTTCGAATAGGTTGGGTATAAAAAAGTCGTAATTTCAAACTTCGAATACATGCAGAGAGCCAGAATTTGGCTCCAAAATATGGCTCAGGCCTCGAAACTGGGATGTTTGGGAGATTTTGAAAACTGCAGAGGGGATTGGGACAAATGTGACCAAACGCCGCTTTCAGTACTTGGCTTATGTTGGGTATAAAAAGTCGTTATTTTAAACTGCGAATACGAGCAGAGAGACAGAATTTGACTCCAAAATATGGCTCAGGTCTCGAAATTGGGATATTTGAGATGTTTTGAAAACTGCAGGGGAGTTTGTGCAAAATGTGACTCACTGCCGCATTCAGTACTTGGCATATGTTTGGTATAAAAAAGTCGCAATTTCAAACTGCGAATATGTGCAGAGAGCCAGAATTTGGCTCCAAAATATGGCTCAGGCCTCGAAATTGGGATGTTTGGGTTATTTTGAAAACTGCAGGGGAGTTTGGGACAAATATGACCAAACGCCGCTTTCAGTACTTGGCATATGTTGGGTATAAAAAGTCGTAATTTCAAACTGCGAATACGTGCAGAGAGCCAGAATTTGGCTCCAAAATATGGCTCAGGCCTCGAAATTGGGATGTTTGGGATATTTTGAAAACTGCATGGGGGGTTTGGGACAAATGTGACCAAACGCCGCTTTCAGTACTTGGCATATTTTGGGTATGAAAAGTCGCAATTTTAAACTGCGAATACGTGCAGAGAGCCTGAATTTGGCTCCAAAATATGGCTCTGCCTCAAAATTGGGATGTTTGGGATATTTTGAAAACTGCAGGGAGGTTTGGGACAAATGTGACCAAACGCCGCTTTCAGTACTTCGAATAGGTTGGGTATAAAAAAGTCGTAATTTCAAACTTCGAATACATGCAGAGAGCCAGAATTTGGCTCCAAAATATGGCTCAGGCCTCGAAATTGGGATATTTGGGATATTTTGAAAACTGCAGGGGAGTTTGTGCAAAATGTGACTCACTGCCGCTTTCAGTACTTGGCATATGTTGGGTATAAAATGTCGCAATTTCAAACTGAGAATAGGTGCAGAGAGCCAGAATTTGGTTCCAAAATATGGCTCAGGCCTCGAAATTTTGATGTTTGGGATATTTTGAAAACTGCAGGTGAGTTTGGGACATATATGACCAAACGCCGCTTTCAGTACTTGGAATATGTTGGGTATAAAATTCGTAATTTCAAACTGCGAATACGTGCAGAGAGCCTGAATTTGGCTCCAAAATATGGCTCAGGCCTCGAAATTGGGATGTTTTGGAGATTTTGAAAACTGCAGAGGGGATTGGGACAAATGTGACCAAACGCCGCTTTCAGTATTTGGCTTATGTTGGGTATAAAAAGTCGTTATTTTAAACTGCGAATACGAGCAGAGAGACAGAATTTGACTCCAAAATATGGCTCAGGTCTCGAAATTGGGATATTTTTAAAACTGCAGGATAGTTTGTGCAAAATGTGACTCACTGCCGCTTTCAGTACTTGAAATATGTTGGGTATAAAAAGTAGTAATATCAAACTGCGAATACGTGCAGAGAGCCAGAATTTGGCTCCAAAATATGGATCAGGCCTCGAAATTGGGATGTTTGGGATATTTTGAAAACTGCAGGGAGGTTTGGAACAAATGTGACCAAACGTCGCTTTCAGTACTTCGCATATGTTTGGTATAAAAAGTCGTAATTTCAAACTGCGAATACGTGCATAGAGCCAGAATTTGGCTCCAAAATATAGCTCAGGCCTCGAAATTGGGATGTTTGGGATATTTTGAAAATTGCAGGGAAGTTTGGGACAAATATGACCAAACGCCGTTTTCAATACTTCCCATATGTTGGGTATAAAAAAGTCGCAATTTCAAACTGCGAATACGTGCAGAGAGCCTGAATTTGGCTCCAAAATATGACTCAGCCCTCGAAATTGGGATATTTGGGATATTTCGAAAACTGCAGGGGAGTTTGTGTAAAATGTGACTCACTGCCGCTTTCAGGACTTGGCATATGTTGGGTATAAAAAGTCGTAATATCAAAATGCGAATACGTGCAGAGAGCCAGAATTTGGCTCCAAAATATGGCTCAGCCCTTGAAATTGGGATGTTTGGGATATTTTGAAAACTGCATGAGGGGTTTGGGACAAATGTGACCAAACGCCGCTTTCAGTACTTGGCATATGTTGGGTATGAAAAGTCGCAATTTCAAACTTCGAATACGTGCAGAGAGCCTGAATTTGGCTCCAAAATATGGCTCAGGCCTCGAAATTGGGATATTTTGAAAACTGCAGGGGGGATTGGGACAAATGTGACCAAACGCCGCTTTTTCAGTACTTGGCTTATGTTGGGTATAAAAAGTCATTATTTTAAACTGCGAATACGAGCAGAGAGCCAGAATTTGACTCCAAAATATGGCTCACGCCTCGAAATTGGGGTATTTGAGATATTTTGAAAACTGCAGGGGAGTTTGTGCAAAATGTGACTCACTGCCGCATTCAGTACTTGGCATATGTTGGGTATAAAAAATCGTAATTTCAAACTGCGAATACGTGCAGATAGCAAGAATTTGGTTCCAAAATATGGCTCAGGCCTCGAAATTGGGATATTTTGAAAACTGCAGGGGAGTTTGTGCAAAATGTGACTCACTGCCGCTTTCAGTACTTGAAATATGTTGGGTATAAAAAGTAGTAATATCAAACTGCGAATACGTGTAGAGAGCCAGAATTTGGCTCCAAAATATGGCTCAGGCCTCGAAATTGGGATATTTTGAAAACTGCAGGGGAGTTTGTGCAAAATGTGACTCACTGCCGCTTTCAGTACTTGAAATATGTTGGGTATAAAAAGTAGTAATATCAAACTGCGAATACGTGTAGAGAGCCAGAATTTGGCTCCAAAATATGGATCAGGCCTCGAAATTGGGATGTTTGGGATATTTTGAAAACTGCAGGGAGGTTTGGGACAAATGTGACCAAACGTCGCTTTCAGTACTTCGCATATGTTTGGTGTAAAAAGTCGTAATTTCAAACTGCGAATACGTGCATAGAGCCAGAATTTGGCTCCAAAATATAGCTCAGGCCTCGAAATTGGGATGTTTGGGATATTTTGAAAATTGCAGGGAAATTTGGGTCAAATATGACCAAACGCCGCTTTCAATACTTCCCATATGTTGGGTATAAAAAAAGTCGCAATTTCAAACAGCGAATACGTGCAGAGTGCCAGAAATTGGCTCCAAAATAAGACTCAGGCCTCGAAATTTGGATATTTGGGATATTTCGAAAACTGCAGGGGAGTTTGTGCAAAATGTGACTCACTGCCGCTTTCAGTACTTGGCATATGTTTGGTATAAAAATTAGTTATTTCAAACTGCGAATACGTGCAGAGGTCCAGAATTTGGCTCCAAAATATGGCTCAGGCCTCAAAGTTGGGATATTTGGGATATTTCGAAAACTGCAGAGGAGTTTGTGCAAAATGTGACTCACTGCCGCTTTCAGGACTTGGCATATGTTGGGTATAAAAAGTCGTAATATCAAAATGCGAATACGTGCAGAGAGCCAGAATTTGGCTCCAAAATATGGCTCAGGCCTCAAAATTGAGATGTTTGGGATATTTTGAAAACTGCAGGGGGGATTGGGACAAATGTGTCCAAACGCCGCTTTCAGTACTTGGCATACGTTGGGTATAAAAAGTCGTAATTTCAAACTGCGAATATGTGCATAGAGCCAGAATTTGGTTCCAAAATATAGCTCAGGCCTCGAAGTTGGGATATTTGGGATATTTCGAAAACTGCAGGGGAGTTTGTGCAAAATATGACTCACTGCCGCTTTCAGGACTTGGCATATGTTGGGTATAAAAAGTCGTAATATCAAAATGCGAATACGTGCAGAGAGCCAGAATTTGGCTCCAAAATATAGCTCAGGCCTCGAAATTGAGATGTTTGGGATATTTTGAAAACTGCAGGGAGGTTTGGGACAAATGTGACCAAACGCCGCTTTCAGTACTTCGCATATGTTGGGTATAAAAAGTCGTAATTTCAAACTGCGAATACGTGCATAGAGCCAGAATTTGGCTCCAAAATATTGCTGAGGCCTCGAAATTAGGATGTTTGAGATATTTTGAAAATTGCAGGGAAGTTTGGGACAAATATGACCAAACGCCGCTTTCAGTACTTGGCATATATTGGGTATAAAAAATTCGCAATTTCAAACTGCGAATACGTGCAGAGAGCCAGAATTTGGCTCCAAAATATGGCTCAGGCCTCGAAATTGGGATGTTTGGGATATTTTGAAAACTGCAGGGGAGTTTGGGACAAATATGACCAAACGCCGCTTTCAGGACTTGGCATATGTTGGGTATAAAAAGTTGTAATATCAAAATGCGAATACGTGCAGAGAGTCAAGATTTGGCTCCAAAATATGGCTGAGGCCTCGAAATTGGGAGATTTGGGATATTTCGAAAACTGCAGGGGAGTTTGTGCAAAATGTGACTCACTGCCGCTTTCAGGACTTTGCATATGTTGGGTATAAAAAGTCGTAATATCAAACTGCGAATACGTGCATAGAGCCCGAATTTGGCTCCAAAATATGGCTCAGGCCTCGATATTGGGTTGTTTGGGATATTTTGAAAACTGCAGAGGGGATTGGGACAAATAAGACCAAACGCCGCATTCAGTACTTGGCATATGTTGGGTATAAAAAGTCGTAATTTCAAACTGCGAATACGTGCAGAGAGCCAGAATTTGGCTCCAAAATATGGCTCATTCCTCGAAATTGGGATATTTGGGATATTTTGAAAACTGCAGGGGAGTTTGTGCAAAATGTGTCTCACTGCCGCTTTCAGGACTTGGCATACGTTGGGTATAAAAAGTCGTAATTTCAAACTGCGAATACGTACAGAAAAACAGAATTTGGCTCCAAAATATGGCTCTGGCCTCAAAATTGGGATATTTGGGATATTTTAAAAACTGCAGGGGAGTTTGTGCAAAATGTCACTCACTGCCGCTTTCAGTACTTGGCATATTTTGCGTATAAAAAGTCGTAATTTCGAACTGCGAATATGTGCATAGAGCCAGAATTTGGCTCCAAAATATGGCTCTGGCCTGGAAAGTGGGATGTTTGTTATATTTTGAAAACTGCAGGGGAGTTTGTGCAAAATGTGACTCACTGCCGCTTTCAGGACTTGGCATATGTTGGCTATAAAAAGTCGTAATTTCAAACTGCGAATACGTGCATAGAGACAGAATTTGGCTCCAAAATATAGCTCAGGCCTCGAAATTAGGATGTTTGGGATATTTTGAAAATTGCAGGGAAGTTTAGGACAAATATGACCAAACGCCGCTTTCAGTACTTGGCATTTGTTAGGTATAAAAAAGTCGCAATTTCAAACTGTGAATACGTGCAGAGAGCCAGAAATTGGCTCCAAAATATGACTCAGGCCTCGAAATTGGGATATTTGGGATATTTTGAACACTGCAGGGAAATTTGTGCAAAATGTGACTCACTGCCGCTTTCAGTACTTTGCATATGTTGGGTATAAAAAGTCGTAATATCAAACTGCGAATACGTGCAGAGAGCCAGAATTTGGCTCCAAAATATGGCTCAGGCCTTGAAATTGGGATGTTTGGGATATTTTGAAAACTGCAGGGAGGTTTGGGACAAATGTGACAAAACGCCGCTTTCAGAACTTGGCATATGTTGGGTATAAAATGTCGTAATTTCAAACAGCGTATTCGTGCAGAAAGCCAGAATTTGGCTCCAAAATATGGCTCATTCCTCGAAATTGGGATATTTGGGATATTTTGAAAACTCCAGGGGAGTTTGTGCAAAATGTGACTCACTGCCGCTTTCAGTACTTTGCATATGTTGGGTATAAAAAGTCGTAATATCAAACTGCGAATACGTGCAGAGAGCCAGAATTTGGCTCCAAAATATGGCTCAGGCCTTGAAATTGGGATGTTTGGGATATTTTGAAAACTGCAGGGAGGTTTGGGACAAATGTGACAAAACGCCGCTTTCAGAACTTGGCATATGTTGGGTATAAAAAGTCGTAATTTCAAACAGCGTATTCGTGCAGAAAGCCAGAATTTGGCTCCAAAATATGGCTCAGGCCTCGAAATTGGGATATTTGGGATATTTTGAAAACTGCATGGGAGTTTGTGCAAAATGTGACTCACTGCCACTTTCAGTACTTGTCATATGTTAGGTATAAAAAGTCGTAATTTCAAACTGCGAATACGTGCATAGAGCCAGAATTTGGCTCCAAAATATGGCTCAGGCCAAAAAATGGGATGTTTGGGATATTTTGAAAACTGCATGGGGGGTTTGGGACAAATGTGACCAAACGCTGCTTTCAGTACTTGGCATATGTTGGGTATGAAAAGTCGCAATTTTAAACTGCGAATACGTGCAGAGAGAGTGAATTTGGCTCCAAAATATGGCTCAGGCCTCGAAATTGGGATGTTTGGGAGATTTTGAAAACTGCAGGGGGGATTGGGACAAATGTGACCAAACGCCGCTTTCAGTACTTGGCTTATGTTGGGTATAAAAAGTCGTTATTTTAAACTGCGAATACGAGCAGAGAGCCAGAAATTGACTCCAAAATATGGCTCAGGCCTCAAAACTGGGATATTTGAGATATTTTGAAAACTGCAGGGGAGTTTGTGCAAAATGTGACTCACAGCCGCATTCAGTACTTGGCATATGTTGGGTATAAAAATTCGTAATTTCAAACTGCGAATACGTGTAGATAGCCAGAATTCGGTTCCAAAACATGGCTCAGGCCTCGAAATTGGGATATTTTGAAAACTGCAGGGGAGTTTGTGCAAAATGTGACTCACTGCCGCTTTCAGTACTTGGCATATGTTGGGTATAAAAATTCGTTATTTCAAACTGTGAATATGTGCAGAGAGCCAGAATTTGGCTACAAAATATGGCTCAGGCCTCGAAGTTGGGATATTTGGATATTTCGAAAACTGCAGGGAAGTTTGTGCAAAATGTGACTCACTGCCGCTTTCAGGACTTGGCATATGTTGGGTATAAAAAGTCGTAACATAAAAATGCGAATACGTGCAGAGAGCCATAATTTGGCTCTAAAATATGGCTTAGGCCTCAAAATTGAGATGTTTGGGATATTTTGAAAACTGCAGGGGGGATTGGGACAAATGTGTCCAAACGCCGCTTTCAGTACTTGGCATACGTTGGGTATAAAAAGTCGTAATTTCAAACTGCGAATACGTGCAGAAAGCCAGAATTTGGCTCCAAAATATGGCTCTGGCCTCAAAATTGGGATATTTGGGATATTTTAAAAACTGCAGGGGAGTTTGTGCAAAATGTCACTCACTGCCGCTTTCAGGACTTGGCATATTTTGCGTATAAAAAGTCGTAATTTCAAACTGCGAATATGTGCATAGAGCCAGAATTTGGCTCCAAAATATGGCTCTGGCCTCGAAATTGGGATGTTTGGGATATTTTGAAAATTGCAGGGGAGTTTGTGCAAAATGTGACTCACTGCCGCTTTCAGTACTTGGCATATGTTGGGTATAAAAAGTCGTAATATCAAAATGCGAATACGTGCAGAGAGCCAGAATTTGGCTCCAAAATATAGCTCAGGCCTCGAAATTGAGATGTTTGGGATATTTTGAAAACTGCAGGGAGGTTTGGGACAAATGTGACCAAACGCCGCTTTCAGTACTTCGCATATGTTGGGTATAAAAAGTCGTAATTTCAAACTGCGAATACGTGCATAGAGCCAGAATTTGGCTCCAAAATATTGCTGAGGCCTCGAAATTAGGATGTTTGAGATATTTTGAAAATTGCAGGGAAGTTTGGGACAAATATGACCAAACGCCGCTTTCAGTACTTGGCATATATTGGGTATAAAAAAGTCGCAATTTCAAACTGCGAATACGTGCAGAGAGCCAGAATTTGGCTCCAAAATATGGCTCAGGCCTCGAAATTGGGATGTTTGGGATATTTTAAAAACTGCAGGGGAGTTTGGGACAAATATGACCAAACGCCGCTTTCAGGACTTGGCATATGTTGGGTATAAAAAGTTGTAATATCAAAATGCGAATACGTGCAGAGAGTCAAAATTTGGCTCCAAAATATGGCTGAGGCCTCGAAATTGGGAGATTTGGGATATTTCGAAAACTGCAGGGGAATTTGTGCAAAATGTGACTCACTGCCGCTTTCAGGACTTTGCATACGTTGGGTATAAAAAGTCGTAATATCAAACTGCGAATACGTGCATAGAGCCCGAATTTGGCTCCAAAATATGGCTCAGGCCTCGATATTGGGTTGTTTGGGATATTTTGAAAACTGCAGAGGGGATTGGGACAAATAAGACCAAACGCCGCATTCAGTACTTGGCATATGTTGGGTATAAAAAGTCGTAATTTCAAACTGCGAATACGTGCAGAGAGCCAGAATTTGGCTCCAAAATATGGCTCATTCCTCGAAATTGGGATATTTGGGATATTTTGAAAACTGCAGGGGAGTTTGTGCAAAATGTGACTCACTGCCGCTATCCGGACTTGGCATACGTTGGGTATAAAAAGTCGTAATTTCAAACTGCGAATACGTACAGAAAAACAGAATTTGGCTCCAAAATATGGCTCTGGCCTCAAAATTGGGATATTTGGGATATTTTAAAAACTGCAGGGGAGTTTGTGCAAAATGTCACTCACTGCCGCTTTCAGTACTTGGCATATTTTGCGTATAAAAAGTCGTAATTTCGAACTGCGAATATTTGTATAGAGCCAGAATTTGGCTCCAAAATATGGCTCTGGCCTGGAAAGTGGGATGTTTGTTATATTTTGAAAACTGCAGGGGAGTTTGTGCAAAATGTGACTCACTGCCGCTTTCAGGACTTGGCATATGTTGGCTATAAAAAGTCGTAATTTCAAACTGCGAATACGTGCATAGAGACAGAATTTGGCTCCAAAATATAGCTCAGGCCTCGAAATTATGATGTTTGGGGTTTTTTTGAAAATTGCAGGGAAGTTTGGGACAAATATGACCAACCGCCGCTTTCAGTACTTGGCATATGTTAGGTATAAAAAAGTCGCAATTTCAAACTGTGAATACGTGCAGAGAGCCAGAAATTGGCTCCAAAATATGACTCAGGCCTCGAAATTGGGATATTTGGGATATTTTGAACACTGCAGGGAAATTTGTGCAAAATGTGACTCACTGCCGCTTTCAGTACTTTGCATATGTTGGGTATAAAAAGTCGTAATATCAAACTGCGAATACGTGCATAGAGCCAGAATTTGGCTCCAAAATATGGCTCAGGCCTTGAAATTGGGATGTTTGGGATATTTTGAAAACTGCAGGGAGGTTTGGGACAAATGTGACAAAACGCCGCTTTCAGAACTTGGCATATGTTGGGTATAAAATGTCGTAATTTCAAACAGCGTATTCGTGCAGAAAGCCAGAATTTGGCTCCAAAATATGGCTCAGGCCTCGAAATTGGGATATTTGAGATATTTTGAAAACTGCATGGGAGTTTGTGCAAAATGTGACTCACTGCCACTTTCAGTACTTGTCATATGTTAAGTATAAAAAGTCGTAATTTCAAACTGCGAATACGTGCATAGAGCCAGAATTTGGCTCCAAAATATGGCTCAGGCCAAAAAATGGGATGTTTGGGATATTTTGAAAACTGCATGGGGGGTTTGGGACAAATGTGACCAAACGCCGCTTTCAGTACTTGGCATATGTTGGGTATGAAAAGTCGCAATTTTAAACTGCGAATACGTGCAGAGAGAGTGAATTTGGCTCCAAAATATGGCTCAGGCCTCGAAATTGGGATGTTTGGGAGATTTTGAAAACTGCAGGGGGGATTGGGACAAATGTGACCAAACGCCGCTTTCAGTACTTGGCTTATGTTGGGTATAAAAAGTCGTTATTTTAAACTGCGAATACGAGCAGAGAGCCAGAAATTGACTCCAAAATATGGCTCAGGCCTCAAAACTGGGATATTTGAGATATTTTGAAAACTGCAGGGGAGTTTGTGCAAAATGTGACTCACTGCCGCATTCAGTACTTGGCATATGTTGGGTATAAAAATTCGTAATTTCAAACTGTGAATACGTGTAGATAGCCAGAATTCGGTTCCAAAATATGGCTCAGGCCTCGAAATTGGGATATTTTGAAAACTGCAGGGGAGTTTGTGCAAAATGTGACTCACTGCCGCTTTCAGTACTTGGCATATGTTGGGTATAAAAATTCGTTATTTCAAACTGCGAATATGTGCAGAGAGCCAGAATTAGGCTCCAAAATATGGCTCAGGCCTCGAAGTTGGGATATTTGGATATTTCGAAAACTGCAGGGAAGTTTGTGCAAAATGTGACTCACTGCCGCTTTCAGGACTTGGCATATGTTGGGTATAAAAAGTCGTAATATAAAAATGCGAATACGTGCAGAGAGCCATAATTTGGCTCTAAAATATGGCTTAGGCCTCAAAATTGAGATGTTTGGGATATTTTGAAAACTGCAGGGGGGATTGGGACAAATGTGTCCAAACGCCGCTTTCAGTACTTGGCATACGTTGGGTATAAAAAGTCGTAATTTCAAACTGCGAATACGTGCAGAAAGCCAGAATTTGGCTCCAAAATATGGCTCTGGCCTCAAAATTGGGATATTTGGGATATTTTAAAAACTGCAGGGGAGTTTGTGCAAAATGTCACTCACTGCCGCTTTCAGGACTTGGCATATTTTGCGTATAAAAAGTCGTAATTTCAAACTGCGAATATGTGCATAGAGCCAGAATTTGGCTCCAAAATATGGCTCTGGCCTCGAAATTAGGATGTTTGAGATATTTTGAAAATTGCAGGGAAGTTTTGGACAAATATGACCAAACGCCGCTTTCAGTACTTGGCATATATTGGGTATAAAAAAGTCGCAATTTCAAACTGCGAATACGTGCAGAGAGCCAGAATTTGGCTCCAAAATATGGCTCAGGCCTCGAAATTGGGATGTTTGGGATATTTTGAAAACTGCAGGGGAGTTTGGGACAAATATGACCAAACGCCGCTTTCAGGACTTGGCATATGTTGGGTATAAAAAGTTGTAATATCAAAATGCGAATACGTGCAGAGAGTCAAAATTTGGCTCCAAAATATGGCTGAGGCCTCGAAATTGGGAGATTTGGGATATTTCGAAAACTGCAGGGGAGTTTGGGCAAAATGTGACTCACTGCCGCTTTCAGGACTTTGCATATGTTGGGTATAAAAAGTCGTAATATCAAACTGCGAATACGTGCATAGAGCCCGAATTTGGCTCCAAAATATGGCTCAGGCCTCGATATTGGGTTGTTTGGGATATTTTGAAAACTGCAGAGGGGATTGGGACAAATAAGACCAAACGCCGCATTCAGTACTTGGCATATGTTGGGTATAAAAAGTCGTAATTTCAAACTGCGAATACGTGCAGACAGCCAGAATTTGGCTCCAAAATATGGCTCATTCCTCGAAATTGGGATATTTGGGATATTTTGAAAACTGCAGGGGAGTTTGTGCAAAATGTGACTCACTGCCGCTTTCAGGACTTGGCATACGTTGGGTATAAAAAGTCGTAATTTCAAACTGCGAATACGTACAGAAAAACATAATTTGGCTCCAAAATATGGCTCTGGCCTCAAAATTGGGATATTTGGGATATTTTAAAAACTGCAGGGGAGATTGTGCAAAATGTCACTCACTGCCGCTTTCAGTACTTGTCATATTTTGCGTATAAAAAGTCGTAATTTCGAACTGCGAATATGTGCATAGAGCCAGAATTTGGCTCCAAAATATGGCTCTGGCCTGGAAAGTGGGATGTTTGTTATATTTTGAAAACTGCAGGGGAGTTTGTGCAAAATGTGACTCACTGCCGCTTTCAGGACTTGGCATATGTTGGCTATAAAAAGTCGTAATTTCAAACTGCGAATACGTGCATAGAGACAGAATTTGGCTCCAAAATATAGCTCAGGCCTCGAAATTAGGATGTTTGGGATATTTTGAAAATTGCAGGGAAGTTTGGGACAAATATGACCAAACGCCGCTTTCAGTACTTGGCATATGTTAGGTATAAAAAAGTCGCAATTTCAAACTGTGAATACGTGCAGAGAGCCAGAAATTGGCTCCAAAATATGACTCAGGCCTCGAAATTGGGATATTTGGGATATTTTGAACACTGCAGGGAAATTTGTGCAAAATGTGACTCACTGCCGCTTTCAGTACTTTGCATATGTTGGGTATAAAAAGTCGTAATATCAAACTGCGAATACGTGCAGAGAGCCAGAATTTGGCTCCAAAATATGGCTCAGGCCTTGAAATTGGGATGTTTGGGATATTTTGAAAACTGCAGGGAGGTTTGGGACAAATGTGACAAAACGCCGCTTTCAGAACTTGGCATATGTTGGGTATAAAATGTCGTAATTTCAAACAGCGTATTCGTGCAGAAAGCCAGAATTTGGCTCCAAAATATGGCTCATTCCTCGAAATTGGGATATTTGGGATATTTTGAAAACTCCAGGGGAGTTTGTGCAAAATGTGACTCACTGCCGCTTTCAGTACTTTGCATATGTTGGGTATAAAAAGTCGTATTATCAAACTGCGAATACGTGCAGAGAGCCAGAATTTGGCTCCAAAATATGGCTCAGGCCTTGAAATTGGGATGTTTGGGATATTTTGAAAACTGCAGGGAGGTTTGGGACAAATGTGATAAAACGCCGCTTTCAGAACTTGGCATATGTTGGGTATAAAAAGTCGTAATTTCAAACAGCGTATTCGTGCAGAAAGCCAGAATTTGGCTCCAAAATATGGCTCAGGCCTCGAAATTGGGATATTTGAGATATTTTGAAAACTGCATGGGAGTTTGTGCAAAATGTGACTCACTGCCACTTTCAGTACTTGTCATATGTTAGGTATAAAAAGTCGTAATTTCAAACTGCGAATACGTGCATAGAGCCAGAATTTGGCTCCAAAATATGGCTCAGGCCAAAAAATGGGATGTTTGGGATATTTTGAAAACTGCATTGGGGGTTTGGGACAAATGTGACCAAACGCCGCTTTCAGTACTTGGCATATGTTGGGTATGAAAAGTCGCAATTTTAAACTGCGAATACGTGCAGAGAGAGTGAATTTGGCTCCAAAATATGGTTCAGGCCTCGAAATTGGGATGTTTGGGAGATTTTGAAAACTGCAGGGGGGATTGGGACAAATGTGACCAAACGCCGCTTTCAGTACTTGGCTTATGTTGGGTATAAAAGTCGTTATTTTAAACTGCGAATACGAGCAGAGAGCCAGAAATTGACTCCAAAATATGGCTCAGGCCTCAAAACTGGGATATTTGTGATATTTTGAAAACTGCAGGGGAGTTTGTGCAAAATGTGACTCACTGCCGCATTCAGTACTTGGCATATGTTGGGTATAAAAATTCGTAATTTCAAACTGCGAATACGTGTAGATAGCCAGAATTCGGTTCCAAAATATGGCTCAGGCCTCGAAATTGGGATATTTTGAAAACTGCAGGGGAGTTTGTGCAAAATGTGACTCACTGCCGCTTTCAGTACTTGGCATATGTTGGGTATAAAAATTCGTTATTTCAAACTGCGAATATGTGCAGAGAGCCAGAATTTGGCTCCAAAATATGGCTCAGGCCTCGAAGTTGGGATATTTGGATTTTTCGAAAACTGCAGGGAAGTTTGTGCAAAATGTGACTCACTGCCGCTTTCAGGACTTGGCATATGTTGGGTATAAAAAGTCGTAATATAAAAATGCGAATACGTGAAGAGAGCCATAATTTGGCTCTAAAATATGGCTTAGGCCTTAAAAATTGAGATGTTTGGGATATTTTGAAAACTGCAGGGGGGATTGGGACAAATGTGTCCAAACGCCGCTTTCAGTACTTGGCATACGTTGGGTATAAAAAGTCGTAATTTCAAACTGCGAATACGTGCAGAAAGCCAGAATTTGGCTCCAAAATATGGCTCTGGCCTCAAAATTGGGATATTTGGGATATTTTAAAAACTGCAGGGGAGTTTGTGCAAAATGTCACTCACTGCCGCTTTCAGGACTTGGCATATTTTGCGTATAAAAAGTCGTAATTTCAAACTGCGAATACGTGCAGAAAGCCAGAATTTGGCTCCAAAATATGGCTCTGGCCTCGAAATTGGGATGTTTGGGATATTTTGAAAATTGCAGGGGAGTTTGTGCAAAATGTGACTCACTGCCGCTTTCAGGACTTAGCATATGTTGGGTATAAAAAGTCGTAATATCAAACTGCGAATACGTGCATAGAGCAAATATGGCTCAGGCCTCGATATTGGGTTGTTTGGGATATTTTGAAAACTGCAGAGGGGATTGGGACAAATGTGACCAAACGCCGCTTTCAGTACTTTGCATATGTTGGGTATAAAAAGTCGTAATTTCAAACTGCGAATACGTGCAGAGAGCCAGAATTTGGCTCCAAAATATGGCTCATTCCTCGAAATTGGGATATTTGGGATATTTTGAAAACTGCAGAGGAGTTTGTGCAAAATGTGACTCACTGCCGCTTTCAGTACTTTGCATATGTTGGGTATAAAAAGTCGTAATATCAAACTGCGAATATGTGCATAGAGCCAGAATTTGGCTCCAAAATATGGCTCAGGCCTTTTAAGTGGGATGTTTGGGATATTTTGAAAACTGCAGGGAGGTGTGGGACAAATGTGACTCACTGCCGCTTTCAGTACTTGGCATATGTTGGGTATAAAAAGTCGTAATATCAAACTGCGAATACATGCAGAGAGCCAGAATTTGGCTCCAAAATATGGATCAGGCCTCGAAATTGGGATGTTTGGGATATTTTGAAAACTGCAGGGACGTTTGGAACAAATGTGACCAAACGCCACTTTCAGTACTTCTCATTTGTTGGGTATAAAAAAGTCGCAATTTCAAACTGCGAATACGTGCAGAGAGCCAGAATTTGGCTCCAAAATATGGCTCAGGCCTTGAAATTGGGATGTTTGGGATATTTTGAAAACTGCAGGGAGGTTTGGGACAAATGTGACAAAACGCCGCTTTCAGAACTTGGCATATGTTGGGTATAAAAAGTCGTAATTTCAAACAGCCTATTCGTGCAGAAAGCCAGAATTTGGCTTTCCAAAATATGGCTCAGGCCTCGAAATTGGGATGTTTGGGATATTTTGAAAACTGCAGGGGAGTTTGGGACAAATATGACCAAACGCCGCTTTCAGTACTTGGCATATGTTGGGTATAAAAAGTCGTAATAACAAACTGCGAATACGTGCATAGAGCCCGAATTTGGCTCCAAAATATGGCTCAGGCCTCGATATTGGGTTGTTTGGGATATTTTGAAAACTGCAGAGGGGATTGGGACAAATGTGACCAAACGCCGCTTTCAGTACTTGGCATATGGTGGGTATAAAAAGTCGTAATTTCAAATTGCGAATACGTGCAGAGAGCCAGAATTTGGCTCCAAAATATGGCTCATTCCTCGAAATTGGGATATTTGGGATATTTTGAAAACTCCAGGGGAGTTTGTGCAAAATGTGACTCACAGCCGCTTTCAGTACTTTGCATATGTTGGGTATAAAAAGTCGTAATATTAAACTGCGAATACGTGCAGAGAGCCAGAATTTGGCTCCAAAATATGGCTCAGGCCTTGAAATTGGGATGTTTGGGATATTTTGAAAACTGCAGGGAGGTTTGGGACAAATGTGACAAAACGCCGCATTCAGAACTTGGCATATGTTGGGTATAAAAAGTCGTAATTTCAAACAGCGTATTCGTGCAGAAAGCCAGAATTTGGCTCCAAAATATGGCTCAGGCCTCGAAATTGGGATATTTGCGATATTTTGAAAACTGCACGGGAGTTTGTGCAAAATGTGACTCACTGCCACTTTCAGTACTTGTCATATGTTAGGTATAAAAAGTCGTAATTTCAAACTGCGAATACGTGCATAGAGCCAGAATTTGGCTCCAAAATATGGCTCAGGCCTCGAAATTGGGATGTTTGGGATATTTTGAAAACTGCATGGGGGGTTTGGGACAAATGTGACCAAACGCCGCTTTCAGTACTTGGCATATGTTGGGTATGAAAAGTCGCAATTTCAAACTGCGAATACGTGCAGAGAGAGTGAATTTGGCTCCAAAATATGGCTCAGGCCTCGAAATTGGGATATTATGAAAACTGCAGGGGAGTTTGTGCAAAATGTGACATACTGCCGCTTTCAGTACTTGGCATATGTTGGGTATAAAAATTCGTTATTTCAAACTGCGAATATGTGCAGAGAGCCAGAATTTGGCTCCAAAATATGGCTCAGGCCTCGAAGTTGGGATATTTGGAATATTTCGAAAACTGCAGGGAAGTTTGTGCAAAATGTGACTCACTGCTGCTTTCAGGACTTGGCATATGTTGGGTATAAAAAGTCGTAATATAAAAATGCGAATACGTGCAGAGAGCCATAATTTGGCTCTAAAATATGGCTTAGGCCTCAAAATTGAGATGTTTGGGATATTTTGAAAACTGCAGGGGGGATTGGGACAAATGTGTCCAAACGCCGCTTTCAGTACTTGGCATACGTTGGGTATAAAAAGTCGTAATTTCAAACTGCGAATACGTGCAGAAAGCCAGAATTTGGCTCCAAAATATAGCTCTGGCCTCAAAATTGGGACATTTGGGATATTTTAAAACTGCAGGGGAGTTTGTGCAAAATATCACTCACTGTCGCTTTCAGGACTTGGCATATTTTGCGTATAAAAAGTCGTAATTTCAAACTGCGAATATGTGCATAGAGCCAGAATTTGGCTCCAAAATATGGCTCTGGCCTCGAAATTGGGATGTTTGGGATATTTTGAAAATTGCAGGGGAGTTTGTGCAAAATGTGACTCACTGCCGCTTTCAGGACTTAGCATATGTTGGGTATAAAAATTCCTAATATCAAACTGCGAATACGTGCATAGAGCAAATATGGCTCAGGCCTGGATATTGGGTTGTTTGGGATATTTTGAAAACTGCAGAGGGGATTGGGACAATTGTGACCAAACCGCCGCTTTCAGTACTTTGCATATACTTTGGAGCCAAATTCTGGCTCTCTGCACGTATTCGCATTTTGATATTACGACTTTTTATATGGGTATAAAAAGTCGTAATTTCAAACTGCGAATACGTGCAGAGAGCGAGAATTTGGCTCCAAAATATGGCTCATTCCTCGAAATTGGGATATTTGGGATATTTTGAAAACTGCAGGGGAGTTTGTGCAAAATGTGACTCACCGCCGCTTGCAGGACTTGGCATATGTTGGCTATAAAAAGTCGTAATTTCAAACTGCGAATACGTGCATAGAGCCAGAATTTGGCTCCAAAATATTGCTCAGGCCTCGAAATTAGGATGTTTGGGATATTTTGAAAATTGCAGGGAAGTTTGGGACAAATATGACCAAACGCCGCTTTCAGTACTTGGCATATGTTGGGTATAAAAAATTCGTAATTTCAAACTGCGAATACGCGCAGAGAGCCAGAATTTGGCTCCAAAATATGGCTCAGGCCTCGAAATTGGGATGTTTGGGATATTTTAAAAACTGCAGGGGAGTTTGGGACAAATATAACCAAACGCCGCTTTCAGTACTTGCCATATGTTGGATATAAAAAAGTCGCAATTTCAAACTGCGAATACGTGCAGAGAGCCAGAATTTGGCTCCGAAATATGGCTGAGGCCTCGAAATTGGGAGATTTGGGATATTTCGAAAACTGCAGGGGAGTTTGTGCAAAATGTGACTCACTGCCGCTTTCAGGACTTAGCATATGTTGGGTATAAAAAGTCGTAATATCACACTGCGAATACGTGCATAGAGCAAATATGGCTCAGGCCTCGATATTGGGTTGTTTGGGATATTTTGAAAACTGCAGAGGGGATATTGACAAATGTGACCAAACGCCGCTTTCAGTACTTTGCATATGTTGGGTATAAAAAGTCGTAATTTCAAACTGCGAATACGTGCAGAGAGCCAGAATTTGGCTCCAAAATATGGCTCATTCCTCGAAATTGGGATATTTGGGATATTTTAAAACTGCAGGGGAGTTTGTGCAAAATGTGACTCACTGCCGCTTTCAGTACTTTGCATATGTTGGGTATAAAAAGTCGTAATATCAAACTGCGAATATGTGCATAGAGCCAGAATTTGGCACCAAAATATGGCTCAGTCCTTGAAATTGGGATGTTTGGGATATTTTGAAAACTGCAGGGAGGTTTGGGACAAATGTGACCAAATGCCACTTTCAGTACTTCGCATTTGTTGGGTATAAAAAAGTCGCAGTTTCAAACTGCGAATACGTGCAGAGAGCCAGAATTTGGCTCCAAAATATGGGTCAGGCCTCGAAATTGGGATGTTTGGGATATTTTGAAAACTGCAGGGGAGTTTGGGACAAATATGACCAAACGCCGCTTTCAGTACTTGGCATATGTTGGGTATAAAAAAGTCGCAATTTCAAACTGCGAATACGTGCAGAGAGCCAGAAATTGGCTGCAAAATATGACTCAGGCCTCGAAATTAGGATATTTGGGATATTTCGAAAACTGCAGGGGAGTTTGTGTAAAATGTGACTCACTGCCGCTTTCAGGACTTGGCATATGTTGGGTATAAAAAGTCGTAATATCAAAATGCGAATACGTGCAGAGAGCCAGAATTTGGCTCCAAAATATGGCTGAGGCCTCGAAATTGGGAGATTTGGGATATTTCGAAAACTGCAGGGGAGTTTGGGACAAATATAACCAAACGCTGCTTTCAGTACTTGGCATATGTTGGGTATAAAAAAGACGCAATTTCAAACTGCGAATAAGTGCAGAGAGCCAGAATTTGGCTGCAACATATGGCTCATTCCTCGAAATTGGGATATTTGGGATATTTTGAAAACTGCAGGGGAGTTTGTCCAAAATGTGACTCACTGCCGCTTTCAGTACTTTGCATATGTTGGGTATAAAAAGTCGTAATATCAAACTGCGAATACGTGCAGATAGCCAGAATTTGGTTCCAAAATATGGCTCAGGCCTCGAAATTGGGATATTTTGAAAACTGCAGCGAAGTTTGTGCAAAATGTGACTCACTGCCGCTTTCAGTACTTGGCATATGTTGGTTAAAAAATTCGTTATTTCAAACTGCGAATATGTGCAGAGAACCAGAATTTGGCTCCAAAATATGGCTCAGGCCTCGAAGTTGGGATATTTGGGATATTTCGAAAACTGCAGGGGAATTTGTGCAAAATGTGACTCACTGCCGCTTTCAGGACTTGGCATATGTTGGTATAAAAAGTCGTAATATAAAAATGAGAATACGTGCAGAGAGCAAGAATTTGGCTCCAAAATATGGCTCAGGCCTCAAAATTGAGATGTTTGGGATATTTTGAAAACTGCAGGGGGGATTGGGACAAATGTGTCTAAACGCCGCTTTCAGTACTTGGCATACGTTGGGTATAAAAAGTCGTAATTTCAAACTGCGAATACGTGTAGAAAGCCAGAATTTGGCTCCAAAATATGATTCTGGCCTCAAAATTGTGATATTTGGGATATTTTAAAAACTGCAGGGGAGTTTGTGCAAAATGTGACTCACTGCCGCTTTCAGGACTTGGCATATGTTGGCTATAAAAAGTCGTAATTTCAAACTGCGAATACGTGCATAGAGCCAGAATTTGGCTCCAAAATATCGCTCAGGCCTTGAAATTGGGATGTTTGGGATATTTTGAAAATTGCAGGGAAGTTTGGGACAAATATGACCAAACGCCGCTTTAGATACTTGGCATATTTTGGGTATAAAAAAGTCGCAATTTCAAAGTGCGAATACGTGCAGAGAGCCAGAGTTTGGCTCCAAAATATGGCTCAGGCCTCGAAATTGGGATGTTTGGGATATTTTGAAAACTGCAGGGGAGTTTGGGACAAATATGACTAAACGCCGCTTTCAGTACTTGGCATATGTTGGGTATAAAAAAGTCGCAATTTCAAACTGTGAATACGTGCAGAGAGCCAGAATTTGGCTCCGAAATATGGCTGAGGCCTCGAAATTAGGAGATTTGGGATATTTCGAAAACTGCAGGGGAGTTTGTGCAAAATGTGACTCACTGCCGCTTTCAGTACTTGGCATATGTTGGGTATAAAAAGTCGTAATATCAAACTGCGAATACGTGCATAGAGCCCGAATTTGGCTCCAAAATATGGCTCAGGCCTCGATATTGGGTTGTTTGGGATATTTTGAAAACTGCAGAGGGGATTGGGACAAATGTGACCAAACGCCGCTTTCAGTACTTGGCATATGTTGGGTATAAAAAGTCGTAATTTCAAATTGCGAATACGTGCAGAGAGCCAGCATTTGGCTCCAAAATATGGCTCAGGCCTCGAAGTTGGGATATTTGGAATATTTCGAAAACTGCAGGGAAGTTTGTGCAAAATGTGACTCACTGCTGCTTTCAGGACTTGGCATATGTTGGGTATAAAAAGTCGTAATATAAAAATGCGAATACGTGCAGAGAGCCATAATTTGGCTCTAAAATATGGCTTAGGCCTCAAAATTGAGATGTTTGGGATATTTTGAAAACTGCAGGGGGGATTGGGACAAATGTGTCCAAACGCCGCTTTCAGTACTTGGCATACGTTGGGTATAAAAAGTCGTAATTTCAAACTGCGAATACGTGCAGAAAGACAGAATTTGGCTCCAAAATATGGCTCTGGCCTCAAAATTGGGACATTTGGGATATTTTAAAACTGCAGGGGAGTTTGTTCAAAATATCACTCACTGTCGCTTTCAAGACTTGGCATATTTTGCGTATAAAAAGTCGTAATTTCAAACTGCGAATATGTGCATAGAGCCAGAATTTGGCTCCAAAATATGGCTCTGGCCTCGAAATTGGGATGTTTGGGATATTTTGAAAATTGCAGGGGAGTTTGTGCAAAATGTGACTCACTGCCGCTTTCAGGACTTAGCATATGTTGGGTATAAAAAGTCGTAATATCAAACTGCGAATACGTGCATAGAGCAAATATGGCTCAGGCCTGGATATTGGGTTGTTTGGGATATTTTGAAAACTGCAGAGGGGATTGGGACAATTGTGACCAAACCGCCGCTTTCAGTACTTTGCATATACTTTGGAGCCAAATTCTGGCTCTCTGCACGTATTCGCATTTTGATATTACGACTTTTTATATGGGTATAAAAAGTCGTAATTTCAAACTGCGAATACGTGCAGAGAGCCAGAATTTGGCTCCAAAATATGGCTCATTCCTCGAAATTGGGATATTTGGGATATTTTGAAAACTGCAGGGGAGTTTGTGCAAAATGTGACTCACTGCCGCTTGCAGGACTTGGCATATGTTGGCTATAAAAAGTCGTAATTTCAAACTGCGAATACGTGCATAGAGCCAGAATTTTGCTCCAAAATATTGCTCAGGCCTCGAAATTAGGATGTTTGGGATATTTTGAAAATTGCAGGGAAGTTTGGGACAAATATGACCAAACGCCGCTTTCAGTACTTGGCATATGTTGGGTATAAAAAATTCGTAATTTCAAACTGCGAATACGCGCAGAGAGCCAGAATTTGGCTCCAAAATATGGCTCAGGCCTCGAAATTGGGATGTTTGGGATATTTTAAAAACTGCAGGGGAGTTTGGGACAAATATAACCAAACGCCGCTTTCAGTACTTGCCATATGTTGGATATAAAAAAGTCGCAATTTCAAACTGCGAATACGTACAGAGAGCCAGAATTTGGCTCCGAAATATGGCTGAGGCCTCGAAATTGGGAGATTTGGGATATTTCGAAAACTGCAGGGGAGTTTGTGCAAAATGTGACTCACTGCCGCTTTCAGGACTTAGCATATGTTGGGTATAAAAAGTCGTAATATCACACTGCGAATACGTGCATAGAGCAAATATGGCTCAGGCCTCGATATTGGGTTGTTTGGGATATTTAGAAAACTGCAGAGGGGATATTGACAAATGTGACCAAACGCCGCTTTCAGTACTTTGCATATGTTGGGTATAAAAAGTCGTAATTTCAAACTGCGAATACGTGCAGAGAGCCAGAATTTGGCTCCAAAATATGGCTCATTCCTCGAAATTGGGATATTTGGGATATTTTGAAAACTGCAGGGGAGTTTGTGCAAAATGTGACTCACTGCCGCTTTCAGTACTTTGCATATGTTGGGTATAAAAAGTCGTAATATCAAACTGCGAATATGTGCATAGAGCCAGAATTTGGCTCCAAAATATGGCTCAGTCCTTGAAATTGGGATGTTTGGGATATTTTGAAAACTGCAGGGAGGTTTGGGACAAATGTGACCAAATGCCACTTTCAGTACTTCGCATTTGTTGGGTATAAAAAAGTCGCAGTTTCAAACTGCGAATACGTGCAGAGAGCCAGAATTTGGCTCCAAAATATGGGTCAGGCCTCGAAATTGGGATGTTTGGGATATTTTGAAAACTGCAGGGGAGTTTGGGACAAATATGACCAAACGCCGCTTTCAGTACTTGGCATATGTTGGGTATAAAAAAGTCGCAATTTCAAACTGCGAATACGTGCAGAGAGCCAGAAATTGGCTGCAAAATATGACTCAGGCCTCGAAATTGGGATATTTGGGATATTTCGAAAACTGCAGGGGAGTTTGTGTAAAATGTGACTCACTGCCGCTTTCAGGACTTGGCATATGTTGGGTATAAAAAGTCGTAATATCAAAATGCGAATACGTGCAGAGAGCCAGAATTTGGCTCCAAAATTTGGCTGAGGCCTCGAAATTGGGAGATTTGGGATATTTCGAAAACTGCAGGGGAGTTTGGGACAAATATAACCAAACGCTGCTTTCAGTACTTGGCATATGTTGGGTATAAAAAAGACGCAATTTCAAACTGCGAATAAGTGCAGAGAGCCAGAATTTGGCTGCAACATATGGCTCATTCCTCGAAATTGGGATATTTGGGATATTTTGAAAACTGCAGGGGAGTTTGTCCAAAATGTGACTCACTGCCGCTTTCAGTACTTTGCATATGCTGGGTATAAAAAGTCGTAATATCAAACTGCGAATACGTGCAGATAGCCAGAATTTGGTTCCAAAATATGGCTCAGGCCTCGAAATTGGGATATTTTGAAAACTGCAGCGAAGTTTGTGCAAAATGTGACTCACTGCCGCTTTCAGTACTTGGCATATGTTGGTTAAAAAATTCGTTATTTCAAACTGCGAATATGTGCAGAGAACCAGAATTTGGCTCCAAAATATGGCTCAGGCCTCGAAGTTGGGATATTTGGGATATTTCGAAAACTGCAGGGGAGTTTGTGCAAAATGTGACTCACTGCCGCTTTCAGGACTTGGCATATGTTGGTATAAAAAGTTGTAATATAAAAATGAGAATACGTGCAGAGAGCAAGAATTTGGCTCCAAAATATGGCTCAGGCCTCAAAATTGAGATGTTTGGGATATTTTGAAAACTGCAGGGGGGATTGGGACAAATGTGTCTAAACGCCGCTTTCAGTACTTGGCATACGTTGGGTATAAAAAGTCGTAATTTCAAACTGCGAATACGTGTAGAAAGCCAGAATTTGGCTCCAAAATATGGCTCTGGCCTCAAAATTGTGATATTTGGGATATTTTAAAAACTGCAGGGGAGTTTGTGCAAAATGTGACTCACTGCCGCTTTCAGGACTTGGCATATGTTGGCTATAAAAAGTCGTAATTTCAAACTGCGAATACGTGCATAGAGCCAGAATTTGGCTCCAAAATATCGCTCAGGCCTTGAAATTGGGATGTTTGGGATATTTTGAAAATTGCAGGGAAGTTTGGGACAAATATGACCAAACGCCGCTTTAGATACTTGGCATATTTTGGGTATAAAAAAGTCGCAATTTCAAAGTGCGAATACGTGCAGAGAGCCAGAGTTTGGCTCCAAAATATGGCTCAGGCCTCGAAATTGTGATGTTTGGGATATTTTGAAAACTGCAGGGGAGTTTGGGACATATATGACTAAACGCCGCTTTCAGTACTTGGCATATGTTGGGTATAAAAAAGTCGCAATTTCAAACTGTGAATACGTGCAGAGAGCCAGAATTTGGCTCCAAAATATGGCTGAGGCCTCGAAATTAGGAGATTTGGGATATTTCGAAAACTGCAGGGGAGTTTGTGCAAAATGTGACTCACTGCCGCTTTCAGTACTTGGCATATGTTGGGTATAAAAAGTCGTAATATCAAACTGCGAATACGTGCATAGAGCCCGAATTTGGCTCCAAAATATGGCTCAGGCCTCGATATTGGGTTGTTTGGGATATTTTGAAAACTGCAGAGGGGATTGGGACAAATGTGACCAAACGCCGCTTTCAGTACTTGGCATATGTTGGGTATAAAAAGTCGTAATTTCAAATTGCGAATACGTGCAGAGAGCCAGAATTTGGCTCCAAAATATGGCTCATTCCTCGAAATTGGGATATTTGGGATATTTTGAAAACTCCAGGGGAGTTTGTGCAAAATGTGACTCACTGCCGCTTTCAGTACTTTGCATATGTTGGGTATAAAAAGTCGTAATATCAAACTGCGAATACGTGCAGAGAGCCAGAATTTGGCTCCAAAATATGGATCAGGCCTTGAAATTGGGATGTTTGGGATATTTTGAAAACTGCAGGGAGGTTTGGGACAAATGTGACAAAACGCCGCTTTCAGAACTTGGCATATGTTGGGTATAAAAAGTCGTAATTTCAAACAGCGTATTCGTGCAGAAAGCCAGAATTTGGCTCCAAAATATGGCTCAGGCCTCGAAATTGGGATGTTTGGGATATTTTGAAAACTGCATGGGGGGTTTGTGACAAATGTGACCAAACGCCGCTTTCAGTACTTGGCATATGTTGGGTATAAAAAGTCGTAATTTCAAATTGCGAATACGTGCAGAGAGCCAGAATTTGGCTCCAAAATATGGCTCATTCATCGAAATTGGGATATTTGGGATATTTTGAAAACTCCAGGGGAGTTTGTGCAAATTGTGACTCACTGCCGCTTTCAGGACTTAGCATATGTTGGGTATAAAAAGTCGTAATATCAAACTGCGAATACGTGCATAGAGCCCGAATTTGGCTCCAAAATATGGCTCAGGCCTCGATATTGGGTTGTTTGGGAGATTTTGAAAACTGCAGGGGGGATTGGGACAAATGTGACCAAACGCCCTTTCAGTACTTGGCTTATGTTGGGTATAAAAAGTCGTTTTTTTAAACTGCGAATACGAGCAGAGAGCCAGAAATTGACTCCAAAATATGGCTCAGGCCTCAAAACTGGGATATTTGAGATATTTTGAAAACTGCAAGGGAGTTTGTGCAAAATGTGACTCACTGCAGCATTCAGTACTTGGCATATGTTGGGTATAAAAATTCGTAATTTCAAACTGCGAATACGTGTAGATAACCATAATTTGGTTCCAAAATATGGCTCAGGCCTCGAAATTGGGATATTTTGAAAAATGCAGGGGAGTTTGTGCAAAATGTGACATACTGCCGCTTTCAGTACTTGGCATATGTTGGGTATAAAAATTCGTTATTTCAAACTGCGAATATGTGCAGAGAGCCAGAATTTGGCTCCAAAATATGGCTCAGGCCTCGAAGTTGGGATATTTGGGATATTTCGAAAACTGCAGGGAAGTTTGTGCAAAATGTGACTCACTGCCGCTTTCAGGACTTGGCATATGTTGGGTATAAAAAGTCGTAATTTCAAACTGCGAATACGTGCAGAAAGCCAGAATTTGGCTCCAAAATATGGCTCTGGCCTCAAAATTGTGATATTTGGGATATATTAAAAACTGCAGGGGAGTTTGTGCAAAATGTGACTCACTACCGCTTTCAGGACTTGGCATATGTTGGCTATAAAAAGTCGTAATTTCAAACTGCGAATACGTGCATAGAGCCAGAATTTGGCTCCAAAATATGGCTCAGGCCTTGAAATTGGGATGTTTGGGATATTTTGAAAATTGCAGGGAAGTTTGGGACAAATATGACCAAACGCCGCTTTAGGTACTTGGCATATGTTGGGCATAAAAAAGTCGCAATTTCAAAGTGCGAATACGTGCAGAGAGCCAGAGTTTGGCTCCAAAATATGGCTCAGGCCTCGAAATTGGGATGTTTGGGATATTTTGAAAACTGCAGGGGAGTTTGGGACAAATATGACTAAACGCCGCTTTCAGTACTTGGCATATGTTGGGTATAAAAAAGTCTCAATTTCAAACTGTGAATACGTGCAGAGAGCCAGAATTTGGCTCCAAAATATGGCTGATGCCTCGAAATTAGGAGATTTGGGATATTTCGAAAACTGCAGGGGAGTTTGTGCAAAATGTGACTCACTGCCGCTTTCAGTACTTGGCATATGTTGGGTATAAAAAGTTGTAATATCAAACTGCGAATACGTGCATAGAGCCCGAATTTGGCTCCAAAATATGGCTCAGGCCTCGATATTGGGTTGTTTGGGATATTTTGAAAACTGCAGAGGGGATTGGGACAAATGTGACCAAACGCCGCTTTCAGTACTTGGCATATGTTGGGTATAAAAAGTCGTAATTTCAAATTGCGAATACGTGCAGAGAGCCAGAATTTGGCTCCAAAATATGGCTCATTCCTCGAAATTGGGATGTTTGGGATATTTTGAAAACTGCATGGGGGGTTTGGGACAAATGTGACCAAACGCCGCTATTAGTACTTGGCATATGTTGGGTATAAAAAGTCGTAATTTCAAATTGCGAATACGTGCAGAGAGCCAGAATTTGGCTCCAAAATATGGCTCATTCCTCGAAATTGGGATATTTGGGATATTTTGAAAACTCCAGGGGAGTTTGTGCAAATTGTGACTCACTGCCGCTTTTAGGACTTAGCATATGTTGGGTATAAAAAGTCGTAATATCAAACTGCGAATACGTGCATAGAGCCCGAATTTGGCTCCAAAATATGGCTCAGGCCTCGATATTGGGTTGTTTGGGAGATTTTGAAAACTGCAGGGGGGATTGGAACAAATGTGACCAAACGCCCTTTCAGTACTTGGCTTATGTTGGGTATAAAAAGTCGTTATTTTAAACTGCGAATACGAGCAGAGAGCCAGAAATTGACTCCAAAATATGGCTCAGGCCTCAAAACTGGGATATTTGAGATATTTTGAAAACTGCAAGGGAGTTTGTGCAAAATGTGACTCACTGCAGCATTCAGTACTTGGCATATGTTGGGTATAAAAATTCGTTATTTCAAACTGCGAATACGTGCAGAAAGCCAGAATTTGGCTCCAAAATATGGCTCTGGCCTCAAAATTGGGACATTTGGGATATTTTAAAACTGCAGGGGAGTTTGTGCAAAATGTCACTCACTGCCGCTTTCAGGACTTGGCATATTTTGCGTATAAAAAGTCGTAATTTCAAACTGCGAATATGTGCATAGAGCCAGAATTTGGCTCCAAAATATGGCTCTGGCCTCGAAATTGGGATGTTTGGGATATTTTGAAAATTGGAGGGGAGTTTGTGCAAAATGTGACTCACTGCCGCTTTCAGGACTTAGCATATGTTGGGTATAAAAAGTCGTAATATCAAACTGCGAATACGTGCATAGAGCAAATATGGCTCAGGCCTGGATATTGGGTTGTTTGGGATATTTTGAAAACTGCAGAGGGGATTGGGACAAATGTGACCAAACGCCGCTTTCTGTACTTGGCATATGTTGGGTATAAAAAGTCGTAATTTCAAACAGCGTATTCGTGCAGAAAGCCAGAATTTGGCTCCAAAATATGGCTCAGGCCTCGAAATTGGGATATTTGCGATATTTTGAAAACTGCATGGGAGTTTTTGCAAAATGTGACTCACTGCCACTTTCAGTACTTGTCATATGTTAGGTATAAAAAGTCGTAATTTCCAACTGCGAATACGTGCATAGAGCCAGAATTTGGCTCCAAAATATGGCTCAGGCCTCGAAATTGGGATGTTTGGGATATTTTGAAAACTGCATGGGGGGGTTTGGGACAAATGTGACCAAACGCTGCTTTCAGTACTTGGCATATGATGGGTATGAAAAGTCGCAATTTCAAACTGCGAATACGTGCAGAGAGAGTGAATTTGGCTCCAAAATATGGCTCAGGCCTCAAAATTGGGATGTTTGGGAGATTTTGAAAACTGCAGGGGGGATTGGGACAAATGTGACCAAACGCCCTTTCAGTACTTGGCTTATGTTGGGTATAAAAAGTCGTTATTTTAAACTGCGAATACGAGCAGAGAGCCCGAATTTGGCTCCAAAATATGGCTCAGGCCTCGATATTGGGTTGTTTGGGATATTTTGAAAACTGCAGAGGGGATTGGGACAAATGTGACCAAACGCCGCTTTCAGTACTTGGCATATGTTGGGTATAAAAAGTCGTAATTTCAAACAGCGTATTCGTGCAGAAAGCCAGAATTTGGCTCCAAAATATGGCTCAGGCCTCGAAATTGGGATATTTGCGATATTTTGAAAACTGCATGGGAGTTTTTGCAAAATGTGACTCACTGCCACTTTCAGTACTTGTCATATGTTAGGTATAAAAAGTCGTAATTTCCAACTGCGAATACGTGCATAGAGCCAGAATTTGGCTCCAAAATATGGCTCAGGCCTCGAAATTGGGATGTTTGGGATATTTTGAAAACTGCATGGGGGGTTTGGGACAAATGTGACCAAACGCTGCTTTCAGTACTTGGCATATGATGGGTATGAAAAGTCGCAATTTCAAACTGCGAATACGTGCAGAGAGAGTGAATTTGGCTCCAAAATATGGCTCAGGCCTCAAAATTGGGATGTTTGGGAGATTTTGAAAACTGCAGGGGGGATTGGGACAAATGTGACCAAACGCCCTTTCAGTACTTGGCTTATGTTGGGTATAAAAAGTCGTTATTTTAAACTGCGAATACGAGCAGAGAGCCCGAATTTGGCTCCAAAATATGGCTCAGGCCTCGATATTGGGTTGTTTGGGATATTTTGAAAACTGCAGAGGGGATTGGGACAAATGTGACCAAACGCCGCTTTCAGTACTTGGCATATGTTGGGTATAAAAAGTCGTAATTTCAAACTGCGAATAAGTGCAGAGAGCCAGAATTTGGCTGCAACATATGGCTCATTCCTCGAAATTGGGATATTTGGGATATTTTGAAAACTGCTGGGGAGTTTGTCCAAAATGTGACTCACTGCCGCTTTCAGTACTTTGCATATGTTGGGTATAAAAAGTCGTAATATCAAACTGCGAATACGTGCAGATAGCCAGAATTTGGTTCCAAAATATGGCTCAGGCCTCGAAATTGGGATATTTTGAAAACTGCAGCGAAGTTTGTGCAAAATGTGACTCAATGCCGCTTTCAGTACTTGGCATATGTTGGGTATAAAAATTCGTTATTTCAAACTGCGAATATGTGCAGAGAACCAGAATTTGGCTCCAAAATATGGCTCAGGCCTCGAAGTTGGGATATTTGGGATATTTCGAAAACTGCAGGGGAGTTTGTGCAAAATATGACTCACTGCCGCTTTCAGGACTTGGCATATGTTGGTATAAAAAGTCGTAATATAAAAATACGAATAAGTGCAGAGAGCCAGAATTTGGCTCCAAAATATGGCTCAGGCCTCAAAATTGAGATGTTTGGGATATTTTAAAAACTGCAGGGGGGATTGGGACAAATGTGTCTAAACGCCGCTTTCAGTACTTGGCATACGTTGGGTATAAAAAGTCGTAATTTCAAACTGCGAATACGTGCAGAAAGCCAGAATTTGGCTCCAAAATATGGCTCTATCCTCAAAATTGTGATATTTGGGATATTTTAAAAACTGCAGGGGAGTTTGTGCAAAATGTTACTCACTGCCGCTTTCAGGACTTGGCATATTTTGCGTATAAAAAGTCGTAATTTCAAACTGCGAATATGTGCATAGAGCCAGAATTTGGCTCCAAAATATGGCTCTGGCTTCGAAATTGGTATGTTTGGGATATTTTGAAAACTGCAGGGGAGTTTGTGCAAAATGTGACTCACTGCCGCTTTCAGGACTTGGCATATTTTGCGTATAAAAAGTCGTAATTTCAAACTGCGAATATGTGCATAGAGCCAGAATTTGGCTCCAAAATATGGCTCTGGCCTCGAAATTGGTATGTTTGGGATATTTTGAAAACTGCAGGGGAGTTTGTGCAAAATGTGACTCACTGCCGCTTTCAGGACTTGGCATATGTTGGCTATAAAAAGTCGTAATTTAAAACTGCGAATACGTGCAGAGAGCCAGAATTTGGCTCCAAAATATGGCTCAGGCCTTGAAATTGGGATGTTTGGGATATTTTGAAAACTGCAGGGAGGTTTGGGACAAATGTGACAAAACGCCGCTTTCAGAACTTGGCATATGTTGGGTATAAAAAGTCATAATTTCAAACAGCGTATTCGTGCAGAAAGCCAGAATTTGGCTTTCCAAAATATGGCTCAGGCCTCGAAATTGGGATGTTTGGGATATTTTGAAAACTGCAGGGGAGTTTTGGACAAATATGACCAAACGTCGCTTCCAGTACTTGGCATATGTTGGGAATAAAAAGTCGTAATATCAAACTGCGAATACGTGCATAGAGCCCGAATTTGGCTCCAAAATATGGCTCAGGCCTCGATATTGGGTTGTTTGGGATATTTTGAAAACTGCAGAGGGGATTGGGACAAATGTGACCAAACGCCGCTTTCAGTACTTGGCATATGTTGGGTATAAAAAGTCGTAATTTCAAATTCCGAATACGTGCAGAGAGCCAGAATTTGGCTCCAAAATATGGCTCATTCCTCGAAATTGGGATATTTGGGGTATTTTGAAAACTCAAGGGGAGTTTGTGCAAAATGTGACTCACTGCCGCTTTCAGAACTTTGCATATGTTGGGTATAAAAAATCGTAATATCAAACTGCGAATACGTGCAGAGAGCCAGAATTTGGCTCCAAAATATGGCTCAGGCCTTGAAATTGGGATGTTTGGGATATTTTGAAAACTGCAGGGAGGTTTGGGACAAATGTGACAAAACGCCGCTTTCAGAACTTGGCATATGTTGGGTATAAAAATTCGTAATTTCAAACAGCGTATTCGTGCAGAAAGCCAGAATTTGGCTCCAAAATATGGCTCAGGCCTCGAAATTGGGATGTTTGCAATATTTTGAAAACTGCATTGGAGATTTTGCAAAATGTGACTCACTGCCACTTTCAGTACTTGTCATATGTTAGGTATAAAAAGTCGTAATTTCAAACTGCGAATACGTGCATAGAGCCAGAATTTGGCTCCAAAATATGGCTCAGGCCTCGAAATTGGGATGTTTGGGATATTTTGAAAACTGCATGGGGGGTTTGGGACAAATGTGACCAAACGACGCTTTCAGTACTTGGCATATGTTGGGTATGAAAAGTCGCAATTTCAAACTGCGAATACGTGCAGAGAGAGTGAATTTGGCTCCAAAATATGGCTCAGGCCTCGAAATTGGGATGTTTGGGAGATTTTGAAAACTGCAGGGGGGATTGGGACAAATGTGACCAAACGCCCTTTCAGTACTTGGCTTATGTTGGGTATAAAAAGTCGTTATTTTAAACTGCGAATACGAGCAGAGAGCCAGAAATTGACTCCAAAATATGGCTCAGGCCTCAAAACTGGGATATTTGAGATATTTTGAAAACTGCAAGGGAGTTTGTGCAAAATGTGACTCACTGCAGCATTCAGTACTTGGCATATGTTGGGTATAAAAATTCGTAATTTCAAACTGCGAATACGTGTATATAACCATAATTTGGTTCCAAAATATGGCTCAGGCGTCGAAATTGGGATATTTTGAAAAATGCAGGGGAGTTTGTGCAAAATGTGACATACTGCCGCTTTCAGTACTTGGCATATGTTGGGTATAAAAATTCGTTATTTCTAACTGCGAATATGTGCAGAGAGCCAGAATTTGGCTCCAAAATATGGCTCAGGCCTCGAAGTTGGGATATTTGGGATATTTCGAAAACTGCAGGGATGTTTGTGCAAAATGTGACTCACTGCCGCTTTCAGGACTTGGCATATGTTGGGTATAAAAAGTCGTAATATAAAAATGCGAATACGTGCAGAGAGCCATAATTTGGCTCTAAAATATGGCTTAGGCTTCAAAATTGAGATGTTTGGGATATTTTGAAAACTGCAGTGGGGATTGGGACAAATGTGTCCAAACGCCGCTTTCAGTACTTGGCATACGTTGGGTATAAAAAGTCGTAATTTCAAAGTGCGAATACGTGCAGAAAGCCAGAATTTGGCTCCAAAATATGGCTCTGGCCTCAAAATTGGGACATTTAGGATATTTTAAAACTGCAGGGGAGTTTGTGCAAAATGTCACTCACTGCCGCTTTCAGGACTTGGCATATTTTGCGTTTAAAAAGTCGTAATTTCAAACTGCGAATATGTGCATGGAGCCAGAATTTGGCTCCAAAATATGGCTCTGGCCTCGAAATTGGGATGTTTGGGATATTTTGAAAATTGGAGGGGAGTTTGTGCAAAATGTGACTCACTGCCGCTTTCAGGACTTAGCATATGTTGGGTATAAAAAGTCGTAATATCAAACTGCGAATACGTGCAGAGAGCCATAATTTGGCTCTAAAATATGGCTTAGGCTTCAAAATTGAGATGTTTGGGATATTTTGAAAACTGCAGAGGGGATTGGGACAAATGTGACCAAACGCCGCTTTCAGTACTTTGCATATGTTGGGTATAAAAAGTCGTAATTTCAAACTGCGAATACGTGCAGAGAGCCAGAATTTGGCTCCAAAATATGGCTCATTCCTCGAAATTGGGATATTTGGGATATTTTGAAAACTGCAGGGGAGTTTGTGCAAAATGTGACTCACTGCCGCTTTCAGGACTTGGCATATGTTGGCTATAAAAAGTCGAAATTTCAAACTGCGAATACGTGCATAGAGCCAGAATTTGGCTCCAAAATAATGCTCAGGCCTCGAAATTAGGATGTTTGGGATATTTTGAAAATTGCAGGGAAGTTTGGGACAAATATGACCAAACGCCGCTTTCAGTACTTGGCATATGTTGGGTATAAAAAAGTCGTAATTTCAAACTGCGAATACGCGCAGAGAGCCAGAATTTGGCTCCAAAATATGGCTCAGGCCTCGAAATTGGGATGTTTGGGATATTATAAAAACTGCAGGGGAGTTTGGGACAAATATAACCAAACGCCGCTTTCAGTACTTGGCATAAGTTGGGTATAAAAAAGTCGCAATTTCAAACTGCGAATACGTGCAGAGAGCCAGAATTTGGCTCCAAAATATGGCTGAGGCCTCGAAATTGGGAGATTTGGGATATTTCGAAAACTGCAGGGGAGTTTGTGCAAAATGTGACTCACTGCCGCTTTCAGGACTTAGCATATGTTGGGTATAAAAAGTCGTAATATCAAACTGCGAATACGTGCATAGAGCAAATATGGCTCAGGCCTCGATATTGGGTTGTTTGGGATATTTTGAAAACTGAAGAGGGGATTGGGACAAATGTGACCAAACGCCGCTTTCAGTACTTTGCATATGTTGGGTATAAAAAGTCGTAATTTCAAACTGCGAATACGTGCAGAGAGCCAGAATTTGGCTCCAAAATATGGCTCATTCCTCGAAATTGGGATATTTGGGATATTTTGAAAACTGCAGGGGAGTTTGTGCAAAATGTGACTCAATGCCGATTTCAGTACTTTGCATATGTTGGGTATAAAAAGTCGTAATATCAAACTGCGAATACGTGCAGATAGCCAGAATTTGGTTCCAAAATATGGCTCAGGCGTCGAAATTGGGATATTTTGAAAAATGCAGGGGAGTTTGTGCAAAATGTGACATACTGCCGCTTTCAGTACTTGGCATATGTTGGGTATAAAAATTCGTTATTTCAAACTGCGAATATGTGCAGAGAGCCAGAATTTGGCTCCAAAATATGGCTCAGGCCTCGAAGTTGGGATATTTGGGATATTTCGAAAACTGCAGGGAAGTTTGTGCAAAATGTGACTCACTGCCGCTTTCAGGACTTGGCATATGTTGGGTATAAAAAGTCGTAATATAAAAATGCGAATAAGTGCAGAGAGCCAGAATTTGGCTGTAAAATATGGCTCAGGCCTCAAAATTGAGATGTTTGGGATATTTTAAAAACTGCAGGGGGGATTGGGACAAATGTGTCTAAACGCTGCTTTCAGTACTTGGCATACGTTGGGTATAAAAAGTCGTAATTTCAAACTGCGAATACGTGCAGAAAGCCAGAATTTGGCTCCAAAATATGGCTCTGGCCTCAAAATTGTGATATTTGGGATATTTTAAAAACTGCAGGGGAGTTTGTGCAAAATGTCACTCACTGCCGCTTTCAGGACTTGGCATATTTTGCGTATAAAAAGTCGTAATTTCAAACTGCGAATATGTGCATAGAGCCAGAATTTGGCTCCAAAATATGGCTCTGGCCTCGAAATTGGTATGTTTGATATATTTTGAAAACTGCAGGGGAGTTTGTGCAAAATGTGACTCACTGCCGCTTTCAGGACTTGGCATATGTTGGCTATAAAAAGTCGAAATTTCAAACTGCGAATACGTGCATAGAGCCAGAATTTGGCTCCAAAATAATGCTCAGGCCTCGAAATTAGGATGTTTGGGATATTTTGAAAATTGCAGGGAAGTTTGGGACAAATATGACCAAACGCCGCTTTCAGTACTTGGCATATGTTGGGTATAAAAAAGTCGTAATTTCAAACTGCGAATACGCGCAGAGAGCCAGAATTTGGCTCCAAAATATGGCTCAGGCCTCGAAATTGGGATGTTTGGGATATTATAAAAACTGCAGGGGAGTTTGGGACAAATATAACCAAACGCCGCTTTCAGTACTTGGCATAAGTTGGGTATAAAAAAGTCGCAATTTCAAACTGCGAATACGTGCAGAGAGCCAGAATTTGGCTCCAAAATATGGCTGAGGCCTCGAAATTGGGAGATTTGGGATATTTCGAAAACTGCAGGGGAGTTTGTGCAAAATGTGACTCACTGCCGCTTTCAGGACTTAGCATATGTTGGGTATAAAAAGTCGTAATATCAAACTGCGAATACGTGCATAGAGCAAATATGGCTCAGGCCTCGATATTGGGTTGTTTGGGATATTTTGAAAACTGCAGAGGGGATTGGGACAAATGTGACCAAACGCCGCTTTCAGTACTTTGCATATGTTGGGTATAAAAAGTCGTAATTTCAAACTGCGAATACGTGCAGAGAGCCAGAATTTGGCTCCAAAATATGGCTCATTCCTCGAAATTGGGATATTTGGGATATTTTGAAAACTGCAGGGGAGTTTGTGCAAAATGTGACTCAATGCCGATTTCAGTACTTTGCATATGTTGGGTATAAAAAGTCGTAATATCAAACTGCGAATATGTGCATAGAGCCAGAATTTGGCTCCAAAATATGGCTCAGTCCTTGAAATTGGGATGTTTGGGATATTTTGAAAACTGCAGGGAGGTTTGGGACAAATGTGACTCACTGCCGTTTTCAGTACTTGGCATATGTTGGGTATAAAAAGTCGTAATATCAAACTGCGAATACATGCAGAGAGCCAAAATTTGGCTCCAAAATATGGATCAGGCCTCGAAATTGGGATGTATGGGATATTTTGAAAACTGCAGGGAGGTTTGGGACAAATGTGACCAAATGCCACTTTCAGTACTTCGCATTTGTTGGGTATAAAAAAGTCGCAATTTCAAACTGCGAATACGTGCAGAGAGCCAGAAATTGGCTGCAAAATATGACTCAGGCCTCGAAATGTGGATATTTGGGATATTTCGAAAACTGCAGGGGAGTTTGTGTAAAATGTGACTCACTGCCGCTTTCAGGACTTGGCATATGTTGGCTATAAAAAGTCGTAATTTCAAACTGCGAATACGTGCATAGAGCCAGAATTTGGCTCCAAAATATAGCTCAGGCCTCGAAATTAGGATGTTTGGGATATTTTGAAAATTGCAGGGAAGTTTGGGACAAATATGACCAAACGCCGCTTTAGGTACTTGGCATATGTTGGGTATAAAAAAGTCGCAATTTCAAACTGCGAATACGTGCAGAGAGCCAGAGTTTGGCTCCAAAATATGGCTCAGGCCTCGAAATTAGGAGATTTGGGATATTTCGAAAACTGCAGGGGAGTTTGTGCAAAATGTGACTCACTGCCGCTTTCAGGACTTAGCATATGTTGGGTATAAAAAGTCGTAATATCAAACTGCGAATACGTGCATAGAGCCCGAATTTGGCTCCAAAATATGGCTCAGGCCTCGATATTGGGTTGTTTGGGATATTTTGAAAACTGCAGAGGGGATTGGGACAAATGTGACCAAACGCCGCTTTCAGTACTTGGAATATGTTGGGTATAAAAAAACGTAATTTCAAACTGCGAATAAGTGCAGAGAGCCAGAATTTGGCTGCAACATATGGCTCATTCCTCGAAATTGGGATATTTGGGATATTTTGAAAACTGCAGGGGAGTTTGTCCAAAATTTGACTCACTGCCGCTTTCAGTACTTTGCATATGTTGGGTATAAAAAGTCGTAATATCAAACTGCGAATACGTGCAGATAGCCAGAATTTGGTTCCAAAATATGGCTCAGGCGTCGAAATTGGGATATTTTGAAAAATGCAGGGGAGTTTGTGCAAAATGTGACATACTGCCGCTTTCAGTACTTGGCATATGTTGGGTATAAAAATTCGTTATTTCAAACTGCGAATATGTGCAGAGAGCCAGAATTTGGCTCCAAAATATGGCTCAGGCCTCGAAGTTGGGATATTTGGGATATTTCGAAAACTGCAGGGAAGTTTGTGCAAAATGTGACTCACTGCCGCTTTCAGGACTTGGCATATGTTGGGTATAAAAAGTCGTAATATAAAAATGCGAATAAGTGCAGAGAGCCAGAATTTGGCTGTAAAATATGGCTCAGGCCTCAAAATTGAGATGTTTGGGATATTTTAAAAACTGCAGGGGGGATTGGGACAAATGTGTCTAAACGCTGCTTTCAGTACTTGGCATACGTTGGGTATAAAAAGTCGTAATTTCAAACTGCGAATACGTGCAGAAAGCCAGAATTTGGCTCCAAAATATGGCTCTGGCCTCAAAATTGTGATATTTGGGATATTTTAAAAACTGCAGGGGAGTTTGTGCAAAATGTCACTCACTGCCGCTTTCAGGACTTGGCATATTTTGCGTATAAAAAGTCGTAATTTCAAACTGCGAATATGTGCATAGAGCCAGAATTTGGCTCCAAAATATGGTTCTGGCTTCGAAATTGGTATGTTTGGGATATTTTGAAAACTGCAGGGGAGTTTGTGCAAAATGTGACTCACTGCCGCTTTCAGGACTTGGCATATGTTGGCTATAAAAAGTCGTAATTTCAAACTGTGAATACCTGCATAGAGCCAGAATTTGGCTCCAAAATATAGCTCAGGCCTCGAAATTAGGATGTTTGGGATATTTTGAAAATTGCCGGGAAGTTTGGGACAAATATGACCAAACGCCGCTTTAGGTACTTGGCATATGTTGGGTATAAAAAAGTCGCAATTTCAAACTGCGAATACGTGCAGAGAGCCAGAGTTTGGCTCCAAAATATGGCTCAGGCCTCGAAATTAGGAGATTTGGGATATTTGGAAAACTGCAGGGGAGTTTGTGCAAAATGTGACTCACTGCCGCTTTCAGGACTTAGCATATGTTGGGTATAAAAAGTCGTAATATCAAACTGCGAATACGTGCATAGAGCCCGAATTTGGCTCCAAAATATGGATCAGGCCTCGATATTGGGTTGTTTGGGATATTTTGAAAACTGCAGAGGGGATTGGGACAAATGTGACCAAACGCCTCTTTCAGTACTTGTCATATGTTGGGTATAAAAATTCGTTATTTCAAACTGCGAATATGTGCAGAGAGCCAGAATTTGGCTCCAAAATATGGCTCAGGCCTCAAAATTGAGATGTTTGGGATATTTTAAAAACTGCAGGGGGGATTGGGACAAATGTGTCTAAACGCCGCTTTCAGTACTTGGCATACGTTGGGTATAAAAAGTCGTAATTTCAAACTGCGAATACGTGCAGAAAGCCAGAATTTGGCTCCAAAATATGGCTCTATCCTCAAAATTGTGATATTTGGGATATTTTAAAAACTGCAGGGGAGTTTGTGCAAAATGTCACTCACTGCCGCTCTCAGGACTTGGCACATTTTGCGTATAAAAAGTCGTAATTTCAAACTGCGAATATGTGCATAGGGCCAGAATTTGGCTCCAAAATATGGCTCTGGCCTCGAAATTGGTATGTTTGGGATATTTTGAAAACTGCAGGGGAGTTTGTGCAAAATGTGACTCACTGCCGCTTTCAGGACTTGGCATATGTTGGCTATAAAAAGTCGTAATTTCAAACTGCGAATACGTGCAGAGAGCCAGAATTTGGCTCCAAAATATGGCTCAGGCCTTGAAATTGGGATGTTTGGGATATTTTGAAAACTGCAAGAAGGTTTGGGACAAATGTGACAAAACGCCGCTTTCAGAACTTGGCATATGTTGGGTATAAAAAGTCATAATTTCAAACAGCGTATTCGTGCAGAAAGCCAGAATTTGGCTTTCCAAAATATGGCTCAGGCCTCGAAATTGGGATGTTTGGGATATTTTGAAAACTGCAGGGGAGTTTTGGACAAATATGACCAAACGTCGCTTTCAGTACTTGGCATATGTTGGGTATAAAAAGTCGTAATTTCAAATTGCGAATACGTGCAGAGAGCCAGAATTTGGCTCCAAAATATGGCTCAGGCCTTGAAATTGGGATGTTTGGAATATTTTGAAAACTGCAGGGAGGTTTGGGACAAATGTGACAAAACGCCGCTTTCAGAACTTGGCATATGTTGGGTATAAAAAGTCGTAATTTCAAACAGCGTATTCGTGCAGAAAGCCAGAATTTGGCTCCAAAATATGGCTCAGGCCTCGAAATTGGGATATTTGCGATATTTTGAAAACTGCATGGGAGATTTTGCAAAATGTGACTCACTGCCACTTTCAGTACTTGTCATATGTTAGGTATAAAAAGTCGTAATTTCAAACTGCGAATACGTGCAAAGAGCCAGAAATTGACTCCAAAATATGGCTCAGGCCTTGAAATTGGGATGTTTGGGATATTATAAAAACTGCAGGGGAGTTTGGGACAAATATAACCAAACGCCGCTTTCAGTACTTGGCATATGTTGGGTATGAAAAGTCGCAATTTCAAACTGCGAATACGTGCAGAGAGCCAGAATTTGGCTCCAAAATATGGCTGAGGCCTCGAAATTGGGAGATTTGGGATATTTCGAAAACTGCAGGGGAGTTTGTGCAAAATGTGACTCACTGCCGATTTCAGTACTTTGCATATGTTGGGTATAAAAAGTCGTAATATCAAACTGCGAATATGTGCATAGTGCCAGAATTTGGCTCCAAAATATGGCTCAGTCCTTGAAATTGGGATGTTTGGGATATTTTGAAAACTGCAGGGAGGTTTGGGACAAATGTGACTCACTGCCGTTTTCAGTACTTGGCATATGTTGGGTATAAAAAGTCATAATATCAAACTGCGAATACATGCAGAGAGCCAGAATTTGGCTCCAAAATATGGATCAGGCCTCGAAATTGGGATGTTTGGGATATTTTGAAAACTGCAGGGAGGTTTGGGACAAATGTGACCAAATGCCACTTTCAGTACTTCGCATTTGTTGGGTATAAAAAAGTCGCAATTTCAAACTGCGAATACGTGTAGAGAGCCAGAATTTGGCTCCAAAATATGGCTCAGGCCTCGAAATTGGGATGTTTGGGATATTTTGAAAACTGCAGGGGAGTTTGGGACAAATATGACCAAACGCCGCTTTCAGTACTTGGCATATGTTGGGTATAAAAAAGTCGCAATTTCAAACTGCGAATACGTGCAGAGAGCCAGAAATTGGCTGCAAAATATGACTCAGGCCTCAAAATTTGGATATTTGGGATATTTCGAAAACTGCAGAGGAGTTTGTGTAAAATGTGACTCACTGCCGCTTTCAGGACTTGGCATATGTTGGGTATAAAAAGTCGTAATATCAAAATGCGAATACGTGCAGAGAGCCAGAATTTGGCTCCAAAATATGGCTCTGGCCTCAAAATTGTGATATTTGGGATATTTTAAAAACTGCAGGGGAGTTTGTGCAAAATGTCACTCACTGCCGCTTTCAGGACTTGGCATATTTTGCGTATAAAAAGTCGTAATTTTAAACTGCGAATATGTGCATAGAGCCAGAATTTGGCTCCAAAATATGGCTCTGGCCTCGAAATTGGTATGTTTGGGATATTTTGAAAACTGCAGGGGAGATTGTGCAAAATGTGACTCACTGCCGCTTTCAGGACTTGGCATATGTTGGCTATAAAAAGTCGTAATTTCAAACTGCGAATACGTGCATAGAGCCAGAATTTGGCTCCAAAATATAGCTCAGGCCTCGAAATTAGGATGTTTGGGATATTTTGAAAATTGCAGGGAAGTTTGGGACAAATATGACCAAACGCCGCTTTAGGTACTTGGCATATGTTGGGTATAAAAAAGTCGCAATTTCAAACTGCGAATACGTGCAGAGAGCCAGAGTTTGGCTCCAAAATATGGCTCAGGCCTCGAAATTAGGAGATTTGGGATATTTCGAAAACTGCAGGGGAGTTTGTGCAAAATGTGACTCACTGCCGCTTTCAGGACTTAGCATATGTTGGGTATAAAAAGTCGTAATATCAAACTGCGAATACGTGCATAGAGCCCGAATTTGGCTCCAAAATATGGCTCAGGCCTCGATATTGGGTTGTTTGGGATATTTTGAAAACTGCAGAGGGGATTGGGACAAATGTGACCAAACGCCGCTTTCAGTACTTGGCATATGTTGGGTATAAAAAGTCGTAATTTCAAACTGCGAATAAGTGCAGAGAGCCAGAATTTGGCTGCAACATATGGCTCATTCCTCGAAATTGGGATATTTGGGATATTTTGAAAACTGCAGGGGAGTTTGTCCAAAATGTGTCTCACTGCCGCTTTCAGTACTTTGCATATGTTGGGTATAAAAAGTCGTAATATCAAACTGCGAATACGTGCAGATAGCCAGAATTTGGTTCCAAAATATGGCTCAGGCCTCGAAATTGGGATATTTTGAAAACTGCAGCGAAGTTTGTGCAAAATGTGACTCACTGCCGCTTTCAGTACTTGGCATATGTTGGGTATAAAAATTCGTTATTTCAAACTGCGAATGTGTGCAGAGAACCAAAATTTGGCTCCAAAATATGGCTCATTCCTCGAAGTTGGGATATTTGGGATATTTCGAAAACTGCAGGGGAGTTTGTGCAAAATGTGACTCACTGCCGCTTTCAGGACTTGGCATATGTTGGTATAAAAAGTCGTAATATAAAAATGCGAATAAGTGCAGAGAGCCAGAATTTGGCTGAAAAATATGGCTCAGGCCTCAAAATTGAGATGTTTGGGATATTTTAAAAACTGCAGGGGGGATTGGGACACATGTGTCTAAACGCCGCTTTCAGTACTTGGCATACGTTGGGTATAAAAAGTCGTAATTTCAAACTGCGAATACGTGCAGAAAGCCAGAATTTGGCTCCAAAATATGGCTCTGGCCTCAAAATTGTGATATTTGGGATATTTTAAAAACTGCAGGGGAGTTTGTGCAAAATGTCACTCACTGCCGCTTTCAGGACTTGGCATATTTTGCGTATAAAAAGTCGTAATTTCAAACTGCGAATACGTGCAGAGAGAGTGAATTTGGCTCCAAAATATGGCTCAGGCCTCGAAATTGGGATGTTTGGGAGATTTTGAAAACTGCAGGGGGGATTGGGACAAATGTGACCAAACGCCCTTTCAGTACTTGGCTTATGTTGGGTATAAAAAGTCGTTATTTTAAACTGCGAATACGAGCAGAGAGCCAGAAATTGACTCCAAAATATGGCTCAGGCCTCAAAACTGGGATATTTGAGATATTTTGAAAACTGCAAGGGAGTTTGTGCAAAATGTGACTCACTGCAGCATTCAGTACTTGGCATATGTTGGGTATAAAAATTCGTAATTTCAAACTGCGAATACGTGTATATAACCATAATTTGGTTCCAAAATATGGCTCAGGCGTCGAAATTGGGATATTTTGAAAAATGCAGGGGAGTTTGTGCAAAATGTGACATACTGCCGCTTTCAGTACTTGGCATATGTTGGGTATAAAAATTCGTTATTTCAAGCTGCGAATATGTGCAGAGAGCCAGAATTTGGCTCCAAAATATGGCTCAGGCCTCGAAGTTGGGATATTTGGGATATTTCGAAAACTGCAGGGAAGTTTGTGCAAAATGTGACTCACTGCCGCTTTCAGGACTTGGCATATGTTGGGTATAAAAAGTCGTAATATAAAAATGCGAATACGTGCAGAGAGCCATAATTTGGCTCTAAAATATGGCTTAGGCTTCAAAATTGAGATGTTTGTGATATTTTGAAAACTGCAGGGGGGATTGGGACAAATGTGTTCAAACGCCGCTTTCAGTACTTGGCATACGTTGGGTATAAAAAGTCGTAATTTCAAACTGCGAATACGTGCAGAAAGCCAGAATTTGGCTCCAAAATATGGCTCTGGCCTCAAAATTGGGACATTTGGGATATTTTAAAACTGCAGGGGAGTTTGTGCAAAATGTCACTCACTGCCGCTTTCAGGACTTGGCATATTTTGCGTTTAAAAAGTCGTAATTTCAAACTGCGAATATGTGCATAGAGCCAGAATGTGGCTCCAAAATATGGCTCTGGCCTCGAAATTGGGATGTTTGGGATATTTTGAAAATTGGAGGGGAGTTTGTGCAAAATGTGACTCACTGCCGCTTTCAGGACTTAGCATATGTTGGGTATAAAAAGTCGTAATATCAAACTGCGAATACGTGCATAGAGCAAATATGGCTCAGGCCTGGATATTGGGTTGTTTGGGATATTTTGAAAACTGCAGAGGGGATTGGGACAAATGTGACCAAACGCCGCTCTCAGTACTTTGCATATGTTGGGTATAAAAAGTCGTAATTTCAAACTGCGAATACGTGCAGAGAGCCAGAATTTGGCTCCAAAATATGGCTCATTCCTCGAAATTGGGATATTTGGGATATTTTGAAAACTGCAGGGGAGTTTGTGCAAAATGTGACTCACTGCCGCTTTCAGGACTTGGCATATGTTGGCTATAAAAAGTCGAAATTTCAAACTGCGAATACGTGCATAGAGCCAGAATTTGGCTCCAAAATAATGCTCAGGCCTCGAAATTAGGATGTTTGGGATATTTTGAAAATTGCAGGGAAGTTTGGGACAAATATGACCAAACGCCGCTTTCAGTACTTGGCATATGTTGGGTATAAAAAAGTCGTAATTTCAAACTGCGAATACGCGCAGAGAGCCAGAATTTGGCTCCAAAATATGGCTCAGGCATCGAAATTGGGATGTTTGGGATATTATAAAAACTGCAGGGGAATTTGGGACAAATATAACCAAACGCCGCTTTCAGTACTTGGCATATGTTGGGTATAAAAATGTCGCAATTTCAAACTGCGAATACGTGCAGAGAGCCAGAATTTGGCTCCAAAATATGGCTGAGGCCTCGAAATTGGGAGATTTGGGATATTTCGAAAACTGCAGGGGAGTTTGTGCAAAATGTGACTCACTGCCGCTTTCAGGACTTAGCATATGTTGGGTATAAAAAGTCGTAATATCAAACTGCGAATACGTGCATAGAGCAAATATGGCTCATTCCTCGAAATTGAGATATTTGGGATATTTTGAAAACTGCAGGGGAGTTTGTGCAAAATGTGACTCACTGCCGATTTCAGTACTTTGCATATGTTGGGTATAAAAAGTCGTAATATCAAACTGCGAATATGTGCATAGAGCCAGAATTTGGCTCCAAAATATGGCTCAGTCCTTGAAATTGGGATGTTTGGGATATTTTGAAAACTGCAGGGAGGTTTGGGACAAATGTGACTCACTGCCGTTTTCAGTACTTGGCATATGTTGGGTATAAAAAGTCGTAATATCAAACTGCGAATACATGCAGAGAGCCAGAATTTGGCTCCAAAATATGGATCAGGCCTCGAAATTGGGATGTTTGGGATATTTTTAAAACTGCAGGGAGGTTTGGGACAAATGTGACCAAATGCCACTTTCAGTACTTCGCATTTGTTGGGTATAAAAAAGTCGCAATTTCAAACTGCGAATACGTGTAGAGAGCCAGAATTTGGCTCCAAAATATGGCTCAGGCCTCGAAATTGGGATGTTTGGGATATTTTGAAAACTGCAGGGGAGTTTGGGACAAATATGACCAAACGCCGCTTTCAGTACTTGGCATATGTTGGGTATAAAAAAGTCGCAATTTCAAACTGCGAATACGTGCAGAGAGCCAGAAATTGGCTGCAAAATATGACTCAGGCCTCGAAATGTGGATATTTGGGATATTTCGAAAACTGCAGAGGAGTTTGTGTAAAATGTGACTCACTGCCGCTTTCAGGACTTGGCATATGTTGGGTATAAAAAAGTCGTAATATCAAACTGCGAATACCTGCATAGAGCCCGAATTTGGCTCCAAAATATGGATCAGGCCTCGATATTGGGTTGTTTGGGATATTTTGAAAACTGCAGAGGGGATTGGGACAAATGTGACCAAACGCCTCTTTCAGTACTTGGCATATGTTGGGTATAAAAAGTCGTAATTTCAAACTGCGAATACGTGCAGAGAGCCAGAATTTTGCTCCAAAATATGGCTCAGGCCTTGAAATTGGGATGTTTGAGATATTTTGAAAACTGCAGGGAGGTTTGGGACAAATGTGACAAAACGCCGCTTTCAGAACTTGGCATATGTTGGGTATAAAAATTCGTAATTTCAAACAGCGTATTCCTGCAGAAAGCCAGAATTTGGCTCCAAAATATGGCTCAGGCCTCGAAATTGGGATATTTTGAAAACTGCAAGGGAGTTTGTGCAAAAAAGTGACTCACTGCCGCTTTCAGTACTTTGCATATGTTGGGTATAAAAAGTCGTAATATCAAATTGCGAATACATGCAGAGAGCCAGAATTTGGCTCCAAAATATGGCTCAGGCCTCTAAATTGGGATGTTTGGGATATTTTGAAAACTGCAGGGGAGTTTAGGACAAATATGACCATAGGCCGCTTTCAGTACTTGGCATATTTTGGGTATAAAAAAGTCGCAATTTCAAACTGCGAATACGTGTAGAGAGCCAGAAATTGGCTCCAAAATATGACTCAGGCCTCGAAATTGGGATATTTGGGATATTTCGAAAACAGCAGGGGAGTTTGTGTAAAATGTGACTCACTGTCGCGTTCAGGACTTGGCATATGTTGGGTATAAAAAGTCGTAATATCAAAATGCGAATACGTGCAGAGAGCCAGAATTTGGCTCCAAAATATGGCTGAGGCCTCGAAATTGGGAGATTTGGGATATTTCGAAAACTGCAGGGGAGTTTGTGCAAAATGTGACTCACTGCCGCTTTCAGGACTTAGCATATGTTGGGTATAAAAAGTCGTAATATCAAAGTGCGAATACGTGCAGAGAGCCAGAATTTGGCTCCAAAATATTGCTCAGGCCTCGAAATTGGGATGTTTGGGATATTTTGAAAACTGCAGGGGAGTTTGTGCAAAATGTGACTCACTGCCGCTTTCAGTACTTGGCATATGTTGGGTATAAAAAGTCGTAATATCAAAATGCGAATACATGTAGAGAGCCTGAATTTGGCTCCAAAATATGGCTCAAGCCTCGAAATTGGGATGTTTGGGATATTTTGAAAACTGGAGGGAGGTTTGAGACAAATGTGACCAAACGCAGCTTTCAGCACTTGGCATATATTGGGGATAATAAAGTCGAAATTTCAAACTGCGAATACGTGCAGAGAGCCAGAATTTGGCTCCAAAATATGGCTCAGGCCTCGAAATTGGGATATTTGGGATATTTTGAAAACTGCAGGGGAGTTTGAGCAAAATGTGACTAATTGTTGCTTTCAGGACTTGGCATATGTTGGGTATAAAAAGATGTAATATAAAACTGCGAATACTTGCAGAGAGCCGGAGTTTGGCTCCAAAATATTGCTCAATCCTCGAAATTGGGATGTTTGGGATATTTTGAAAACTGCAGGGGAGTTTGTGCAAAATGTGACTCACTGCCGCTTTCAGTACTTGGCATATGTTGGGTATAAAAAGTCGTAATATCAAACTGCGAATTCGTGCAGAGAGCCAGAATTTGGCTCCAAAATATGGCTCAGGCCTCGAAATTGGGATGTTTGGGATATTTTGAAAACTGGATGGAGGTTTGGGACAAATGTGACCAAACGCCGCTTTCAGGACTTGGCATATGTTGGGTATAAAAAGTCGTAATATCAAAATGCGAATACGTGCAGAGAGCCAGAATTTTGCTCCAAAATATGGCTCTGGCCTCAAAATTGTGATATTTGGAATATTTTAAAAACTGCAGGGGAGTTTGTGCAAAATGTCACTCACTGCCGCTTTCAGGACTTGGCATATTTTGCGTATAAAAAGTCGTAATTTCAAACTGCGAATATATGCATAGAGCCAGAATTTGGCTCCAAAATATGGCTCTGGCCTCGAAATTGGTATGTTTGGGATATTTTGAAAACTGCAGGGGAGTTTGTTCAAAATGTGACTCACTGCCGCTTTCAGGACTTGGCGTATGTTGGCTATAAAAAGTCGTAATTTCAAACTGCGAATACGTGCATAGAGCCAGAATTTGGCTCCAAAATATAGCTCAGGCCTCGAAATTAGGATGTTTGGGATATTTTGAAAATTGCAGGGAAGTTTGGGACAAATATGACCAAACACCGCTTTAGGTACTTGGCATATGTTGGGTATAAAAAGTCGCAATTTCAAACTGCGAATACGTGCAGAGAGCCAGAGTTTGGCTCCAAAATATGGCTCAGGCCTCGAAATTAGGAGATTTGGGATATTTCGAAAACTGCAGGGGAGTTTGTGCAAAATGTGACTCACTGCCGCTTTCAGGACTTAGCATATGTTGGGTATAAAAAGTCGTAATATCAAACTGCGAATACGTGCATAGAGCCCGAATTTGGCTCCAAAATATGGCTCAGGCCTCGATATTGGGTTGTTTGGGATATTTTGAAAACTGCAGAGGGGATTGGGACAAATGTGACTAAACGCCGCTTTCAGTACTTGGCATATGTTGGGTATAAAAAGTCGTAATTTCAAACTGCGAATAAGTGCAGAGAGCCAGAATTTGGCTGCAACATATGGCTCATTCCTCGAAATTGGGATATTTGGGATATTTTGAAAACTGCAGGGGAGTTTGTCCAAAATGTGACTCACTGCCGCTTTCAGTACTTTGCATATGTTGGGTATAAAAAGTCGTAATATCAAACTGCGAATACGTGCAGATAGCCAGAATTTGGTTCCAAAATATGGCTCAGGCCTCGAAATTGGGATATTTTGAAAACTGCAGCGAAGTTTGTGCAAAATGTGACTCACTGCCGCTTTCAGTACTTGGCATATGTTGGGTATAAAAATTCGTTATTTCAAACTGCAAATGTGTGCAGAGAACCAGAATTTGGCTCCAAAATATGGCTCAGGCCTCGAAGTTGGGATATTTGGGATATTTCGAAAACTGCAGGGGAGTTTGTGCAAAATGTGACTCACTGCCGCTTTCAGGACTTGGCATATGTTGGTATAAAAAGTCGTAATATAAAAATGCGAATAAGTGCAGAGAGCCAGAATTTGGCTGTAAAATATGGCTCAGGCCTCAAAATTGAGATGTTTGGGATATTTTAAAAACTGCAGGGGGGATTGGGACAAATGTGTCTAAACGCCGCTTTCAGTACTTGGCATACGTTGGGTATAAAAAGTCGTAATTTCAAACTGCGAATACGTGCAGAAAGCCAGAATTTGGCTCCAAAATATGGCTCTGGCCTCAAAATTGTGATATTTGGGATATTTTAAAAACTGCAGGGGAGTTTGTGCAAAATGTCACTCGCTGCCGCTTTCAGGACTTGGCATATTTTGCGTATAAAAAGTCGTAATTTCAAACTGCGAATATGTGCATAGAGCCAGAATTTGGCTCCAAAATATGGCTCTGGCCTCGAAATTGGTATGTTTGGGATATTTTGAAAACTGCAGGGGAGTTTGTGCAAAATGTGACTCACTGCCGCTTTCAGGACTTGGCATATGTTGGCTATAAAAAGTCGTAATTTCAAACAGCGAATACGTGCATAGAGCCAGAATTTGGCTCCAAAATATAGCTCAGGCCTCGAAATTAGGATGTTTGGGATATTTTGAAAATTGCAGGGAAGTTTGGGACAAATATGACCAAACGCCGCTTTAGGTACTTGGCATATGTTGGGTATAAAAAAGTCGCAATTTCAAACTGCGAATACGTGCAGAGAGCCACAGTTTGGCTCCAAAATATGGCTCAGGCCTCGAAATTAGGAGATTTGGGATATTTCGAAAACTGCAGGGGAGTTTGTGCAAAATGTGACTCACTGCCGCTTTCAGGACTTAGCATATGTTGGGTATAAAAAGTCGTAATATCAAACTGCGAATACGTGCATAGAGCCCGAATTTGGCTCCAAAATATGGCTCAGGCCTCGATATTGGGTTGTTTGGGATATTTTGAAAACTGCAGAGGGGATTGGGACAAATGTGACCAAACGCCGCTTTCAGTACTTGGCATATGTTGGGTATAAAAAGTCGTTATTTCAAACTGCGAATAAGTGCAGAGAGCCAGAATTTGGCTGCAACATATGGCTCATTCCTCGAAATTGGGATATTTGGGATATTTTGAAAACTGCAGGGGAGTTTGTCCAAAATGTGACTCACTGCCGCTTTCAGTACTTTGCATATGTTGGGTATAAAAAGTCGTAATATCAAACTGCGAATACGTGCAGATAGCCAGAATTTGGTTCCAAAATATGGCTCAGGCCTCGAAATTGGGATATTTTGAAAACTGCAGCGAAGTTTGTGCAAAATGTGACTCACTGCCGCTTTCAGTACTTGGCATATGTTGGGTATAAAAATTCGTTATTTCAAACTGCAAATGTGTGCAAAGAACCAGAATTTGGCTCCAAAATATGGCTCAGGCCTCGAAGTTGGGATATTTGGGATATTTCGAAAACTGCAGGGGAGTTTGTGCAAAATGTGACTCACTGCCGCTTTCAGGACTTGGCATATGTTGGTATAAAAAGTCGTAATATAAAAATGCGAATAAGTGCAGAGAGCCAGAATTTGGCTGTAAAATATGGCTCAGGCCTCAAAATTGAGATGTTTGGGATATTTTAAAAACTGCAGGGGGGATTGGGACAAATGTGTCTAAACGCCGCTTTCAGTACTTGGCATACGTTGGGTATAAAAAGTCGTAATTTCAAACTGCGAATACGTGCAGAAAGCCAGAATTTGGCTCCAAAATATGGCTCTGGCCTCAAAATTGTGATAATTGGGATATTTTAAAAACTGCAGGGGAGTTTGTGCAAAATGTCACTCGCTGCCGCTTTCAGGACTTGGCATATTTTGCGTATAAAAAGTCGTAATTTCAAACTGCGAATATGTGCATAGAGCCAGAATTTGGCTCCAAAATATGGCTCTGGCCTCGAAATTGGTATGTTTGGGATATTTTGAAAACTGCAGGGGAGTTTGTGCAAAATGTGACTCACTGCCGCTTTCAGGACTTGGCATATGTTGGCTATAAAAAGTCGTAATTTCAAACAGCGAATACGTGCATAGAGCCAGAATTTGGCTCCAAAATATAGCTCAGGCCTCGAAATTAGGATGTTTGGGATATTTTGAAAATTGCAGGGAAGTTTTGGACAAATATGACCAAACGCCGCTTTAGGTACTTGGCATATGTTGGGTATAAAAAAGTCGCAATTTCAAACTGCGAATACGTGCAGAGAGCCACAGTTTGGCTCCAAAATATGGCTCAGGCCTCGAAATTAGGAGATTTGGGATATTTCGAAAACTGCAGGGGAGTTTGTGCAAAATGTGACTCACTGCCGCTTTCAGGACTTAGCATATGTTGGGTATAAAAAGTCGTAATATCAAACTGCGAATACGTGCATAGAGCCCGAATTTGGCTCCAAAATATGGATCAGGCCTCGATATTGGGTTGTTTGGGATATTTTGAAAACTGCAGAGGGGATTGGGACAAATGTGACCAAACGCCTCTTTCAGTACTTGGCATATGTTGGGTATAAAAAGTCGTAATTTCAAACTGCGAATACGTGCAGAGAGCCAGAATTTGGCTCCAAAATATGGTTCATTCCTCGAAATTGGGATATTTGGGATATTTTGAAAACTGCAGGGGAGTTTGTGCAAAATGTTACTCACTGCCGGTTTCAGTACTTTGCATATGCTGGGTATAAAAAGTCGTAATATCAAACTGCGAATACGTGCAGAGAGCCAGAATTTGGCTCCAAAATATGGCTAAGGCCTTGAAATTGGGATGTTTGAGATATTTTGAAAACTGCAGGGAGGTTTGGGACAAATGTGACCAAACGCCGCTTTCAGTACTTGGCATATGTGGGGTATGAAAAGTCGATATTTCATACTGCGAATACGTGCAGAGAGCCTGAATTTGGCTCCAAAATATGGCTCAGGCCTCGAAATTGGGATATTTTGAAAACTGCAAGGGAGTTTGTGCAAAAAGTGACTTCCTGCCGCTTTCAGTACTTTGCATATGTTGGGTATAAAAAGTCGTAATATCAAATTGCGAATACATGCAGAGAGCCAGAATTTGGCTCCAAAATATGGCTCAGGCCTCTAAATTGGGATGTTTGGGATATTTTGAAAACTGCAGGGGAGTTTAGGACAAATATGACCATAGGCCGCTTTCAGTACTTGGCATATGTTGGGTATAAAAAAGTCGCAATTTTAAACTGCGAATACGTGTAGAGAGCCAGAAATTGGCTCCAAAATATGACTCAGGCCTCGAAATTGGGATATTTGGGATATTTCGAAAACAGCAGGGGAGTTTGTGTAAAATGTGACTCACTGTCGCGTTCAGGACTTGGCATATGTTGGGTATAAAAAGTCGTAATATCAAAATGCGAATACGTGCAGAGAGCCAGAATTTGGCTCCAAAATATGGCTGAGGCCTCGAAATTGGGAGATTTGGGATATTTCGAAAACTGCAGGGGAGTTTGTGCAAAATGTGACTCACTGCCGCTTTCAGGACTTAGCATATGTTGGGTATAAAAAGTCGTAATATCAAAGTGCGAATACGTGCAGAGAGCCAGAATTTGGCTCCAAAATATTGCTCAGGCCTCGAAATTGGGATGTTTGGGATATTTTGAAAACTGCAGGGGAGTTTGTGCAAAATGTGACTCACTGCCGCTTTCAGTACTTGGCATATGTTGGGTATAAAAAGTCGTAATATCAAACTGCGAATACGTGCAGAGAGCCAGAATTTGGCTCCAAAATATGGCTCAGGCCTCGAAATTGGGTTGTTTGGGATATTTTGAAAACTGGATGGAGGTTTGGGACAAATGTGACCAAACGCCGCTTTCAGTACTTGGCATGTGTTGGGTATAAAAAGTCGTAATATCAAACTGCGAATTCGCGTAGAGAGCCAGAATTTGGCTCCAAAATATTGCTCAGGCCTCGATATTGGGATGTTTGGGAAATTTTGAAAACTGCAAGGGGGTTTGTGCAAAATGTGACCAAACGCCGCTTTCAGTACTTCGTATATGTTGGGTAAAAAAAAGTCGTAATTTTAAACTGCAAATATGTGCAGAGAGCCAGAATTTTGCTCCAAAATATGGCTCAGGCATCAAAATTGGGATGTTTGGGATAATTTGAAATCTGCAGGGGGATTGGGACAAATGGGACCAAACGCCGCTTTCAGTACTTGGCACATGTTGGGTATAAAAAGTCGTAGTATCAATCTGCGAATACGTGCAGAGAGCCAGAATTTGGCTCCAAAATATGGCTCAGGCCTCGAAATTGGGATGTTTGTGATATTTTGAAAACTGCAGGGGAGTTTGTGCAAAATGTGACTAACTGCTTCGTCCAGTACTTGGCATATGTTGGGTATAAAAAGTCGTAATATCAAACTGGGAATACGTGCAGTGAGCCAGAATTTGGCTCCAAAATATGGCTCAGGCCTTGAAATTGGGATATTTGGGATATTTTGAAAACTGGAGGGAGGTTTGGGACAAATGTGACCAAACACCGCTTTCAGTACGTGGCATATGTTGGGTATAAAAATTCGTTATTTCAAACTTCGAATACGTGCAGAGAGCCTGAATTTGGCTCCAAAATATGGCTCAGGCCTCGAAATTGGGATGTTTGGGATATTTTGAAAACTGCAGGGGAATTTGTGCAAAATGTGACTCATTGCCACTTTCAGTACTTGGCATATGTTGGGTATAATAAGTTGTAATTTCAAACTGAAAAAAAGCAGGTGCAGAGAGCCAGAATTTGGCTCCAAAATATGGCTCAGGCCTCGAAATTGAGATATTTGGGATATTTTGAAAACTGGAGGGAGGTTTGGGACAAATGTGACCAAACGCCGCTTTCAGTACTTCGCATATGTTGGGTATAAAAAAGTCGTAATTTCAAACTGCGAATATGTGCAGAGCCAGAATTTGGCTCCATAATATTGTTCAGGTCTCGAAATTGGGATGTTTGGGATATTTTGAAAACTGCAGGGGAGTTTGTGCAAAATGTGACTCACTGCCGCTTTCAGTACTTGGCATATGTTGGGTATAAAAATCGTAATATTAAACTGCAAATCCGTGCAGAGAGCCAGAATTTGGCTCCAAAATATGGTTCAGGCCTCGACATTGGGTCTTTTGGGATATTTTGAAAACTGCAGGAATGTTTGGAACAAATGTGACCAAACGTCGCTTTCAGTACTTGGCATATGTTGGGTATAAAAATCGGAATATCAAACTTCGAATACGTGCAGAGAGCTAGAATTTGGCTCCAAAATAATGCTCGGGCCTCGAAATTGGGATGTTTGGGATATTTTGAAAAGCTGAGGGAGGTTTGGGACAAATGTGACGAAACGCCGTTTTCAGTACTTGGCATATATTGGGTATAAAAAAGTCGCAATTTCAAACTGCGAATACGTGCAGAGAGCCAGAATTTGGCTCCAAAATATGGCTCAAGCCTCGATATTGGGATGTTTGGGATATTATGAAAACTGCAGGAAGATTTGGGACAAATGTGACGAAACGCCACTTTTAGTACTTGGCATATGTTGGGTATAAAAAGTCGTTATTTCAAACTGCGAATACGTGCAGAGAGCCTGAAGTTGGCTCCAAAATATGGCTCAGGCTTCGAAATTTGGATGTTTGGGATATTTTGAAAACTGCAGGGGGGAGTGTGCAAAATGTGACTCACTGCCTCTTTCAGTACTTGGTATATGTTGGGTATAAAAGGTCGTAATTTAAAACTGCGAATACGTGCAGAGAGCCAGAATTTGGCTCCAAAATAATGCTCAGGCCTCGAAATTGGGATGTTTAGGATATTTTGAAAACTGCAGGGGAGTGTGTGCAAAATGTGACTCACTGCCGCTTTCAGTACTTGGCATATGTTGGGTATAAAAATCGTAATATCAAACTGCGAATACATGTAGAGAGCCAGAATTTGGCTCCAAAATATATCTCAGGCCTCGAAATTGGGATGTTTGGGATATTTTGAAAACTGGAGGGAGGTTTGGAACAAATGTGACCAAACGCCGCTTTCAGCACTTGGCATATATTGGGTATAAAAAAGTCGCAATTTCAAACTGCGAATACGTGCAGAGAGCCAGAATTTAGCTCCATAATACGGCTCAGGTCTCGAAATTGGGATATTTGGGATATTTTGAAAACTGCAGGGGAGTTTGTGCAAAATGTGACTCACTGCCTCTTTCAGTACTTGGCATATGTTGGGTATAAAATGTCGTAATATTAAACTGCGAATCCGTGCAGAGATCCAGAATTTGGCTCCAAAATATGGCTCAGGCATCGAAATTGGGTCTTTTGGGATATTTTGAAAACTGGAGGGATGTTTGGAACAAATGTGACCAAACGCCGCTTTCAGTACTTGGCATATGTTGGGTATAAAAAGATATAATTTCAAACTGCGAATACGTGGAGAGAGCCAGAATTTAGCTCCATAATACGGCTCAGGTCTCGAAATTGGGATATTTGGGATATTTCGAAAACTGCAGGGGAGTTTGAGCAAAATGTGACTAATTGCCGCTTTCAGGACTTGACATATGTTGGGTATAAAAAGTCGTAATATCAAACTGCGAATCCGTGCAGAGAGCCAGAATTTGGCTCCAAAATATGGCTCAGGCCTCGAAATTGGGATATTTGGGATATTTTGAAAACTGCAAGGATGTTTGGAACAAATGTGATCAAACGCCGCTTTCAGGACTTGGCATATGTTGGGTATAAAAAGTCGTAATATCAAACTGCGAATCCGTGCAGAGAGCCAGAATTTGGCTCCAAATTATGGCTCAGGCCTCGAAATCGGGATGTTTGGGATATTTTGAAAACTGCAGGGAGGTTTGGGACAAATGTGACCAAACGCCGCTTTCAGTACATAGCATATGTTGGTATAAAAAGTCGCAATATCAAACTGCGAATACGTGCAAAGAGCAAGAATTTGGCTCCATAATATGGCTCAGGCCTCAAAATTGGGATATTTGGGATATTTTGAAAACTGCAAGGGAGTTTGTGCAAAATGTGACTAATTGCCGCTTTCAGGACTTGGCATATGTTGGGTATAAAAATTCATAATTTAAAACTGCGAATACGCGCAGAGAGCCAGAATTTGGCTCCAAAATATGACTCAGGCCTCGAAATTGGGACGTTTAGAATATTTTGAAAACTGCAGCGGAGTTTGTGCAAAATGTGACTAATTGCCGCTTTCAGGACTTGGCATATGTTGGGTATAAAAAGTCGTAATATCAAACTGCGAATCCGTGCAGAGAGCCAGAATTTGGCTCCAAAATATGGCTCAGACCTCGAAATTGGGATATTTGGGATATTTTGAAAACTGCACGGATGTTTGGAACAAATGTGATCAAACGCCGCTCTCAGGACTTGGCATATGTTGGGTATAAAAAGTCGTAATTTAAAACTGCGAATACGCGCAGAGAGCCAGAATTTGGCTCCAAAATATGACTCAGGCCTCGAAATTGGGAAGTTTAGGATATTTTGAAAACTGCAGGGGAGTTTAAGACAAATATGACCAAACACAGCTTTCAGTACTTGGAATATGTTGGGTATAAAAAATTCGCAATTTCAAACAGCGAATACGTGCAGAGAGCCAGAATTTGGCTCCAATATATGGCTCAGGCCTCGAAATTGGGATGTTTGGGATATTTTGAAAACTGCAGGGGAGTTTGTGCAAAATGTGACTAATTGCCGCTTTCAGGACTTGGCATATTTTGGGTATAAAAAACCGTAATTTAAAACTGCGAATACGTGCAGAGAGCCAGAATTTGGCTCCAAAATATTGCTCGGGCCTCGAAATTGGGATGTTTGGGATATTTTGAAAACTTGAGGGAGGTTTGGGACAAATGTGACGAAACGCCATTTTCAGTACTTGGCATATATTGGGTATAAAAAAGTCGCAATTTCAAACTGCGAATACGTGCAGAGAGCCAGAATTTGGCTCCAAAATATGGCTCAGGCCTCGATATTGGGATGTTTGGGATATTATGAAAACTGCAGGAAGATTTGGGACAAATGTGACGAAACGCCACTTTTGGTACTTGGCATATGTTGGGTATAAAAAGTCGAAATATCAAACTGCGAATACGTGCAGAGAGCCAGAATTTGGCTCCAAAATATGGCTCAGTCCTCGAAATTGGGATATTTGGGTTATTTTGAAAACTGGAGGGAGGTTTGGGACAAATGTGACCAAACGCTGCATTCAGTACGTGGCTTATGTTGGGTATAAAAAATTAGCAATTTCAAACTGCGAATACGTGCAGAGAGCCAGAATTTAACTCCAAAATATTGCTCAGGCCTCGAAATTGGGATGTTTTGGATATTTGGAAAACTGCAGGGGAGTTTGTGCAAAATGTGACTAATTGCCACTTTCAGGACTTGGCATATGTTGGGTATAAAAAGTCGTAATTTAAAACTGCGAATACGTGCCGAGAGGCAGAATTTTGCTCCTAAATAATGCTCAGGCCTCGAAATTGGGATGTTTAGGATATTTTGAAAACTGCAGGGGAGTTTGTGCAAAATGTGACACACTGCCGCTTTCAGTACTTGTCATATGTTGGGTATAAAAATCGTAATATCAAACTGCGAATACATGTAGAGAGCCAGAATTTGGCTCCAAAATATGGCTCAGGCCTTGAAATTGGGCTATTTGCGTTATTTTGAAAACTGGAGGGGAGTTTGGGCAAAATGTGACTCACTGCCGCTTTCAGTATTTGGCATATATCGGATATAAAAAAGTCGCAATTTCAAACTGCGAATACGTGCAGAGATCCAGAATTTGGCTCCAAAATATTGCTCAGGCCTCGAAATTTAGATATTTGGGATATTTCGAAAACTGCTGGGGAGTTTGTGCAAAATGTGACTCACTGCCGCTTTCAGGACTTGGCATATGTTGGGTATAAAAAGTCGTAATATCAAACTGCGAATACGTGCATAAAGCCAGAATTTGGCTCCAAATTATGGCTCAGGCATCGAAATTGGGATGTTTGGGATATTTTGAAAACTGCAGGGAGGTTTGGGACAAATGTGACCAAACACCGCTTTCAGTACTTGGCATATTTTTGTATAAAAAACCCGCAATTTAAAACTGCGAATACGTGCAGAGAGCCAGAATTTGGCTCCATAATATGGCGCAGGCCTCGATATTGGGATATTTGGGATATTTTGAAAACTGCTGGGGACTTTGGGACAAATATGACCAAACGGCGCTTACAGTACTTGGCATATGTTGGGTATAAAAAGTCGTAATTTCAAACTGCGAATACGTGCATAGAGCCTGAATTTGGCTCCAAAATATGGTTCAGGCCTCGAAATTGGGATATTTGGGATATTTTGAAAACTGCAGGGAGGTTTGGGATAAATCTGACCAAACGCTGCTTTCAGTACTTGTCATATGTTGGGTATAAAAAGTCGTAATTTCAAACTGCGAATACGTGCAGAGAGCCAGAATTTGGCTCCAAAATATGGCTCAGGCCTCGAAATTGGGATGTTTGGAATATTTTAAAAACTGCAGGGGAGTTTGAGCAAAATGTGACTCACTGTCGCTTTCAGGACTTGGCATATGTTGGGTATAAAAAGTCGTAATTTAAAACTGCGAATACGCGCAGAGAGCCAGAATTTGGCTCCAAAATATGACTCAGGCCTCGAAATTGGGAAGTTTAGGATATTTTGAAAACTGCAGGGGAGTTTGTGCAAAATGTGACTCACTGTCGCTTTCAGGACTTGGCATATGTTGGGTATAAAAAGTCGTAATATCAAACTGCGAATACGTGCAGAGAGCTAGAATTTGGCTCCAAAATATGGCTCAGGCCACGATATTGGGATGTTTGGTATATTTTGAAAACTGCAGGAAGATTTGGGACAAATGTGACCAAACGCCACTTTCAGTACTTGGCATATGTTGGGTATAAAAAAGTCGCAATTTCAAATTGCGAATACGTGCAGAGAGCCAGAATTTGGCTCCAAAATATTGCTGAGGCCTCGAAATTGGGATGTTTGGGATATTTTGAAAACTGCAGGGGGGATTGTGCAAAATGTGACTCACTGCCTCTTTCAGTACTTGGCATATGTTGGGTATAAAAAGTCGTAATTTAAAACTGCGAATACATGCAGAGATCCAGAATTTGGCTCCAAAATATGGCTCAGGCCTCGAAATTGGGTCTTTTGGGATATTTTGAAAACTGGAGGGATGTTTGGAACAAATGTGACAAAACGCCGCTTTCAGTACTTGGCATATGTTGGTTATAAAAAGATATAATTTCATACTGCGAATACGTGCAGAGATCCAGAATTTGGCTCCAAAATATGGCTCAGGCCTCGAAATTGAGATATTTGGGATATTTCGAAAACTGCAGGGAGGTTTGGGACAAATGTGACCAAACGCCGCTTTCAGTACTTGGCATATGTTGGTATAAAAAGTCGCAATATCAAACTGCGAATACGTGCAAAGAGCAAGAATTTGGCTCCATAATATGGTTCAGGCCTCGAAATTGGGATATTTGGGATATTTTGAAAACTGCAAGGGAGTTTGTGCAAAATGTGACTAATTGCCGCTTTCAGGACTTGGAATATGTTGGGTATAAAAAGTCGTTATATCAAACTGCGAATCCGTGCAGAGAGCCAGAATTTGGCTCCAAAATATGGCTCAGGCCTCGAAATTGGGATATTTGGGGTATTTTGAAAACTGCAAGGATGTTTGGAACAAATGTGATCAAACGCCGCTTTCAGGACTTGGCATATATTGGGTATAAAAAGTCATAATTTAAAACTGCGAATACGCGCAGAGAGCCCGAATTTGGCTCCAAAATATGACTCAGGCCTCGAAATTGCGAAGATTAGGATATTTTGAAAACTGCAGGGGAGTTTAAGACAAATATGAACAAACGCCGCTTTCAGTACTTGGCATATGTTGGGTATAAAAAAGTCGCAATTTCAAACAGCGAATACGTGCAGAGAGCCAGAATTTAGCTCCAATATATGGCTCAGGCCTTGAAATTGGGATGTTTGGGATATTTTGAAAACTTGAGGGAGGTTTGGGACAAATGTGACCAAACGCCGTTTTCAGTACTTGGCATATATTGGGTATAAAAAAGTCGCAATTTCAAACTGCGAATACGAGCAGAGCGCCAGAATTTGGCTCCAAAATATGGCTCAGGCCTCGATATTGGGATGTTTGGGATATTATGAAAACTGCAGGAAGATTTGGGACATATGTGACCAAACGCCACTTTTAGTACTTGGCATATGTTGGGTATAAAAAGTCGTTATTTCAAACTGCGAATACGTGCAGAGAGCCTGAAGTTGGCTCCAAAATATGGCTCAGGCCTCGAAATTTGGATGTTTGGGATATTTTGAAAACTGCAGGGGAATTTGTGCAAAATGTGACTCACTGCCGCGTCCAGTACTTGGCATATGTTGGGTATAAAAAGTCGTAATATCAAACTGCGAATACGTGCAGAGAGCCAGAATTTGGCTCCAAAATATGGCACAGGCCTCGAAATTGGGATGTTTGGGATATTTTGAAAACTGCGGGGGAGTTTGTGCAAAATGTGACTAATTGCCGCTTTCAGGACTTGGCATATGTTGGATATAAAAAGCCGTAATTTAAAACTGTGAATACGTGCAGAGAGCCAGAATTTGGCTCCAAAATAATGCTCAGGCCTCGAAATTGGGATGTTTGGGATATTTTGAAAACTTGAGGGAGGTTTGGGACAAATGTGACCAAACGCCGCTTTCAGCACTTGGCATATATTGGGTTTAAAAAAGTCGCAATTTCAAACTGCGAATACGTGCAGAGAGCCAGAATTTAGCTCCATAATACGGCTCAGGCCTCGAAATTGGGAAGTTTAGGATATTTTGAAAACTGCAGGGGAGTTTGTTCAAAATGTGACTCACTGCCTGTTTCAGTACTTTGCATATGTTGGGTATAAAAAGTCGTAATATCAAACTGCGTATCCGTGCAGAGAGACAGAATTTGGCTCCAAAATATGGGTCAGGCCTCGAAATTGGGATATTTGGGATATTTTGAAAACTGCAGGGATGTTTGGAACAAATGTGACCAAACGCCGCTTTCAGTACTTGGCATATGTTGGGTATAAAAAGATATAATTTCAAACTGCGAATACGTGCAGAGAGCCAGAATTGGGCTCCAAAATATGGCTCAGGCCTCGAAATTGGGATATTTGCTTTATTTTGAAAACTGGAGGGGAGTTTGGGCAAAATGTGACTCACTGCCGCTTTAAGTACTTGGCATATATTGGGTGTAAAAAAGTCGCAATTTCAAACGGCGAATACGTGCAGAGATCCAGAATTTGGCTCCAAAATATTGCTCAGGCCTCGAAATTGAGATATTTGGGATATTTTCAAAACTGCAGGGAGGTTTGGGACAAATGTGACCAAACGCCGCTTTCAGTACTTCGCATATGTTGGGTATAAAAAGTCGTAATTTCAAACTGCGAATACGTGCAGAGAGCCAGAATTTGGCTCCAAAATATGACTCAGGCCTCGAAATTGGTTTGTTTGGGATATTTTGAAAACTGGAGGGAGGTTTGGGACAAATGTGACCAAACGCCGCTTTCAGTACTTGGCATATGTTGGGTATAAAAAGTCGTAATTTCACACTGCGAATACGTGCAGAGAGCCAGAATTTGGCTCTAAAATATGGCTCAAGGCTCGAAATTGGGATATTTGGGATATTTCGAAAATTGCAGGGGAGTTTGTGCAAAATGTGGCTCACTGCCGCTTTCAGGACTTGGCATATGTTAGGTATAAAAAGTCATAATATCAAACTGCGAATACGTGCAGAGAGCCAGAATTTGGCTCCAAAATATGGCTCAGGCCTCGAAATTGGGATATTTGGGATATTTTGAAAACTGGAGGGAGGTTTGGGACAAATGTGAACAAACGCTGCTTTCAGTACGTGGCGTATGTTGGGTATAAAAAAGTCGCAATTTCAAACTGCGAATACGTGCAGAAAGCCAGAATTTGGCTCCAAAATATTGCTCAGGCCTCGAAATTGGGATGTTTGAGATATTTTGAAAACTGCAGGGGAGTTTGTGCAAAATGTGACTCATTGCCGCTTTCAGTACTTGGCATATGTTGGGTATAATAAGTTGTAATTTCAAACTGCGAATACGTGCAGAGAGCCAGAATTTGGCTCCAAAATATGGCTCAGGCCTCGATATTGGGATATTTGGGATATTTTGAAAACTGCAGGAGGGATTGAGACAAATGTGACCAAACGCCGCTTTCAGTACTTCGCATAAGTTGGGTATAAAAAAGTCGTAATTTCAAACTGTGAATACGTGCAGAGAGCCAGAATTTGGCTCCAAAATATGGCTCAGGCCTAGAAATTGGGATGTTTGGGATATTTTGAAAACTGCAGGGGAGTTTGTGCAAAATGTGACTCACTGCCACGTAGAGTACTTGGCATATGTTCGGTATAATAAGTCGTAATATCAAACTGCGAATACGTGCTGAGAGCCAGAATTTGGCTCCAAAATATGGCTCAGGCCTCGAAATTGGGATATATGGGATATTTTGAAAACTGCAGTGAGGTTTGGGACAAATGTGACCAAACGCCGCTTTCAGTACTTGGCATATGTTGGGTATAAAAAAAGTCGCAATTTCAAACTGCGAATACGTGCAGAGAGCCAGAATTTGGCTCCAAAATATGGCTCAGGCCTCGAAATTGGAATATTTCGAAAACTGCAGGGGAGTTTGTGCAAAATGTAACTCATTGCCGCTTTCAGTACTTGGCATATGTTGGGTATAATAAGTTGTAATTTCAAACTGCGAATACGTGCAGAGAGCCAGAATTTGACTCCAAAATATGGCTCAGGCCTCGAAATTGGGATATTTGGGATATATTGAAAACTGCAGAGGGGATTGGGACATATGTGACCAAACGCCGCTTCCAGCACTTGGCATATGTTGGGTATAGGAAAGTCGCAATTTCAAACTGCGAATACGTGCAGAGAGCCAGAATTTGGCTCCAAAATATGGCTCAGGGCCTCGAAATTGGGATATCTGGGATATTTTGAAAACTACAGGGGAGTTTGACCAAATTGTGACTGCCGTTTTCAGGACTTGGCATATGTTGGGTATAAAAATTCGTAATTTAAAACTGCGAATACATGCAAAGAGCCAGAATTTGGCTTCAAAATATGGCTCAGGACTCGATATTGGGATATTTGGGATATTTTGAAAACTGCAGGGAGGTTTGAGACAAATGTGACCAAACGCCGCTTTCAGTCCTTTGCATATGTTGGGTATAAAAAAGTCGTAATTTCAAACTGCGAATACGTGCAGAGAGCCAGAATTTGACTCCAAAATATGGCTCAGGCCTCGAAATTGGGATATTTGGGATATTTTGAAAACTGCAGGGGAGTTTGTGCAAAATGTAACTCATTGCCTCTTTCAGTACTTGGCATATGTTGGGTATAATAAGTTGTAAATTCAAACTGCGAATACGTGCATTGACCCAGAATTTGGCTCCAAAATATGTCTCTGTCCTCTATATTGAGATATTTGGGATATTTTGAAAACTGCAGGGGGGATTGGGACAAATGTGGCCAAACGCCACTTTCAGTACTTCGCATATGTTGGGTATGAAAAAGTCGTAATTTCAAACTGCGAATACGTTCAGAGAGCCAGAATTTGGCTCTAAAATATGGCTCAGGCGTCGAAATTGGGATGTTGGGGATATTTTGAAAAATGCATTGGAGTTTGTGCAAAATGTGACTCACTGCCGCTTTCAGTACTTAGCATATGTTGGGTGTGAAAAGTCGTAATATCAAACTGCGAATACGTGCATAGAGCCAGAATTTGGCTCCAAAATATGGCGCAGACCTAGAAATTGGAATGTTTGGGATATTTTGAAAACTGCAGAGGGGATTGGGACAAATGTGACCAAACGCTGCTTTCAGGACTTGGCATATGTCGGGTATAAAAAGTCGAAATTTCAAACTGCGAATACGTGCAGAGAGCCAGAATTTGGCTCCAAAAAATGGCTCAGGGCCTCGAAATTGGGATATTTGGGATATATCGGAAACTGCAGGGGAGTTTGTGCAAAATGTGACTCACTGCCGCGTCCAGTACCTGGCATATGTTGGGTATAAAAAGTCGTAATATCAAACTGCGAATACGTGCAGAGAGCCAGAATTTGGATCCAAAATATGGCTCAGGCCTCGAAATTGGGATATTTGGGATATTTTGAAAACTGCAGGGAGGTTTGGGACAAATGTGACCAAACGCCGCTTTCACTACTTGGCATATGTTGGGTATAAAAAGATGTAATTTCAAACAGCGAATACGTGCAGAGAGCCAGAATTTGGCTCCAAAATACGGCAAAGGCCTCGAAATTGGAATGTTTGGGATATTTTGAAAACTGCAGGGGAGTTTGTGCAAAATGTGACTCACTGCCTCTTTCAGTACTTGGCATATGTTGGGTATAAAAAGTCGTAATATCAAACTGCGAATACGTGCATAGAGCCAGAATTTGGATCCAAAATATGGCTCAGGTCTCGAAATTGGGATGTTTGGGATATTTTAAAAACTGGAGGGAGGTTTGGGACAAATGTGACAAAACGCCGCTTTCAGTACTTGGCATATGTTGGGTATAAAAAGTCATTATTTTAAACTGCGAATACGTGCAGAGAGCCAGAATTTGGCTCCAAAATATGGCTCAGGCCGCGAAATTGAGATATTTGGGATATTTTGAAAACTGCAGGGATGTTTGGGACAAATGTGACCAAACGCCGCTTTCAGTACTTGGCATATGTTGGGTATAAAAAGATATAATTTCAAACAGCAAATACGTGCAGAGAGCCAGAATTTGGCTCCAAAATATGGCTCAGGCCTCGAAATTGGGATATTTGGGATATTTTGAAAACTGCAGGGAGATTTGGGACAAATGTGACCAAACGCCACTTTCAGTACTTGGCATATGTTGGGTATAAAAAAGTCGCAATTTCAAACTGTGAATACGTGCAGAGAGCCAGAATTTGGCTCCAAAATATGGCTCAGGCCTCGAAATTGGGATATTTGGGATATTTCTAAAACTGCAGGGGAGTTTGTGCAAAATGTGACTCACTGCCGCGTCCAGTACTTGGCATATGTTGGGTATAAAAAGTCGTAATATCAAACTGCGAATACGTGCATAGAGCCAGAATTTGGCTCCAAAATATGGCTCAGGCCTCGAAATTGGGATGTTTGGGATATTTTGAAAACTGCAGGAAGATTTGAGACAAATGTGACCAAACGCCGCTTTCAGGACTTGGCATATGTTGGGTATAAAAATTCATTATTTTAAACTGCGAATACGTGCAGAGAGCCAGAATTTGGCTCCAAAATATGGCTCAGGCCTCGAAATTGGGATATTTGGGATATTTCGAAAACTGCAGGGGAGTTTGTGCAAAATGTAACTCATTGCCGCTTTCAGTACTTGGCATATAATGGGTATAAAAAAGTCGCAATTTCAAACTGCGAAAACGTGCAAAGAGCCTGAATTTGGCTCCAAAATATGGCTCAGGCCTCGAAATTGGGATATTTGGGATATTTTGAAAACTGGAGGGGAGTTTGTGCAAAATGTGACTCACTGTCGCTTTCAGTACTTGGCATATGTTGGGTATAAAAAAGTCGCAATTTCAAACTGCGAATACGTGCAGAGAGCCAGAATTTAGCTCCAAAATATGGCTCAGGCGTCAAAATTGAGATGTTTGGGATATTTTGAAAACTGCAGGGGAGTTTGTGCAAAATGTGACTCACTGCCGCTTCCAGCACTTGGCATATGTTGGGTATAAAAAAGTCGCAATTTCAAACTGCGAATACGTGCATAGAGCCAGAATTTGGCTCCAAAATATGGCTCAGGTCTCGAAATTGGGATGTTTGGGATATTTTAAAAACTGCAGGAAGATTTGAGACAAATGTGACCAAACGCCGCTTTTAGGACTTGGCATATGTTGGGTATAAAAATTCATTATTTTAAACTGCGAATACGGGCAGAGAGCCAGAATTTGGCTCCAAAATATGGCTCAGGCCTCGAAATTGGGATATTTGGGATATTTTGAAAACTGCAGGGGAGTTTGTGCAAAATGTAACTCATTGCCGCTTTCAGTACTTGGCATATGTTGGGTATAATAAGTTGTAATTTCAAACTGCGAATAACTGCAGAAAGCCAGAATTTGGCTCCAAAATATGGCTCAGGCCTCGATATAGGGATGTTTGGGATATTTTGAAAACTGCTGGAAGGTTTCGGACAAATGTGACCAAACGCCGCTTTCAGTACTTCGCATATGTTGTGTATAAAAAAGTCGTAATTTCAAACTGCGAATACGTGCAGAGAGCCAGAATTTGGCTCCAAAATATGGCTCAGGCCTTGAAATTGGGATGCTTGGGATATATTGAAAACTGCAGGGGAGTTTGTTCAAAATGTGACTCACTGCTGCATCTAGTACTTGGCATATGTTGGGTTTAAAAAGTCATAATATCAAACTGCGAATACGTGCAGAGAGCCAGAATTTGGCTCCAAAATATGGCTCAGGCCTCGAAATTGAGATATTTGGGATATTTCGAAAACTGCAGGGGAGTCTGTGCAAAATGTGACTCACTGCCGCTTTCAGGACTTGGCATATGTTGGGTATAAAAAGTCGTAATATCAAACTGCGAATACGTGCATAGAGCCAGAATTTGGCTCCAAAATATGGCTAAGGTCTCGAAATTTTGATGTTTGGGATATTTTAAAAACTGGAGGGAGGTTTGGGACAAATGTGACCAAACGCCGCTTTCAGTCCTTTGCATATGTTGGGTATAAAAAAATCGTAATTTCAAACTGCGAATACGTGCAGAGAGCCAGAATTTGACTCCAAAATATGGCTCAGGCCTCGAAATTGGGATATTTGGGATATTTTGAAAACTGCAGGGATGTTTGGGACAAATGTGACCAAACGCCGCTTTCAGTACTTGGCATCTGTTGGGTATAAAAAGATGTAATTTCAAACAGCGAATACGTGCAGAGAGCCAGAATTTGGCTCCAAAATATGGCTCAGGCCTCGAAATTGGGATGTTTGGGATATTTTGAAAACTGCAGGGGAGTTTGTGCAAAATGTGACTCACTGCCGCGTCCAGTTCTTGGCATATGTTGGGTATAAAAAGTCGTAATATCAAACTGCGAATACGTGCAGAGAGCCAGAATTTGGCTCCAAAATATGGCTCAGGCCTCGAAATTGGGATATTTGGGATATTTTGAAAACTGCAGGGAGGTTTGGGACAAATGTGACCAAACGCCGCTTTCAGTACTTGGCATATGTTGGGTATAAAAAAGTCGCAATTTCAAACTGTGAATACGTGCAGAGAGCCAGAATTTGGCTCCAAAATATGGCTCAGGCCTCGAAATTGGGATATTTGGGATATTTTGAAAACTGGAGGGGAGTTTGTGCAAAATGTGACTCACTGCCGCTTTCAGTACTTGGCATATGTTGGGTATAATATTCGTAATATCAAACTGTGAATACTTGCAGAGAGCCAGAATTTGGCTCCAAAATATGGCTCAGGCCTCGATATAGGGATGTTTGGGATATTTTGAAAACTGCAGGAAGGTTTGGGACAAATGTGACCAAACGCCGCTTCCAGCACTTGGCATATGTTGGGTATAAAAAAGTCGCAATTTCAAACTGCGAATACGTGCAGAGAGCCAGAATTTAGCTCCAAAATATGGCTCAGGCCTCGAAATTGGGATATTTGGGATATTTTGAAAACTGCAGGGATGTTTGGGACAAATGTGACCAAACGCCGCTTTCAGTACTTGGCATATGTTGGGTATAAAAAAGTCGCAATTTCAAACTGTGAATACGTGCAGAGAGCCAGAATTTGGCTCCAAAATATAGCTCAGGCCTCGAAATTGGGATATTTGGGATATTTTGAAAACTGCAGGGAGGTTTGGGACAAATGTGACCAAACGCCGCTTTCAGTACTTGGCATATGTTGGGTATAAAAAAGTCGCAATTTCAAACTGTGAATACGTGCAGAGAGCAAGAATATGGCTCCAAAATATGGCTCAGGCCTCGAAATTGGGATATTTGGGATATTTTGAAAATTGCAGGGGAGTTTGTGCAAAATGTGACTCACTGCCACTTTCAGGACATGGCATATGTTGGGTATAAAAAGTCGTAATATCAAACTGCGAATACGTGCATAGAGCCAGAATTTGGGTCCAAAATATGGCTCAGGCCTTGAAATTGGGATGTTAGGGATATTTTGAAAACTGGAGGGGAGTTCGTGCAAAATGTGACTCACTGCCTCTTTCAGTACTTGGCATATGTTGGGTATAAAATTCGTAATATCAAACTGCGAATACTTGCAGAGAGCCAGAATTTGGCTCCAAAATATGGCTCAGGCCTCGATATAGGGATGTTTGGGATATTTTGAAAACTGCAGGGAGGTTTGGGACAAATGTGACCAAACGCTGCTTTCACTACTTGGCATATGTTGGGTATAAAAAAGTCGCAATTTCAAACTGTGAATACGTGCAGAGAGCCAGAATTTGGCTCCAAAACATGGCTCAGGCTTTGAAATTGGGATATTTGGGATATTTTGAAAACTGCAGGGATGTTTGGTACAAATGTGACTAAACGTCGCTTTCAGTACTTGGCATATGTTGGGTATAAAAAGATGTAATATCAAACAGCGAATACGTGCAGAGAGCCAGAATTTGGCTCCAAAATACGGCAAAGGCCTCGAAATTGGGATGTTTGCGATATTTTGAAAACTGCAGGGGAGTTTGTGCAAAATGTGATTCACTGCCGTGTGCAGTACTTGGCATATGTTGGGTATAAAAAGTCATAATATCAAACTGCGAATACGTGCAGAGAGCCAGAATTTGGCTCCAAAATATGGCTCAGGTCTCGAAATTGGGATGTTTGGGATATTTTAAAAACTGGAGGGAGGTTTGGGACAAGTGTGACAAAACGCCGCTTTCAGCACTTGGCATATATTGGGTATAAAAAAGTCGCAATTTCAAACTGCGAATACGTGCATAGAGCCAGAATTTGGCTCCAAAATATGGCACAGGCCTCGATATTGGGATGTTTGGGATATTTTGAAAACTGCAGGAAGATTTGACACAAATGTGACCAAACGCCGCTTTCAGGACTTGGCATATGTTGGGTATAAAAATTCATTATTTTAAACTGCGAATACGTGCAGAGAGCCAGAATTTGGCTCCAAAATATGGCTCAGGCCTCGAAATTGGGATATTTGGGATATTTCGAAAACTGCAGGGGAGTTTGTGCAAAATGTAACTCATTGCCGCTTTCAGTACTTGGCATATGTTGGGTATAAAAAAGTCGCAATTTCAAACTGCGAAAACGTGCAAAGAGCCTGAATTTGGCTCCAAAATATGGCTCAGGCCTCGAAATTGGGATATTTGGGATATTTTGAAAACTGGAGGGGAGTTTGTGCAAAATGTGACTCACTGCCGCTTTCAGTACTTGGCATATGTTGGGTATAATATTCGTAATATCAAACTGTGAATACTTGCAGAGAGCCAGAATTTGGCTCCAAAATATGGCTCAGGCCTCGATATAGGGATGTTTGGGATATTTTGAAAACTGCAGGAAGGTTTGGGACAAATGTGACCAAACGCCGCTTCGAGCACTTGGCATATGTTGGGTATAAAAAAGTCGCAATTTCAAACTGCGAATACGTGCAGAGAGCCAGAATTTAGCTCCAAAATATGGCTCAGGCGTCAAAATTGAGATGTTTGGGATATTTTGAAAACTGCAGGGGAGTTTGTGCAAAATGTGACTCACTGCCGCTTTCAGTACTTGGCATATGTTGGGTATAAAAATTCGTAATATCAAACTGCGAATACGTGCATAGAGCCAGAATTTGGCTCCAAAATATGGCTCAGGCCTCGAAATTGGAATGTTTGGGATATTTTGAAAACTGCAGGGAGGTTTGGGACAAATGTGATCAAACGCCACTTTCATTACTTGGCATATGTTGGGTATAAAAAAGTCGCAATTTCAAACTGTGAATGCGTGCAGAGAGCCAGAATTTGGCTCCAAAATATGGCTCAGGCCTCGAAATTGGGATATTTGGGATATTTCGAAAACTGCAGGGGAGTTTGTGCAAAATGTGACTCACTGCCGCTTTCAGGACTTGGCATATGTTGGGTATAAAAAGTCGTAATATCAAACTGCGAATACGTGCATTGAGCCAGAATTTGGCTCCAAAATATGGCTCAGGTCTCGAAATTGGGATGTTTGGGATATTTTAAAAACTGCAGGAAGATTTGAGACAAATGTGACCAAACGCCGCTTTTAGGACTTGGCATATGTTGGGTATAAAAATTCATTATTTTAAACTGCGAATACGTGCAGAGAGCCAGAATTTGGCTCCAAAATATGGCTCATGCCTCGAAATTGGGATATTTGGGATATTTCGAAAACTGCAGGGGAGTTTGTGCAAAATGTAACTCATTGCCGCTTTCAGTACTTGGCATATGTTGGGTATAATAAGTTGTAATTTCAAACTGCGAATACGTGCAGAAAGCCAGAATTTGGCTCCAAAATATGGCTCAGGCCTCGATATAGGGATGTTTGGGATATTTTGAAAACTGCTGGAAGGTTTCGGACAAATGTGACCAAACGCCGCTTTCAGTACTTCGCATATGTTGTGTATAAAAAAGTCGTAATTTCAAACTGCGAATACGTGCAGAGAGCCAGAATTTGGCTCCAAAATATGGCTCAGGCCTTGAAATTGGGATGCTTGGGATATATTGAAAACTGCAGGGGAGTTTGTTCAAAATGTGACTCACTGCTGCATCTAGTACTTGGCATATGTTGGGTTTAAAAAGTCGTAATATCAAACTGCGAATACGTGCAGAGAGCCAGAATTTGGCTCCAAAATATGGCTCAGGCCTCGAAATTGGGATATTTGGGATATTTCGAAAACTGCAGGGGAGTCTGTGCAAAATGTGACTCACTGCCGCTTTCAGGACTTGGCTTATGTTGGGTATAAAAAGTCGTAATATCAAACTGCGAATACGTGCATAGAGCCAGAATTTGGCTCCAAAATATGGCTCAGGTCTCGAAATTGGGATGTTTGGGATATTTTAAAAACTGGAGGGAGGTTTGGGACAAATGTGACCAAACGCCGCTTTCAGTCCTTTGCATATGTTGGGTATAAAAAAGTCGCAATTTCAAACTGTGAATACGTGCAGAGAGCCAGAATTTGGCTCCAAAATATGGCTCAGGCCTCGAAATTGGGATATTTGGGATATTTTGAAAACTGGAGGGGAGTTTGTGCAAAATGTGACTCACTGCCGCTTTCAGTACTTGGCATATGTTGGGTATAATATTCGTAATATCAAACTGTGAATACTTGCAGAGAGCCAGAATTTGGCTCCAAAATATGGCTCAGGCCTCGATATAGGGATGTTTGGGATATTTTGAAAACTGCAGGAAGGTTTGGGACAAATGTGACCAAACGCCGCTTCCAGCACTTGGCATATGTTGGGTATAAAAAAGTCGCAATTTCAAACTGCGAATACGTGCAGAGAGCCAGAATTTAGCTCCAAAATATGGCTCAGGGCCTCGAAATTGGGATATCTGTTATATTTTGAAAACTACAGGGGAGTTTGTGCAAATTGTGACTCACTGCCGCGTCCAGTACTTGGCATATGTTGGGTATAAAAAGTCGTAATATCAAACTGCGAATAGGTGTAGAGAGCCAGAATTTGGCTCCAAAATATAGCTCAGGCCTCGAAATTGGGATATTTGGGATATTTTGAAAACTGCAGGGAGGTTTGGGTCAAATGTGACCAAACGCCGCTTTCAGTACTTGGAATATGTTGGGTATAAAAAAGTCGCAATTTCAAACTGTGAATACGTGCAGAGAGCAAGAATATGGCTCCAAAATATGGCTCAGGCCTCGAAATTGGGATATTTGGGATATTTTGAAAACTGCAGGGGAGTTTGTGCAAAATGTGACTCACTGCTACTTTCAGGACTTGGCATATGTTGAGTATAAAAAGTCGTAATATCAAACTGCGAATACGTGCATAGAGCCAGAATTTGGGTCCAAAATATGGCTCAGGCCTTGAAATTGGGAAGTTAGGGATATTTTGAAAACAGGAGGGGAGTTTGTGCAAAATGTGACTCACTGCCTCTTTCAGTACTTGGCATATGTTGGGTATAAAATTCGTAATATCAAACTGCGAATACTTGCAGAGAGCCAGAATTTGGCTCCAAAATATGGCTCAGGCCTCGATATAGGGATGTTTGGGATATTTTGAAAACTGCAGGAAGGTTTGGGACAAATGTGACCAAACGCCGCTTTCAGTACTTCGCATATGTTGGGTATAAATAAGTCGTAATTTCAAACTGCGAATACGTGCAGAGAGCCAGAATTTGGCTCCAAAATATGGCTCAGGCCTCGAAATTGGGATATTTTGGATATTTCGAAAACTGCAGGGGAGTTTGTGCAAAATGTGACTCACTGCCGCTTTCAGTACTTGGCATATGTTGCGTATAAAAAGTCGTAATTTCAACCTGCGAATACGTGCAGAGAGCCAGAATTTGGCTCCAAAATATGGCTCAGGCCTCGATATTAGGATGTTTGGGATATTTTGAAAACTGCAGAGGGGCGTAGAACATATGTGACCAAACGTTGCTTTCAGTACTTGGCATATGTTGGGTATAAAAAGACGTAATTTCGAACTGCGAATACATGCAGAGAGCCAAAATTAGGGTCCAAAATATGGCTCAGGCCTCGAAATTGGGATATTTGGGATATTTTGAAAAGTGCAGGGATGTTTGGGACAAATGTGACCAAACGCCGCTTTCATTACTTGGCATATGTTTGGGTATAAAAAAGTCGCAATTTCAAACTGCGAATACGTGCAGAGAGCCTGAATTTGGCTCCAAAATATGGCTTAGGCCTCGAAATTGGGATGTTTGGGATATTTTGAAAACTGCAGGGGGGATTGGGACAAATGTGACCAAACGCCGCTTTCAGTACTTGGCATATGTTGGTTATAAAAAGTCGTAATTTTAAACTGCGAATACGTGCAAAGAGCCAGAATTTGGTTCCAAAATATTGCTCAGGACTCGAAAACGGTTTGTTTGGGATACTTTGAAAACTGCAGGGGAGTTTGTTCAAAATGTGACTCACTGCTGCTTTCAGTACTTGGCATATGTTGGGTATAAAAAGTCGTTATATAAAACTGCGAATCCGTGCAGAGAGCCAGAATTTGGCTAAAAAATATGGCTCAAGCCTCGAAATTGGGATATTTGGGATATTTTGAAAACTGCAGGGATGTTTGGAACAAATGTGACCAAACGCCGCTTTCAGTACTTGGCATATGTTGGGCATAAAAAGATGTAATTTCAAACTGCGAATACGTGCAGAGAGCCAGAATTTGGCTCCAAAATATGGCTCAGGGCCTCGAAATTGGGATATCCGGGATATTTTGAAAACTACAGGGGAGTTTGTGCAAAATGTGTCTCACTGCCGTTTTCAGGACTTGGCATATGTTGGGAATAAAAAGTCGTAATTTAAAACTGCGAATTCATGCAGAGAGCCAGAAATTGGCTCCAAAATATGGCTCAGGCCTCGAAATTGGGATATTTGGGATATTTTGAAAACAGTGGGGAGGTTTGGGACAAATGTGACCAAACGCCGCTTTCAGTACTTGGCATATGTTGGGTATAAAAAGATGTAATTTCAAACTGCGAATACGTGCAGAGAGCCAGAATTTGGCTCCAAAATATGGCTCAGGCCTCGAAATTGGGATATTTTGGATATTTTGAAAACTGTGGGGAGGTTTGGGACAAATGTGACCAAACGACGCTTTCAGTACTTGGCATATGTTGGGTATAAAAAGATGTAATTTCAAACTGCGAATACGTGCAGAGAGCCAGAATTTGGCTCCAAAATATGACTCAGGCCTCGAAATTGGGAAGTTTGGGATATTTTGAAAACTGCTGGGGAGTTTGGGACAAATATGACCTAACGCCGCTTTCAGTACTTGGCATATGTTGGGTATAAAATTCGCAATTTCAAACTACGAATACGTGCAGAGAGCCAGAATTTGGCTCCAAAATATGGCTCAGGCCTCGAAATTGGTATGTTTGGGATATTTTGAAAACTGCAGGGGACTTTGGGACAAATATGACCAAACGCCGCTTTCAGTACTTTGCATATGTTTGGTATAAAAAGTCGTAATTTCAAACTGCTAATACCTGCATAGAGCCAGAATTTGGCTCCAAAATATAGCTCAGGCCTCGAAATTGGAATGTTTGGCATATTTTAAAAACTGGAGGAAGGTTTGGGACATATGTGACCAAACGCCGCTTTCAGGACTTGGCATATGTTGGGTATAAAAAAATCGTAATTTCTAACTGCGAATACGTACAGAGAGCCTGAATTTGGCTCCAAAATATGGCTCATGCCTCGAAATTGGGATATTTGGGATATTTCGAAAACTGCAGGGGAGTTTGAGCAAAATGTGACTCACTGCCGCTTTCAGGACTTGGCATATGTTGGGAATAAAAATTCGTAATATCAAACTGCGAATACTTGCATAGAGCCAGAATTTGGCTCCAAATTATGGCTCAGTCCACGAAATTGGGATGTTTGGGATATTTTGAAAACTGCAGGGAGGTTTGGGACAAATGTGACCAAACGCCGCTCTCAGTACTTGGCATATGTTGGGTATAAAAAGTGGTAATTTCAAACTGCGAATACGTGCAGAGAGCCAGAATTTGGCTCCAAAATATGGCTCAGGCCTCGAAATTGGGATATTTTGAAAACTGGAGGGAGGTTTGGGATAAATGTGACCAAACGCTGCTTTCATTACTTGGCATATGTTGGGTATAAAAAGTCGTAATTTCAAACTGCGAATACGTGCAGAGAGCCAGAATTTGGCTCCAAAATATGGCTCAGGCCTCGATATTTGGATATTTGGGATATTTGGAAAACTGCAGGGGGGATTGGGACAAATGTGACCAAACGCCGCTTTCAGTACTTCGCATATGTTGGGTATAAAAAAATCGTAATTTCAAACTGTGAATACGTGCAGAGAGCCAGAATTTGGCTCCAAAATATGGCTCAGGCGTCAAAATTGAGATGTTTGGGATATTTTGAAAACTGCTGGGGAGTTTGTGCAAAATGTGACTCACTGCCGCTTTCAGTACTTGGCATATGTTGGGTATAAAAATTCGTAATATCAAACTGCGAATACGTGCATAGAGCCAGAATTTGGCTCCAAAATATGGCTCAGGCCTCGAAATTGGAATGTTTGGGATATTTTGAAAACTGCAGGGAGGTTTGGGACAAATGTGATCAAACGCCACTTTCAGTACTTGGCATATGTTGGGTATAAAAAAGTCGCAATTTCAAACTGTGAATGCGTGCAGAGAGCCAGAATTTGGCTCCAAAATATGGCTCAGGCCTCGAAATTGGGATATTTGGGATATTTCGAAAACTGCAGGGGAGTTTGTGCAAAATGTGACTCACTGCCGCTTTCAGGACTTGGCATATGTTGGGTATAAAAATTCGTAATATCAAACTGCGAATACGTGCATAGAGCCAGAATTTGGCTCCAAAATATGGCTCAGGTCTCGAAATTGGGATGTTTGGGATATTTTAAAAACTGCAGGAAGATTTGAGACAAATGTGACCAAACGCCGCTTTCAGGACTTGGCATATGTTGGGTATAAAAATTCATTATTTTAAACTGCGAATACGTGCAGAGAGCCATAATTTGACTCCAAAATATGGCTCAGGCCTCGAAATTGGGATATTTGGGATATTTCGAAAACTGCAGGGGAGTTTGTGCAAAATGTAACTCATTACCGCTTTCAGTACTTGGCATATGTTGGGTATAATAAGTTGTAATTTCAAACTGCGAATACGTGCAGAAAGCCAGAATTTGGCTCCAAAATATGGCTCAGGCCTCGATATAGGGATGTTTGGGATATTTTGAAAACTGCTGGAAGGTTTCGGACAAATGTGACCAAACGCCGCTTTCAGTACTTCGTATATGTTGTGTATAAAAAAGTCGTAATTTCAAACTGCGAATACGTGCAGAGAGCCAGAATTTGGCTCCAAAATATGGCTCAGGCCTCGAAATGGGGATATTTGGGATATTTCGAAAACTGCAGGGGAGTCTGTGCAAAATGTGACTCACTGCCGCTTTCAGGACTTGGCATATGTTGGGTATAAAAAGTCGTAATATCAAACTGCGAATACGTGCATAGAGCCAGAATTTGGCTCCAAAATATGGCTCAAGCCTCGAAATTGGGATATTTGGGATATTTTGAAAACTGCAGAATTGTTTGGAACAAATGTGACCAAACGCCGCTTTCAGTACTTGGCATATGTTGGGCATAAAAAGATGTAATTTCAAACTGCGAATACGTGCAGAGAGCCAGAATTTTGCTCCAAAATATGGCTCAGGGCCTCGAAATTGGGATATCCGGGATATTTTGAAAACTACAGGGGAGTTTGTGCAAAATGTGTCTCACTGCCGTTTTCAGGACTTGGCATATGTTGGGAATAAAAAGTCGTAATTTAAAACTGCGAATGCATGCAGAGAGCCAGAAATTGGCTCCAAAATATGGCTCAGGCCTCGAAATTGGGATATTTGGGATATTTTGAAAACAGTGGGGAGGTTTGGGACAAATGTGACCAAACGCCGCTTTCAGTACTTGGCATATGTTGGGTATAAAAAGACGTAATTTCGAACTGCAAATACGTGCAGAGAGCCAGAAATTGGCTCCAAAATATGGCTCAGGCCTCGAAATTGGGATATTTGGGATATTTTGAAAACTGTGGGGAGGTTTGGGACAAATGTGACCAAACGACGCTTTCAGTACTTGGCATATGTTGGGTATAAAAAGATGTAATTTCAAACTGCGAATACGTGCAGAGAGCCAGAATTTGGCTCCAAAATATGACTCAGGCCTCGAAATTGGTATGTTTGGGATATTTTGAAAACTGCAGGGGACTTTGGGACAAATATGACCAAACGCCGCTTTCAGGACTTGGCATATGTTGGGTATAAAAAAATCGTAATTTCTAACTGCGAACACGTACAGAGCCTGAATTTGGCTCCAAAATATGGCTCATGCCTCGAAATTGGGATATTTGGGATATTTTGAAAACTGCAGGGAGGTTTGGGACAAATGTGACCAAACGCCGCTCTCAGTACTTGGCATATGTTGGGTATAAAAAGTGGTAATTTCAAACTGCGAATACGTGCAGAGAGCCAGAATTTGGCTCCAAAATATGGCTCAGGCCTCGAAATTGGTATGTTTGGGATATTTTGAAAACTGCAGGGAGGTTTGGGACAAATATGACCAAACGCTGCTTTCAGTACTTTGCATATGTTTGGTATAAAAAGTCGTAATTCCAAACTGCGAATACCTGCAGAGAGCCAGAATTTGGCTCCAAAATATGACTCAGGCCTCGATATTGGGATGTTTGTGATATTTTGAAAACTGCAGGAAGATTTGGGACAAATGTGACCAAACGCCGCTATCAGGACTTGGCATATGTTGGGTATAAAAAGTCGTAATTTAAAACTGCGAATACATGTAGAGAGCCAGAAATTGGCTCCAAAATATGGCTCAGGCCTCGAAATTGGGATATTTGGGATATTTTGAAAACTGTGGGGAGGTTTGGGACAAATGTGACCAAACGCCGCTTTCAGTTCTTGGCATATGTTGGGTATAAAAAGACGTAATTTGAACTGCAAATACGTGCAGAGAGCCTGAAATTGGCTCCAAAATATGGCTCAGGCCTCGAAATTGGGATATTTGGGATATTTTGAAAACTGCAGGAATGTTTGGGACAAATGTGACCAAACGCCGCTTTCAGTACTTGGCATATGTTGGGTATAAAAAAGTCGATATTTCAAACTGTGAATGCGTGCAGAGAGCCAGAATTTGGCTCCAAAATATAGCTCAGGCCTCGAAATTGGGATATTTGGGATATTTCGAAAACTGCAGGGGAGTTTGTGCAAAATGTGACTCACTGCCGCTTTCAGGACTTGGCATATGTTGGGTATAAAAAGTCGTAATATCAAACTGCGAATACGTGCATAGAGCCAGAATTTGGCTCCAAAATATGGCTCAGGTCTCGAAATTGGGATGTTTGGGATATTTTAAAAACTGCAGGAAGATTTGAGACAAATGTGACCAAACGCCGCTTTCAGGACTTGGCATATGTTGGGTATAAAAATTCCTTATTTTAAACTGCGAATACGTGCAGAGAGCCAGAATTTGGCTCCAAAATATGGCTCAGGCCTCGAAATTGGGATATTTGGGATATTTCGAAAACTGCAGGGGAGTTTGTGCAAAATGTAACTCACTGCCGCTTTCAGGACTTGGCATATGTTGGGTATAATAAGTTGTAATTTCAAACTGCGAATACGTGCAGAAAGCCAGAATTTGGCTCCAAAATATGGCTCAGGCCTCGATATAGGGATGTTTGGGATATTTTGAAAACTGCTGGAAGGTTTCGGACAAATGTGACCAAACGCCGCTTTCAGTACTTCGCATATGTTGTGTATAAAAAAGTCGTAATTTCAAACTGCGAATACGTGCAGAGAGCCAGAATTTGGCTCCAAAATATGGCTCAGGCCTCGAAATTGGGATATTTGGGATATTTTGAAAACTGCAGGGATGTTTGGGACAAATGTGACCAAACGCCGCTTTCAGTACTTGGCATCTGTTGGGTATAAAAAGATGTAATTTCAAACAGCGAATACGTGCAGAGAGCCAGAATTTGGCTCCAAAATATGGCTCAGGCCTCGAAATTGGGATGTTTGGGATATTTTGAAAACTGCAGGGGAGTTTGTGCAAAATGTGACTCACTGCCGCGTCCAGTACTTGGCATATGTTGGGTTTAAAAAGTCGTAATATCAAACTGCGAATACGTGCTTAGAGCCAAAATTTGGCTACAAAATATGGCTCAGGCCTCGTAATTGGGATATTTGGGTTATTTTGAAAACTGCAGGGAGGTTTGGGACAAATGTGACCAAACGTCGCTTTCAGTACTTGGCATATGTTGGGTATAAAAAAGTCGCAATTTCAAACTGCAAATACGTGCAGAGAGCCAGAATTTGGCTCCAAAATATGGTGGAGGCCTCGAAATTGGGATATTTTGGATATTTCGAAAACTGCAGGGGAGTTTGTGCAAAATGTGACTCACTGCCGCTTTCAGTACTTGGCATATGTTGCGTATAAAAAGTCGTAATTTCAACCTGCGAATACGTGCAGAGAGCCAGAATTTGGCTCCAAAATATGGCTCAGGCCTCGATATTAGGATGTTTGGGATATTTTGAAAACTGCAGAGGGGAGTAGGACATATGTGACCAAACGTTGCTTTCAGTACTTGGCATATGTTGGGTATAAAAAGACGTAATTTCGAACTGCGAATACGTGCAGAGAGCCAAAATTAGGTTCCAAAATATGGCTCAAGCCTCGAAATTGGGATATTTGGGATATTTTGAAAACTGCAGGGATGTTTGGGACAAATGTGACCAAACGCCGCTTTCAGTACTTGGCATATGTTGGGTATAAAAAAGTCGCAATTTCAAACTGCGAATACGTGCAGAGAGCCTGAATTTGGCTCCAAAATATGGCTTAGGCCTCGAAATTGGGATGTTTGGGATATTTTGAAAACTGCAGGAGGGATTGGGACAAATGTGACCAAATGCCGCTTTCAGTACTTGGCATATGTTGGTTTTAAAAAGTCGTAATTTTAAACTGCGAATACGTGCAAAGAGCCAGAATTTGGTTCTAAAATATTGCTCAGGACTCGAAAACGGTTTGTTTGGGATACTTTGAAAACTGCAGGGGAGTTTGTTCAAAATGTGACTCACTGCTGCTTTCAGTACTTGGCATATGTTGGGTAAAAAAGTCGTTATATCAAACTGCAAATCCGTGCAGAGAGCCAGAATTTGGCTAAAAAATATGGCTCAAGCCTCGAAATTGGGATATTTGGGATATTTTGAAAACTGCAGGGATGTTTGGAACAAATGTGACCAAACGCCGCTTTCAGTACTTGGCATATGTTGGGCATAAAAAGATGTAATTTCAAACTGCGAATACGTGCAGAGAGCCAGAATTTTGCTCCAAAATATGGCTCAGGGCCTCGAAATTGGGATATCCGGGATATTTTGAAAACTACAGGGGAGTTTGTGCAAAATGTGTCTCACTGCCGTTTTCAGGACTTGGCATATGTTGGGAGTAAAAAGTCGTAATTTAAAACTGCGAATACATGCAGAGAGCCAGAAATTGGCTCCAAAATATGGCTCAGGCCTCGAAATTGGGATATTTGGGATATTTTGAAAACAGTGGGGAGGTTTGGGACAAATGTGACCAAACGCCGCTTTCAGTACTTGGCATATGTTGGGTATAAAAAGACGTAATTTCGAACTGCAAATACGTGCAGAGAGCCAGAAATTGGCTCCAAAATATGGCTCAGGCCTCGAAATTGGGATATTTGGGATATTTTGAAAACTGTGGGGAGGTTTGGGACAAATGTGACCAAACGACGCTTTCAGTACTTGGCATATGTTGGGTATAAAAAGATGTAATTTCAAACTGCGAATACGTGCAGAGAGCCAGAATTTGGCTCCAAAATATGACTCAGGCCTCGAAATTGGGAAGTTTGGGATATTTTGAAAACTGCTGGGGAGTTTGGGACAACTATGACCAAACGCCGCTTTCAGTAGTTGGCATATGTTGGGTATAAAATAGTCGCAATTTCAAACTACGAATACGTGCAGAGAGCCAGAATTTGGCTCCAAAATATGGCTCAGGCCTCGAAATTGGTATGTTTGGGATATTTTGAAAACTGCAGGGGACTTTGGGACAAATATGACCAAACGCCGCTTTCAGTACTTTGCATATGTTTGGTATAAAAAGTCGTAATTTCAAACTGCGAATACCTGCATAGAGCCAGAATTTGGCTCCAAAATATAGCTCAGGCCTCGAAATTGGAATATTTGGCATATTTTAAAAACTGGAGGAAGGTTTGGGACAAATGTGACCAAACGACGCTTTCAGTACTTGGCATATGTTGGGTATAAAAAGATGTAATTTCAAACTGCGAATACGTGCAGAGAGCCAGAATTTGGCTCCAAAATATGACTCAGGCCTCGAAATTGGGAAGTTTGGGATATTTTGAAAACTGCTGGGGAGTTTGGGACAAATATGACCAAACGCCGCTTTCAGGACTTGGCATATGTTGGGTATAAAAAAATCGTAATTTCTAACTGCGAATACGTACAGAGAGCCTGAATTTGGCTCCAAAATATGGCTCATGCCTCGAAATTGGGATATTTGGGATATTTTGAAAACTGCAGGGAGGTTTGGGACAAATGTGACCAAACGCCGCTCTCAGTACTTGGCATATGTTGGGTATAAAAAGTGGTAATTTCAAACTGCGAATACGTGCAGAGAGCCAGAATTTGGCTCCAAAATATGGCTCAGGCCTCGAAATTGGTATGTTTGGGATATTTTGAAAACTGCAGGGGACTTTGGGACAAATATGACCAAACGCTGCTTTCAGTACTTTGCATATGTTTGGTATAAAAAGTCGTAATTTCAAACTGCGAATACCTGCAGAGAGCCAGAATTTGGCTCCAAAATATGACTCAGGCCTCGATATTAGGATGTTTGGGATATTTTGAAAACTGCAGGAAGATTTGGGACAAATGTGACCAAACGCCGCTATCAGGACTTGGCATATGTTGGGTATAAAAAGTCGTAATATCAAACTGCGAATACGTGCATAGAGCCAGAATTTGGCTCCAAAATATAGCTCAGGCCTCGAAATTGGAATGTTTGGGATATTTTGAAAACTGGAGGAAGGTTTGGGACAAATGTGACCAAACGCTGCTTTCAGGACTTGGCATATGTTGGGTATAATAAGTCGTAATTTCAACCTGCGAATACGTGCAGAGAGCAAGAATTTGGCTCCAAAATATGGCTCAGGCCTCGATATTAGGATGTTTGGGATATTTTGAAAACTGCAGAGGGGAGTAGGACAAATGTGACCAAACGTTGCTTTCAGTACTTGGCATATGTTGGGTATAAAAAGAAGTAATTTCGAACTGCGAATACGTACAGAGAGCAAAAATTAGGGTCCAAAATATGGCTCAGGCCTCGAAATTGGGATATTTGGGCTATTTTGAAAACTGCAGGGATGTTTGGGACAAATGTGACCAAACGCCGCTTTCAGTACTTGGCATATGTTGGGTATAAAAAAGTCGCAATTTCAAACTGCGAATACGTGCAGAGAGCCAAAATTAGGGTCCAAAATATGGCTTAATCCTCGAAATTGGGATGTTTGGGATATTTTGAAAATTGCAGGGGGGATTGGGACAAATGTGACCAAACGCCGCTTTCAGTACTTGGCATATGTTGGGTATAAAAAGTCGTAATTTTAAACTGCGAATACGTGCAAAGACCCAGAATTTGGTTCCAAAATATTGCTCAGGACTCGAAAACGGTTTGTTTGGGATACTTTGAAAACTGCAGGGGAGTTTGTTCAAAATGTGACTCACTGCTGCTTTCAGTACTTGGCATATGTTGGGTATAAAAGTCGTTATATCAAACTGCGAATCCGTGCAGAGAGCCAGAATTTGGCTAAAAAATATGGCTCAAGCCTCGAAATTGGGATATTTGGGATATTTTGAAAACTGCAGGGATGTTTGGAACAAATGTGACCAAACGCCGCTTTCAGTACTTGGCATATGTTGTGTAGAAAAAGATGTAATTTCAAACTGCGAATACGTGCAGAGAGCCAGAATTTTGCTCCAAAATATGGCTCAGGGCCTCGAAATTGGGATATCCGGGATATTTTGAAAACAACAGGGGAGTTTGTGCAAAATGTGTCTCACTGCCGTTTTCAGGTCTTGGCATATGTTGGGAATAAAAAGTCGTAATTTAAAACTGCGAATACATGTAGAGAGCCAGAAATTGGCTCCAAAATATAGCTCAGGCCTCGAAATTGGGATATTTGGGATATTTTGAAAACTGTGGGGAGGTTTGGGACAAATGTGACCAAACGTCGCTTTCAGTACTTGGCATATGTTGGGTATAAAAAAGTCGCAATTTCAAACTGCGAATACGTGCAGAGAGCCAGAATTTGGCTCCAAAATATGGCGGAGGCTTCGAAATTGGGATATTTGGGATATTTTGAAAACTGTGGGGAGGTTTGGGACAAATGTGACCAAACGTCGCTTTCAGTACTTGGCACATGTTGCGTATAAAAAGTCGTAATTTCAACCTGCGAATACGTGCAGAGAGCCAAAATTAGGGTCCAAAATATGGCTCAGGCCTCGATATTAGGATGTTTGGGATATTTTGAAAACTGTGGGGAGGTTTGGGACAAATGTGACCAAACGCCGCTTTCAGTTCTTGGCATTTGTTGGGTATAAAAAGACGTAATTTTGAACTGCAAATACGTGCAGAGAGCCAGAAATTGGCTCCAAAATATGGCTCAGGCCTCGAAATTGGGATATTTGGGATATTTTGAAAACTGCAGGAATGTTTGGGACAAATGTGACCAAACGCTGCTTTCAGTACTTGGCATATGTTGGGTATAAAAAAGTCGCAATTTCAAACTACGAATACGTGCAGAGAGCCAGAATTTGGCTCCAAAATATGGCTCAGGCCTCGAAATTCGTATGTTTGGGATATTTTGAAAACTGCAGGGGACTTTGGGACAAATATGACCAAACGCCGCTTTCAGTACTTTGCATATGTTTGGTATAAAAAGTCGTAATTTCAAACTGCGAATAAATGCAGATAGCCAGAATTTGGCTCCAAAATATGACTCAGGCCTCGATATTGGGATGTTTGTGATATTTTGAAAACTGAAGGAAGATTTGGGACAAATGTGACCAAACGCCGCATCTGGAGTTGGCATATGTTGTGTATAAAAAGTCGTAATGTCAAACTGCGAATACGTGCATAGAGCCAGAATTTGGCTCCAAAATATAGCTCAGGCCTCGAAATTGGAATGTTTGGCATATTTTAAAAACTGGAGGAAGGTTTGGGACAAATGTGAATAAACGCCGCTTTCAGGACTTGGCATATGTTGGGTATAAAAAATCGTAATTTCTAACTGCGAATACGTACAGAGAGCCTGAATTTGGCTCCAAAATATGGCTCAGGCCTCGAAATTGGGATGTTTGGGATATTTAGAAAAATGCAAGGGAGTTTGTGCAAAATGTGACTCATTGCCGCTTTCAGTACTTGGCACATGTTGGGAATAAAAATTCGGAATATCAAACTGCGAATACGTGCAGAGAGCCAGAATTTGGCTCCAAAATATGGCTTAGGCCTCGTAATTGGGATATTTAGGATATTTTGAAAACTGCAGGGAGGTTTGGGACAAATGTGACCAAACGCCGCTCTCAGTACTTGGCATATGTTGGGTATAAAAAGTGGTAATTTCAAACTGCGAATACGTGCAGAGAGCCAGAATTTGGCTGCAAAATATGACTCAGGCCTCGAAATTGGGAAGTTTGGAATATTTTGAAAACTGCAGGGGAGTTTGGGACAAATATGACCAAACGCCGCTTTCAGTACTTGACATATGTTGGGTATAAAAAATTCGGAATTTCAAACTGCGAATACGTGCAGAGAGCCAGAATTTGGCTCCAAAATATGGCTCAGGCCTCGAAATTGGGATATTTTGAAAACTGGAGGGAGGTTTGGGATAAATGTGACCAAACGCCGCTTTCATTACTTGGCATATGTTGGGTATAAAAAGTCGTAATTTCAAACTGCGAATACGTGCAGAGAGCCAGAATTTGGCTCCAAAATATGGCTCAGGCCTCGATATTGGGATATTTGGGATATTTGGAACACTGCAGGGGGGATTGGGACAAATGTGACCAAACGCCGCTTTCAGTACTTCGCATATGTTGGGTATAAAAAATTCGTAATTTCAAACTGTGAATACGTGCAGAGAGCCAGAATTTTGCTCCAAAATATGGCTCAGGCCTCGAAATTGGGATGTTTAGGATATTTTGAAAACTGCAGGGGAGTTTGTGCAAAATGTGACTCACTGCCGCGTCCAGTACTTGGCATATGTTGGGTATAAAAAGTCGTAATATCAAACTGCGAATACGTGCAGAGAGCCAGATTTTGGCTCCAAAATATGGCTCAGGCCTCGAAATTGGGATGTTTGGGATATTTTGAAAACTGCAGGGATGTTTGGGACAAATGTGACCAAACGCCGCTTTCAGTACTTGTCATATGTTGGGTATAAAAAGATGCAATTTCAAACTGCGAATACGTGCAGAGAGCCAGAATTTGGCTCCAAAATATGGCTCAGGCCTCGAAATTGGGATATTTGCGTTATTTTGAAAACTGGAGGGGAGTTTGATCAAAATGTGACTCACTGCCACTTTCAGTACTTGGCATATGTTGGGTATAAAAAGTCGTAATATCAGACTGCGAATACGTGCAGAGAGCCAGAATTTGGCTCCAAAATATGGCTTAGGCCTCGTAATTGGGATATTTGGGATATTTTGAAAACTGCAGGGAGGTTTGGGACAAATGTGACCAAACGTCGTTTTTACAACTTGGCATATATGGGGTATAAAAAAGTCGTAATTTAAAACTGCGAATACATGCAAAGAGCCAGAATTTGGCTTCAAAATATGGCTCAGGCCTCGATATTGGGATATTTGATATATTTTGAAAACTGCAGGGAGGTTTGGGACAAATGTGACCAAACGCCGCTTTTAGTCCTTTGCATATGTTGGGTATAAAAAGATGCAATTTCAAACTGCGAATACGTGCAGAGAGCCTGAATTTGGCTCCAAAATATGGCTCAGGCCTCGAAATTTGGATGTTTGGGATATTTAGAAAAATGCAGGGGAGTTTGTTCAAAATGTGACTCATTGCCGCTTTCAGTACTTGGCATATGTTGGGTATAATAAGTCGTAATATCAACCTGGGAATACGTGCAGAGAGCCAGAATTTGGCTCCAAAATATGGCTCAGGCCTCGATATTAGGATGTTTGGGATGTTTTGAAAACTGCAGAGGGGATTGGGAGAAATGTGACTAAACGCCGTTTCCAGCACTTGACATATGTTGGGTATAAAAAAGTCGCAATTTCCAACTGCGAATACGTGCAGAGAGCCAGAATTTGGCTCCAAAATATGGCTCAGGGCCTCGAAATTGGGATATCTGGGATATTTTGAAAACTACAGGGGAGTTTGTGCAAAATGTGTCTCACTGCCGTTTTCAGGACTTGGCATATGTTGGGAATAAAAAGTCGTAATTTAAAACTGCGAATACATGTAGAGAGCCAGAAATTGGCTCCTAATTATGGCTCAGGCCTCGAAATTGGGATATTTGGGATATTTTGAAAACTGTGGGGAGGTTTGGGACAAATGTGACCAAACGTCGCTTTCAGTACTTGGCATATGTTGGGTATAAAAAAGTCGCAATTTCAAACTGCGAATACGTGCAGAGAGCCAGAATTTGGCTCCAAAATATGGCGGAGGCCTCGAAATTGGGATATTTTGGATATTTCGAAAACTGCAGGGGAGTTTGTGCAAAATGTGACTCACTGCCGCTTTCAGTACTTGGCATATGTTGCGTATAAAAAGTCGTAATTTCAACCTGCGAATACGTGCAGAGAGCCAGAATTTGGCTCCAAAATATGGCTCAGGCCACGATATTAGGATGTTTGGGATATTTTGAAAACTGCAGAGGGGAGTAGGACATATGTGACCAAACGTTTGTTTCAGTACTTGGCATATGTTGGGTATAAAAAGACGTAATTTCGAACTGCGAATACGTGCAGAGAGCCAAAATTAGGGTCCAAAATATGGCTCAGGCCTCGAAATTGGGATATTTGGGATATTTTGAAAACTGCAGGGATGTTTGGGACAAATGTGACCAAACGCCGCTTTCAGTACTTGGCATATGTTGGGTATAAAAAAGTCGCAATTTCAAACTGCGAATACGTGCAGAGAGCCTGAATTTGGCTCCAAAAAATGGCTTAGGCCTCGAAATTGGGACATTTGGGATATTTTGAAAACTGCAGGGATGTTTGGAACAAATGTGACCAAACGCCGCTTTCAGTACTTGGCATATGTTGGGCATAAAAAGATGTAATTTCAAACTGCGAATACGTGCAAAGAGCCAGAATTTGGTTCCAAAATATTGCTCAGGACTCGAAAACGGTTTGTTTGGGATACTTTGAAAACTGCAGGGGAGTTTGTTCAAAATGTGACTCACTGCTGCTTTCAGTACTTGGCATATGTTGGGTATAAAAAGTCGTTATATCAAACTGCAAATCCGTGCAGAGAGCCAGAATTTGGCTAAAAAATATGGCTCAAGCCTCGAAATTGGGATATTTGGGATATTTTGAAAACTGCAGGGATGTTTGGAACAAATGTGACCAAACGCCGCTTTCAGTACTTGGCATATGTTGGGCATAAAAAGATGTAATTTCAAACTGCGAATACGTGCAGAGAGCCAGAATTTTGCTCCAAAATATGGCTCAGGGCCTCGAAATTGGGATATCCGGGATATTTTGAAAACTACAGGGGAGTTTGTGCAAAATGTGTCTCACTGCCGTTTTCAGGACTTGGCATATGTTGGGAATAAAAAGTCGTAATTTAAAACTTCGAATACATGCAGAGAGCCAGAAATTGGCTCCAAAATATGGCTCAGGCCTCGAAATTGGGATATTTGGGATATTTTGAAAACAGTGGGGAGGTTTGGGACAAATGTGACCAAACGCCGCTTTCAGTACTTGGCATATGTTGGGTATAAAAAGACGTAATTTCGAACTGCAAATACGTGCAGAGAGCCAGAAATTGGCTCCAAAATATGGCTCAGGCCTCGAAATTGGGATATTTGGGATATTTTGAAAACTGTGGGGAGGTTTGGGACAAATGTGACCAAACGACGCTTTCAGTACTTGGCATATGTTGGGTATAAAAAGATGTAATTTCAAACTGCGAATACGTGCAGAGAGCCAGAATTTGGCTCCAAAATATGACTCAGGCCTCGAAATTGGGAAGTTTGGGATATTTTGAAAACTGCTGGGGAGTTTGTGACAAATATGACCAAACGCCGCTTTCAGTACTTGGCATATGTTGGGTATAAAAAAGTCGCAATTTCAAACTACGAATACATGCAGAGAGCCAGAATTTGGCTCCAAAATATGGCTCAGGCCTCGAAATTGGTATGTTTGGGATATTTTGAAAACTGCAGGGGACTTTGGGACAAATATGACCAAACGCCGCTTTCAGTACTTTGCATATGTTTGGTATAAAAAGTCGTAATTTCAAACTGCGAATACCTGCATAGAGCCAGAATTTGGCTCCAAAATATAGCTCAGGCCTCGAAATTGGAATGTTTGGCATATTTTAAAAACTGGAGGAAGGTTTGGGACAAATGTGACCAAACGACGCTTTCAGTACTTGGCATATGTTGGGTATAAAAAGATGTAATTTCAAACTGCGAATACGTGCAGAGAGCCAGAATTTGGCTCCAAAATATGACTCAGGCCTCGAAATTGGGAAGTTTGGGATATTTTGAAAACTGCTGGGGAGTTTGGGACAAATATGACCAAACGCCGCTTTCAGGACTTGGCATATGTTGGGTATAAAAAAATCGTAATTTCTAACTGCGAATACGTACAGAGAGCCTGAATTTGGCTCCAAAATATGGCTCATGCCTCGAAATTGGGATATTTGGGATATTTTGAAAACTGCAGGGAGGTTTGGGACAAATGTGACCAAACGCCGCTCTCAGTACTTGGCATATGTTGGGTATAAAAAGTGGTAATTTCAAACTGCGAATACGTGCAGAGAGCCAGAATTTGGCTCCAAAATAGGGCTCAGGCCTCGAAATTGGTATGTTTGGGATATTTTGAAAACTGAAGGGGACTTTGGGACAAATATGACCAAACGCTGCTTTCAGTACTTTGCATATGTTTGGTATAAAAAGTCGTAATTTCAAACTGCGAATACCTGCAGAGAGCCAGAATTTGGCTCCAAAATATGACTCAGGCCTCGATATTGGGATGTTTGTGATATTTTGAAAACTGCAGGAAGATTTGGGACAAATGTGACCAAACGCCGCTATCAGGACTTGGCATATGTTGGGTATAAAAAGTCGTAATATCAAACTGCGAATACGTGCATAGAGCCAGAATTTGGCTCCAAAATATAGCTCAGGCCTCGATATTGGGATGTTTGTGATATTTTGAAAACTGAAGGAAGATTTGGGACAAATGTGACCAAACGCCGCATCTGGAGTTGGCATATGTTGTGTATAAAAAGTCGTAATATCAAACTGCGAATACGTGCATAGAGCCAGAATTTGGCTCCAAAATATAGCTCAGGCTTCGAAATTGGAATGTTTGGCATATTTTAAAAACTGGAGGAAGGTTTGGGACAAATGTGAATAAACGCCGCTTTCAGGACTTGGCATATGTTGGGTATAAAAAATCGTAATTTCTAACTGCGAATACGTACAGAGAGCCTGAATTTGGCTCCAAAATATGGCTCAGGCCTCGAAATTGGGATGTTTGGGATATTTAGAAAAATGCAAGGGAGTTTGTGCAAAATGTGACTCATTGCCGCTTTCAGTTCTTGGCACATGTTGGGAATAAAAATTCGGAATATCAAACTGCGAATACGTGCAGAGAGCCAGAATTTGGCTCCAAAACATGGCTTAGGCCTCGTAATTGGGATATTTGGGATATTTTGAAAACTGCAGGGAGGTTTGGGACAAATGTGACCAAACGCCGCTCTCAGTACTTGGCATATGTTGGGTATAAAAAGTGGTAATTTCAAACTGCGAATACGTGCAGAGAGCCAGAATTTGGCTGCAAAATATGACTCAGGCCTCGAAATTGGGAAGTTTGGAATATTTTGAAAACTGCAGGGGAGTTTGGGACAAATATCACCAAACGCCGCTTTCAGTACTTGACATATGTTGGGTATAAAAAATTCGGAATTTCAAACTGCGAATACGTGCAGAGAGCCAGAATTTGGATCCAAAATATGGCTCAGGCCTCGAAATTGGGATATTTTGAAAACTGGAGGGAGGTTTGGGATAAATGTGACCAAACGCCGCTTTCATTACTTGGCATATGTTGGGTATAAAAAGTCGTAATTTCAAACTGCGAATACGTGCAGAGAGCCAGAATTTGGCTCCAAAATATGGCTCAGGCCTCGATATTGGGATATTTGGGATATTTTGAAAACTGCAGGGGAGTTTGTGCAAAATGTGACTCACTGCCGCGTCCAGTACTTGGCATATGTTGGGTATAAAAAGTCGTAATATCAAACTGCGAATACGTGCAGAGAGCCAGATTTTGGCTCCAAAATATGGCTCAGGCCTCGAAATTGGGATGTTTGGGATATTTTGAAAACTGCAGGGGGGATTGGGACAAATGTGACCAAACGCCGCTTTCAGTACTTGGCCTATGTTGGGTATAAAAAGTCGTAATTTTAAACTGCGAATACGTGCAAAGAGCCAGAATTTGGTTCCAAAATATTGCTCAGGACTCGAAAACGGTTTGTTTGGGATACTTTGAAAACTGCAGGGGAGTTTGTTCAAAATGTGACTCACTGCTGCTTTCAGTACTTGGCATATGTTGGGTATAAAAGTCGTTATATCAAACTGTGAATCCGTGCAGAGAGCCAGAATTTGGCTAAAAAATATGGCTCAAGCCTCGAAATTGGGATATTTGGGATATTTTGAAAACTGCAGGGATGTTTGGAACAAATGTGACCAAACGCCGCTTTCAGTACTTGGCATATGTTGCGTATAAAAAGATGTAATTTCAAACTGCGAATACGTGCAGAGAGCCAGAATTTTGCTCCAAAATATGGCTCAGGGCCTCGAAATTGGGATATCCGGGATATTTTGAAAACTACAGGGGAGTTTGTGCAAAATGTGTCTCACTGCCGTTTTCAGGACTTGGCATATGTTGGGAATAAAAAGTCGTAATTTAAAACTGCGAATACATGTTGAGAGCCAGAAATTGGCTCCAAAATATGGCTCAGGCCTCGAAATTGGGATATTTGGGATATTTTGAAAACTGTGGGGAGGTTTGGGACAAATGTGACCAAACGCCGCTTTCAGTACTTGGCATATGTTGGGTATAAAAAAGTCGCAATTTCAAACTGCGAATACGTGCAGAGAGCCAAAATTAGGGTCCAAAATATGGCTTAATCCTCGAAATTGGGATGTTTGGGATATTTTGAAAATTGCAGGGGGGATTGGGACAAATGTGACCAAACGCCGCTTTCAGTACTTGGCATATGTTGGGTATAAAAAGTCGTAATTTTAAACTGCGAATACGTGCAAAGAGCCAGAATTTGGTTCCAAAATATTGCTCAGGACTCGAAAACGGTTTGTTTGGGATACTTTGAAAACTGCAGGGGAGTTTGTTCAAAATGTGACTCACTGCTGCTTTCAGTACTTGGCATATGTTGGGTATAAAAGTCGTTATATCAAACTGCGAATCCGTGCAGAGAGCCAGAATTTGGCTAAAAAATATGGCTCAAGCCTCGAAATTGGGATATGTGGGATATTTTGAAAACTGCAGGGATGTTTGGAACAAATGTGACCAAACGCCGCTTTCAGTACTTGGCATATGTTGCGTATAAAAAGATGTAATTTCAAACTGCGAATACGTGCAGAGAGCCAGAATATTGCTCCAAAATATGGCTCAGGGCCTCGAAATTGGGATATCCGGGATATTTTGAAAACTACAGGGGAGTTTGTGCAAAATGTGTCTCAATGCCGTTTTCAGGACTTGGCATATGTTGGGAATAAAAAGTCGTAATTTAAAACTGCGAATACATGTTGAGAGCCAGAAATTGGCTCCAAAATATGGCTCAGGCCTCGAAATTGGGATATTTGGGATATTTTGAAAACTGTGGGGAGGTTTGGGACAAATGTGACCAAACGCCGCTTTCAGTTCTTGGCATATGTTGGGTATAAAAAGACGTAATTTTGAACTGCAAATACGTGCAGAGAGCCAGAAATTGGCTCCAAAATATGGCTCAGGCCTCGAAATTGGGATATTTGGGATATTTTGAAAACTGCAGGAATGTTTGTGACAAATGTGACCAAACGCCGCTTTCAGTACTTGGCATATGTTTGGTATAAAAAGTCGCAATTTCAAACTACGAATACGTGCAGAGAGCCAGAATTTGGCTCCAAAATATGTCTCAAGCCTCGAAATTGGTATGTTTGGGATATTTTGAAAACTGCAGGGGACTTTGGGACAAATATGACCAAACGCCGCTTTCAGTACTTTGCATATGTTTGGTATAAAAAGTCGTAATTTCAAACTGCGAATACCTGCAGATAGCCAGAATTTGGCTCCAAAATATGACTCAGGCCTCGATATTGGGATGTTTGTGATATTTTGAAAACTGAAGGAAGATTTGGGACAAATGTGACCAAACGCCGCATCTGGAGTTGGCATATGTTGTGTATAAAAAGTCGTAATATCAAACTGCGAATACGTGCATAGAGCCAGAATTTGGCTCCAAAATATAGCTCAGGCTTCGAAATTGGAATGTTTGGCATATTTTAAAAACTGGAGGAAGGTTTGGGACAAATGTGAATAAACGCCGCTTTCAGGACTTGGCATATGTTGGGTATAAAAAATCGTAATTTCTAACTGCGAATACGTACAGAGAGCCTGAATTTGGCTCCAAAATATGGCTCAGGCCTCGAAATTGGGATGTTTGGGATATTTAGAAAAATGCAAGGGAGTTTGTGCAAAATGTGACTCATTGCCGCTTTCAGTTCTTGGCACATGTTGGGAATAAAAATTCGGAATATCAAACTGCGAATACGTGCAGAGAGCCAGAATTTGGCTCCAAAACATGGCTTAGGCCTCGTAATTGGGATATTTGGGATATTTTGAAAACTGCAGGGAGGTTTGGGACAAATGTGACCAAACGCCGCTCTCAGTACTTGGCATATGTTGGGTATAAAAAGTGGTAATTTCAAACTGCGAATACGTGCAGAGAGCCAGAATTTGGCTGCAAAATATGACTCAGGCCTCGAAATTGGGAAGTTTGGAATATTTTGAAAACTGCAGGGGAGTTTGGGACAAATATCACCAAACGCCGCTTTCAGTACTTGACATATGTTGGGTATAAAAAATTCGGAATTTCAAACTGCGAATACGTGCAGAGAGCCAGAATTTGGATCCAAAATATGGCTCAGGCCTCGAAATTGGGATATTTTGAAAACTGGAGGGAGGTTTGGGATAAATGTGACCAAACGCCGCTTTCATTACTTGGCATATGTTGGGTATAAAAATTCGTAATTTCAAACTGCGAATACGTGCAGAGAGCCAGAATTTGGCTCCAAAATATGGCTCAGGCCTCGATATTGGGATATTTGGGATATTTTGAAAACTGCAGGGGAGTTTGTGCAAAATGTGACTCACTGCCGCGTCCAGTACTTGGCATATGTTGGGTATAAAAAGTCGTAATATCAAACTGCGAATACGTGCAGAGAGCCAGATTTTGGCTCCAAAATATGGCTCAGGCCTCGAAATTGGGATGTTTGGGATATTTTGAAAACTGCAGGGATGTTTGGGACAAATGTGACCAAACGCCGCTTTCAGTACTTGTCATATGTTGGGTATAAAAAGATGCAATTTCAAACTGCGAATACGTGCAGAGAGCCAGAATTTGGCTCCAAAATATGGCTCAGGCCTCGAAATTGGGATATTTGCGTTATTTTGAAAACTGGAGAGGAGTTTGTTCAAAATGTGACTCACTGCCACTTTCAGTACTTGGCATATGTTGGGTATAAAAAGTCGTAATATCAAACTGCGAATACGTGCAGAGAGCCAGAATTTGGCTCCAAAATATGGCTTAGGCCTCGTAATTGGGATATTTGGGATATTTTGAAAACTGCAGGGAGGTTTGGGACAAATGTGACCAAACGTCGTTTTTACTACTTGGCATATATGGGGTATAAAAAAGTCGTAATTTAAAACTGCGAATACATGCAAAGAGCCAGAATTTGGCTTCAAAATATGGCTCAGGCCTCGATATTGGGATATTTGATATATTTTGAAAACTGCAGGGAGGTTTGGGACAAATGTGACCAAACGCCGCTTTTAGTCCTTTGCATATGTTGGGTATAAAAAGATGCAATTTCAAACTGCGAATACGTGCAGAGAGCCTGAATTTGGCTCCAAAATATGGCTCAGGCCTCGAAATTTGGATGTTTGGGATATTTAGAAAAATGCAGGGGAGTTTGTTCAAAATGTGACTCATTGCCGCTTTCAGTACTTGGCATATGTTGGGTATAATAAGTCGTAATATCAACCTGCGAATACGTGCAGAGAGCCAGAATTTGGCTCCAAAATATGGCTCAGGCCTCGATATTAGGATGTTTGGGATGTTTTGAAAACTGCAGAGGGGATTGGGAGAAATGTGACTAAACGCCGTTTCCAGCACTTGGCATATGTTGGGTATAAAAAAGTCGCAATTTCCAACTGCGAATACGTGCAGAGAGCCAGAATTTGGCTCCAAAATATGGCTCAGGGCCTCGAAATTGGGATATCTGGGATATTTTGAAAACTACAGGGGAGTTTGTGCAAAATGTGTCTTACTGCCGTTTTCAGGACTTGGCATATGTTGGGAATAAAAAGTCGTAATTTAATACTGCGAATACATGCAGAGAGCCAGAAATTGGCTCCAAAATATGGCTCAGGCCTCGAAATTGGGATATTTGGGATATTTTGAAAACTGTGGGGACGTTAGGGACAAATGTGACCAAACTACGCTTTCAGTACTTGGCATATGTTGGGTATAAAAAGATGTAATTTCAAACTGCGAATATGTGCAGAGCGCCAGAATTTGGCTCCAAAATATGACTCAGGCCTCGAAATTGGGAAGTTTGGGATATTTTGAAAACTGCAGGGGAGTTTGGGACAAATATGACCAAACGCCGCTTTCAATACTTGGCATATGTTGGGTATAAAAAAGTCGCAATTTCAAACTACGAATACATGCAGAGAGCCAGAATTTGGCTCCAAAATATGACTCAGGCCTCGATATTGGGATGTTTGTGTTATTTTGAAAACTGCAGGAAGATTTGGGACAAATGTGACCAAACGCCGCTATCAGGAGTTGGCATATGTTGGGTATAAAAAGTCGTAATATCAAACTGCGAATACGTGCATAGAGCCAGAATTTGGCTCCAAAATATAGCTCAGTTTTCGAAATTGGAATGTTTGGCATATTTTAAAAAATGGAGGAAGGTTTGGGACAAATGTGACCAAACGCCGCTTTCAGGACTTGGCATATGTTGGGAATAAAAATTGGTAATATCAAACTGCAAATACCTGCATAGAGCCAGAATGTGGCTCCAAATTATGGCTCAGGCCACGAAATTGGGATGTTTGGGATATTTTGAAAACTGCAGGGAGGTTTGTGACAAATGTGACCAAACGCCGCTCTCAGTACTTGGCATATGTTGGGTATAAAAAGTGGTAATTTCAAACTGCGAATACGTGCAGAGAGCCAGACTTTGGCTGCAAAATATGACTCAGGCCTCGAAATTGGGAAGTTTGGAATATTTTGAAAACTGCAGGGATGTTTGGGACAAATGTGACCAAACGTCGTTTTTACTACTTGGCATATATGGGGTATAAAAAAGTCGTAATTTAAAACTGCGAATACATGCAGAGAGCCTGAATTTGGCTCCAAAATATGGTTCAGGCCTCGAAATTGGGATATTTGGGATATTTTGAAAACTGCAGGGAGGTTTGGGACAAATGTGACCAAACGCCGCTTTCAGTACTTGGCATATGTTGGGTATAAAAAGTCGTAATTTCAAACTGCGAATACGTGCAGAGAGCAGAATTTGGCTCCAAAACATGGCTCAAGGCTCGAAATTGGGATATTTGGGATATTTCGAAAACTGCAGGGGAGTTTGTGCAAAATGTGACTCACTGCCGCTTTCAGGACTTGGCATATGTTGGGTATAAAAAGTCGTAATATCAAACTGCGAATACGTGCAGAGAGCAAGAATTTGGCTCCAAAATATGGCTCAGGCCTCGATATTGGGATGTTTGGGATATTTTGAAAACTGCAGGTAGATTTGAGACAAATGTGACCAAACGCCACTTTCAGTACTTGGCATATGTTGGGTATAAAAAGTCGTTATTTCAAACTGCGAATACGTGCAGAGAGCCTGAATTTGGCTCCAAAATATGGCTCAGGCCTCGAAATTGGGATGTTTGGGATATTTTGAAAACTGCAGGGGAGTTTGTGCAAAATGTGACTCATTGCGGCTTTCAGTACTTGGCATATGTTGGGTATAATAAGTTGTAATTTCAAACTGTGAATACGTGCAGAGAGCCAGATTTTGGCTCCAAAATATGGCTCAGGCCTCGAAATTGGGATGTTTGGGATATTTTGAAAACTGCAGGGATGTTTGGGACAAATGTGACCAAACGCCGTATTCAGTACTTTGCATATATTGGGTATAAAAAAGTCGCAATTTCAAACTGCGAATACGTGCAGAGAGCCAGAATTTGTATCCAAAATATGGCTCAGGCCTCGAAATTGGGATATTTGGGATATTTTGAAAACTGCAGGGAGGTTTGGGACAAATGTGACCAAACGCCGTTTTCAGTACTTGGCATATATTGGGTATATAAAAGTCGCAATTTCAGTCTGCGAATACGTGCAGAGAGCCAGAATTTGGCTCATGCCTCGAAATTGGGATATTTGGGATATTGTGAAAACTGGAGGGAGGTTTGGGACAAATGTGACCAAACGCCGTTTTCAGTACTTGGCATATATTGGTTATAAAAAAGTCGCAATTTCAAACTGCGAATACGTGCAGAGAGCCAGAATTTGGCTCCAAAATATGGCTCATGCCTCGAAATTGGGATATTTGGGATATTTTGAAAACTGCAGGGAGGTTTGGGACAAATGTGACCAAACGCCGTTTTCAGTACTTGGCATATATTGGGTATAAAAAAGTCGCAATTTCAAACTGCGAATACGTGCAAAGATCCAGTATTTGGCTCCAAAATATTGCTCAGGCCTCGAAATGGAGATATTTGGGATATTTCGAAAACAGCAGGGGAGTTTGTGCAAAATGTGACTCACTGCCGCTTTCAGGACCTGGCATATGTTGGGTATAAAAAGCCATAATTTAAAACTGCGAATAAGTGCAGAGAGCCAGAATTTGGCTTTAAAATAATGCTCAGGCCTCGAAATTGGGATATTTGGGATATTTTGAAAACTGCAGGGATGTTTGGAACAAATGTGACCAAACGCCGCTTTCTGTACTTGGTATATGTTGGGTATAAAAAGATATAATTTCAAACTGCGAATACGTGCAGAGAGCCAGAATTGGGCTCCAAAATATAGCTCAGGCCTCGAAATTGGGATATTTGCATTATTTTGAAAACTGGAGGGGAGTTTGGGCAAAATGTGACTCACTGCAGCTTTCAGTAGTTGGCATATATTGGGTATAAAAAAGTCGCAATTTCAAACTGCGAATACGTGCAGAGATCCAGTATTTGGCTCCAAAATATTGCTCAGGCCTCGAAATTGAGATATTTGGGATATTTCGAAAACTGCAGGGGAGTTTGTGCAAAATGTGACTCACTGCTGCTTTCAGGACTTGGCATATGTTGGGTATAAAAAGTCGTAATATCAAACTGCGAATACGTGCATAGAGCCAGAATTTGGCTCCAAAATATGCCTCAGGCCTCGATATTGGGATATTTGGGATATTTTGAAAACTGCTGGGGAGTTTGTGCAAAATGTGACTCTCTACCGCTTTCAGGACTTGGCATATGTTGGGTATAAAAAGTCGTAATATCAAACTGCGAATACGTGCATAGAGCCAGAATTTGGCTCCAAAATACGACTCAGGCCTCGAAATTGGGATATTTGGGATATTTTGAAAACTGCAGGGAGGTTTGGGACAAATGTGACAAAACGCCGCTTTCAGTACTTGTCATATGTTGGGTATAAAAAGTCGTAATTTCAAACTGCGAATACGTGCAGAGAGCCAGAATTTGGCTCAAAAATATGGCTCAGGCCTCGAAATTGGGATGTTTGGGATATTTTGAAAACTGCAGGGGAGTTTGTGCCAAATGTGACTCATTGCCGCTTTCAGTACTTGGCATATGTTGGGTATAATAAGTTGTAATTTCAAACTGCGAATACGTGCAGAGAGCCAGAATTTGGCTCCAAAATATGGCTCAGGCCTCGAAATGGGATGTTTGGGATATTTTGAAAACTGCAGGGGAGTTTGTGCAAAATGTGACATATTGCCACTTTCAGGACTTGGCATATGTTGGGTATAAAAAGTCGTAATTTAAAACTGGGAATACATGCAGAGAGCCAGAATTTGGCTCCAAAATATTGTTCAGGCCTCGAAATTGGGATGTTTAGGATATTTTGAAAACTGCAGGGAGGTTTGGGACAAATGTGACCAAACGCCGCTTTCATTACTTGGCATATGTTGGGTATGAAAAGTCTTAATTTCAAACTGCGAATACGTGCAGAGAGCCTGAATTTGGCTCCAAAATATGGTTCAGGCCTCGAAATTGGGATATTTGGGATATTTTGAAAACTGCAGGGAGGTTTGGGACAAATGTGACCAAACGCCGCTATCAGTACTTCACATATGTTGGGTATAAAAAGTCGTAATTTCAAACTGCGAATACGTGCAGAGAGCCAGAATTTGGCTCCAAGATATGGCTCAGGCCTCGAAATTGGTATATTTGGGATATTTTGAAAACTGCAGGGAGGTTTGGGACAAATGTGACCAACCGCCGTTTTCAGTACTTGGCATATATTGGGTATAAAAAAGTCGCAATTTCAAACTGCGAATACGTGCAGAGAGTCAGAATTTGGCTCCAAAATATGGCTCAGGCCTCGAAATTGGGATATTTGGGATATTTTGAAAACTGCAGGGAGGTTTGGGACAAATGTGACCTAACGCCGTTTTCAGTACTTGGCATATATTGGGTATAAAAAATTCGCAATTTCAAACTGCGAATACGTGCAGAGAGCCAGAATTTGTATCCAAAATATGGCTCAGGCCTCGAAATTGGGATATTTGGGATATTTTGAAAACTGCAGGGAGGTTTGGGACAAATGTGACCAAACGCCGTTTTCAGTACTTGGCATATATTGGGTATATAAAAGTCGCAATTTCAGACTGCGAATACGTGCAGAGAGCCAGAATTTGGCTCATGCCTCGAAATTGGGATATTTGGGATATTGTGAAAACTGGAGGGAGGTTTGGGACAAATGTGACCAAACGCCGTTTTCAGTACTTGGCATATATTGGTTATAAAAAAGTCGCAATTTCAAACTGCGAATACGTGCAGAGAGCCAGAATTTGGCTCCAAAATATGGCTCATGCCTCGAAATTGGGATATTTGGGATATTTTGAAAACTGCAGGGAGGTTTGGGACAAATGTGACCAAACGCCGTTTTCAGTACTTGGCATATATTGGGTATAAAAAAGTCGCAATTTCAAACTGCGAATACGTGCAAAGATCCAGTATTTGGCTCCAAAATATTGCTCAGGCCTCGAAATGGAGATATTTGGGATATTTCGAAAACAGCAGGGGAGTTTGTGCAAAATGTGACTAATTGCCGCTTTCAGGACCTGGCATATGTTGGGTATAAAATCCATAATTTAAAACTGCGAATAAGTGCAGAGAGCCAGAATTTGGCTTTAAAATAATGCTCAGGCCTCGAAATTGGGATATTTGGGATATTTTGAAAACTGCAGGGATGTTTGGAACAAATGTGACCAAACGCCGCTTTCTGTACTTGGTATATGTTGGGTATAAAAAGATATAATTTCAAACTGCGAATGCGTGCAGAGAGCCAGAATTGGGCTCCAAAATATAGCTCAGGCCTCGAAATTGGGATATTTGCATTATTTTGAAAACTGGAGGGGAGTTTGGGCAAAATGTGACTCACTGCAGCTTTCAGTAGTTGGCATATATTGGGTATAAAAAAGTCGCAATTTCAAACTGCGAATACGTGCAGAGATCCAGTATTTGGCTCCAAAATATTGCTCAGGCCTCGAAATTGAGATATTTGGGATATTTCGAAAACTGCAGGGGAGTTTGTGCAAAATGTGACTCACTGCTGCTTTCAGGACTTGGCATATGTTGGGTATAAAAAGTCGTAATATCAAACTGCGAATACGTGCATAGAGCCAGAATTTGGCTCCAAAATATGCCTCAGGCCTCGATATTGGGATATTTGGGATATTTTGAAAACTGCTGGGGAGTTTGTGCAAAATGTGACTCTCTGCCGCTTTCAGGACTTGGCATATGTTGGGTATAAAAAGTCGTAATATCAAACTGCGAATACGTGCATAGAGCCAGAATTTGGCTCCAAAATACGACTCAGGCCTCGAAATTGGGATATTTGGGATATTTTGAAAACTGCAGGGAGGTTTGGGACAAATGTGACAAAACGCCGCTTTCAGTACTTGTCATATGTTGGGTATAAAAAGTCGTAATTTCAAACTGCGATTACGTGCAGAGAGCCAGAATTTGGCTCAAAAATATGGCTCAGGCCTCGAAATTGGGATGTTTGGGATATTTTGAAAACTGCAGGGGAGTTTGTGCCAAATGTGACTCATTGCCGCTTTCAGTACTTGGCATATGTTGGGTATAATAAGTTGTAATTTCAAACTGCGAATACGTGCAGAGAGCCAGAATTTGGCTCCAAAATATGGCTCAGGCCTCGAAATGGGATGTTTGGGATATTTTGAAAACTGCAGGGGAGTTTGTGCAAAATGTGACATATTGCCACTTTCAGGACTTGGCATATGTTGGGTATAAAAAGTCGTAATTTAAAACTGGGAATACATGCAGAGAGCCAGAATTTGGCTCCAAAATAATGTTCAGGCCTCGAAATTGGGATGTTTAGGATATTTTGAAAACTGCAGGGAGGTTTGGGACAAATGTGACCAAACGCCACTTTCATTACTTGGCATATGTTGGTATAAAAAAGTCGCAATTTCAAACTGCGAATACGTGCAGAGAGCCTGAATTTGGCTCCAAAATATGGTTCAGGCCTCGAAATTGGGATATTTGGGATATTTTGAAAACTGCAGGGAGGTTTGGGACAAATGTGACCAAACGCCGCTATCAGTACTTCACATATGTTGGGTATAAAAAGTCGTAATTTCAAACTGCGAATACGTGCAGAGAGCCAGAATTTGGCTCCAAGATATGGCTCAGGCCTCGAAATTGGTATATTTGGGATATTTTGAAAACTGCAGGGAGGTTTGGGACAAATGTGACCAACCGCCGTTTTCAGTACTTGGCATATATTGGGTATAAAAAAGTCGCAATTTCAAACTGCGAATACGTGCAGAGAGTCAGAATTTGGCTCCAAAATATGGCTCAGGCCTCGAAATTGGGATATTTGGGATATTTTGAAAACTGCAGGGAGGTTTGGGACAAATGTGACCTAACGCCGTTTTCAGTACTTGGCATATATTGGGTATAAAAAATTCGCAATTTCAAACTGCGAATACGTGCAGAGAGCCAGAATTTGGCTCCAAAATAATGCTCAGGCCTCGAAATTGGGATGTTTGGGATATTTTGAGAACTGCAGGGGGGATTGTGCAAAATGTGACTCACTGCCGCTTTCAGTACTTGGCATATGTTGAGTATAAAAAGTCGTAATTTAAAACTGCGAATACGTGCAGAGAGCCAGAATTTGGCTCCAAAATAATGCTCAGGCCTCGAAATTGGGATGTTTAGGATATTTTGAAAACTGCACGGAAGTTTGTGCAAAATGTGACTAACTGCCGCTTTCAGTACTTGGCATATGTTTAGTATAAAAATCGTAATATCAAACTGCTAATACATGTAGAGAGCCAGAATTTGGCTCCAAAATATGGCTCAGGCCTCGAAATTGGGTCTTTTGGGATATTTTGAAAACTGGAGGGATGTTTGGAACAAATGTGACCAAACGCCGCTTTCAGTACTTGGCATATGTTGGGTATAAAAAGATATAATTTCAAACTGCAAATAGGTGCAGAGATCCAGAATTTGGCTCCAAAATATGGCTAAGGCCTCGAAATGGAGATATTTGGTATATTTCGAAAACAGCAGGGGACTTTGTGCAAAATGTGACTCACTGCTGCTTTCAGTACTTGGCATATGTTGGTATAAAAATTCGCAATTTCAAACAGCGAATACGTGCAGAGAGCCAGAATTTGGCTCCAATATATGCCTCAAGCCTCGAAATTCGGATATTTGGGATATTTTGAAAACTGCAGGGGAGTTTGTGCAAAATGTGACTCATTGCCGCTTTCAGGACTTGACATATGTTGGGTATAAAAAGCCATAATTTAAAACTGCGAATAAGTGCAGAGAGCCAGAATTTGGCTTTAAAATAATGCTCAGGCCTCGAAATTGGGATATTTGGGATATTTTGAAAACTGCAGGGATGTTTGGAACAAATGTGACCAAACGCCGCTTTCTGTACTTGGCATATGTTGGGTATAAAAAGATATAATTTCAAACTGCGAATACGTGCAGAGAGCCAGAATTGGGCTCCAAAATATAGCTCAGGCCTCGAAATTGGGATGTTTGGGATATTTTGAAAACTGCAGGGGAGTTTGTGCAAAATGTGACTAATTGCCACTTTCAGGACTTGGCATATGTTGGGTATAAAAAGTCGTAATTTAAAACTGGGAATACATGCAGAGAGCCAGAATTTGGCTCCAAAATAATGCTCAGGCCTCGAAATTGGGATGTTTAGGATATTTTGAAAACTGCAGGGGAGTTTGTGCAAAATATGACTCACTGCCGCTTTCAGTACTTGGCATATGTTGGGTATAAAAATCGTACTATCAAACTGCGAATACATGTAGAGAGCCAGAATTTGGCTCCAAAATATGGCTCAGGCCTCGAAATTGGGATGTTTGGGATATTTTGAAAACTGGAGGGAGGTTTGGGACAAATGTGACTAAACGCCGCTTTCAGCACTTAATTTGGCATATATTGGGTATAAAAAAGTCGCAATTTCAAACTGCGAATACGTGCAGAGAGCCAGAATTTAGCTCCATAATACGGCTCAGGTCTCGAAATTGGGATATTTGGGATATTTTGAAAACTGCAGGGAGGTTTGGGACAAATGTGACCAAACGCCGCTTTCATTACTTGGCATATGTTGGTATAAAAAAGTCGCAATTTCAAACTGCGAATACGTGCAAAGAGCCAGAATTTGGCTCCAAAATATGGCTCAGGCCTCGAAATTGGGATGTTTGGGATATTTTGAAAACTGCAGGGGACTTTGGGACAAATATGACCAAACGCCGCTTTCATTACTTGGCATATGTTGGGTATAAAAAGACATAATTTCAAACTGCGAATACGTGCAGAGAGCCTGAATTTGACTCCAAAATATGGTTCAGGCTTCGAAATTGGGATATTTGGGATATTTTGAAAACTGCAGGGAGGTTTGGGACAAATGTGACCAAACGCCGCTATCAGTACTTCACATATGTTGGGTATAAAAAGTCGTAATTTCAAACTGCGAATACGTGCATAGAGCCAGAATTTGGCTCCAAAATATGCCTCAGGCCTCGATATTGGGATATTTGGGATATTTTGAAAACTGCTGGGGAGTTTGTGCAAAATGTGACTCTCTGCCGCTTTCAGGACTTGGCATATGTTGGGCATAAAAATTGGTAATTTCAAACTGCGAATACGCGCAGAGAGCCAGAATTTGGCTCCAAAATACGACTCAGGCCTCGAAATTGGGATGTTTGGGATATTTTGAAAACTGCAGGGGACTTTGGGACAAATATGACCAATTGGCGCTTTCAGTACTTGGCATATTTTGGGTATAAAAAGTCGTAATTTCAAACTGCGAATACGTGCAGAGAGCCTGAATTTGGCTCCAAAATATGGTTCAGGCCTCGAAATTGGGATATTTGGGATATTTTGAAAACTGCAGGGAGGTTTGTGACAAATGTGACAAAACGCCGCTTTCAGTACTTGTCATATGTTGGGTATAAAAAGTCGTAATATCAAACTGCGAATACGTGCAGAGAGCCAGAATTTGGCTCCAAAATATGCCTCAGGCCTCGATATTGGGATGTTTGGGATATTTTGAAAACTGCAGGAAGATTTGGGACAAATGTGACCAAACGCCACTTTCAGTACTTGGCATATGTTGGGTATAAAAAGTCGTTATTTCAAACTGCGAATACGTGCAGAGAGCCTGAATTTGGCTCCAAAATATGGCTCAGGCCTCAGAATTGGGATGTTTGGGATATTTTGAAAACTGCAGGGGAGTTTGTGCAAAATGTGACTCATTGCCGCTTTCAGTACTTGGCATATGTTGGGTATAATAAGTTGTAATTTCAAACTGCGAATACGTGCAGAGAGCCAGAATTTGGCTCCAAAATATGGCTCAGGCCTCGAAATTGGGATGTTTGGGATATTTTGAAAACTGCAGGGGAGTTTGTGCAAAATGTGACTAATTGCCACTTTCAGGACTTGGCATATGTTGGGTATAAAAAGTCGTAATTTAAAACTGGGAATACATGCAGAGAGCCAGAATTTGGCTCCAAAATAATGCTCAGGCCTCGAAATTGGGATGTTTAGGATATTTTGAAAACTGCAGGGGAGTTTGTGCAAAATATGACTCACTGCCGCTTTCAGTACTTGGCATATGTTGGGTATAAAAATCGTACTATCAAACTGCGAATACATGTAGAGAGCCAGAATTTGGCTCCAAAATATGGCTCAGGCCTCGAAATTGGGATGTTTGGGATATTTTGAAAACTGGAGGGAGGTTTGGGACAAATGTGACTAAACGCCGCTTTCAGCACTTAATTTGGCATATATTGGGTATAAAAAAGTCGCAATTTCAAACTGCGAATACGTGCAGAGAGCCAGAATTTAGCTCCATAATACGGCTCAGGTCTCGAAATTGGGATATTTGGGATATTTTGAAAACTGCAGGGAGGTTTGGGACAAATGTGTCCAAACGCCGCTTTCATTACTTGGCATATGTTGGTATAAAAAAGTCGCAATTTCAAACTGCGAATACGTGCAAAGAGCCAGAATTTGGCTCCAAAATATGGCTCAGGCCTCGAAATTGGGATGTTTGGGATATTTTGAAAACTGCAGGGGACTTTGGGACAAATATGACCAAACGCCGCTTTCATTACTTGGCATATGTTGGGTATAAAAAGACATAATTTCAAACTGTGAATACGTGCAGAGAGCCTGAATTTGACTCCAAAATATGGTTCAGGCTTCGAAATTGGGATATTTGGGATATTTTGGAAACTGCAGGGAGGTTTGGGACAAATGTGACCAAACGCCGCTATCCGTACTTCACATATGTTGGGTATAAAAAGTCGTAATTTCAAACTGCGAATACGTGCAGAGAGCCAGAATTTGGCTCCAAAATATGACTCAGGCCTCGAAATTGGGATGTTTAGGATATTTTGAAAACTGGAGGGAAGTTAGGTACAAATGTGACCAAACGCCGCTTTCAGTACTTATCATATGTTGGGTATAAAAAGTCATAATTTCAAACTGCGAATACGTGCAGAGAGCCAGAATATGGCTCCAAAATATGGATCAAGGCTCGAAATTGGGATATTTGGGATATTTCGAAAACTGCAGGGGAGTTTGTGCAAAATGTGACTCAATGCCGCTTTCAGGACTTGGCATATGTTGGGTATAAAAAAGTCGTAATATCAAACTGCGAATACGTGCAGAGAGCCAGAATTTGGCTCCAAAATATGGCTCAGGCCTCGATATTGGGATGTTTGGGATATTTTGAAAACTGCAGGAAGATTTGGGACAAATGTGACCAAACGCCACTTTCAGTACTTGGCATATGTTGGGTATAAAAAGTCGTTATTTCAAACTGCGAATACGTGCAGAAAGCCTGAATTTGGCTCCAAGATATGCCTCAGGCCTCGAAATTGGGATGTTTGGGATATTTTGAAAACTGCAGGGGAGTTTGTGCAAAATGTGACTCATTGCCGCTTTCAGTACTTGGCATATGTTGGTTATAAAAAGTCGTAATTTCAAACTGCGAATACGTGCAGAGAGCCAGAATTTGGCTCCAAAATGTGACTCAGGCATCGAAATTGGGATGTTTCGGATATTTTCAAAACTGGAGGGAGGTTTGGGACAAATGTGACCTAACGCAGCTTTAAGCACTTGCCATATTTTGGGTATAAAAAAGTTGCAATTTCAAACTGCGAATACGTGCAGAGAGCCAGAATTTAGCTCCATAATACGGCTCAGGTCTGGAAATCTGGATATTAGAGGTATTTAGAAAACTGCAGGGGAATTTGTGCAAAATGTGACTCACTGCCTCTTTCAGTACTTGGCATATGTTGGGTATAAAAATTCGAAATATCAAACTGCGAATCCGTGCAGAGAGCCAGAATTTGGCTCCAAAATATGGCTCAGGCCTTGAAATTGGGTCTTTTGGGATATTTTGAAAACTGCAGGGATGTTTGGAACAAATGTGACCAAACGTCGCTTTCAGTACTTGGCATATGTTGGGTATAAAAAGATATAATTTCAAACTGCGAATACGTGCAGAGAGCCAGAATTGGGCTCCAAAATATGGCTCAGGCCTCGAAATTGGGATATTTGCGTTATTTTGAAAACTGGAGGGGAGTTTGGGCAAAATGTGACTCACTGCCGCTTTCAGTACTTGGCATATATTGGGTATAAAAAAGTCGCAATTTCAAACTGCGAATTCGTGCAGAGATCCAGAATTTGGCTCCAAAATATTGCTCAGGCCTCGAAATTGAGATATTTGGGATATTTCGAAAACTGCAGGGGAGTTTGTGCAAAATGTGACTCACTGCCGCTTTCAGGACTTGGCATATGTTGGGTATAAAAAGTCGTAATATCAAACTGCGAATACGTGCATAGAGCCAGAATTTGGCTCCAAATTAAGGCTCAGGCCTCGAAATTGGGATGTTTGGGATATTTTGAAAACTGCAGGGAGGTTTGGGACAAATGTGACCAAACGCCGCTTTCAGTACTTGGCATATGTTGGTATAAAAAAGTCGCAATTTCAAACTGCGAATACGTGCAAAGAGCCAGAATTTGGCTCCATAATATGGCTCAGGCCTCGATATTGGGATATTTGGGATATTTTGAAAACTGCATGGGAGTTTGTGCAAAATGTGACTCTCTGCCGCTTTCTGGACTTGGCATATGTTGGATATAAAAAGTGGAAATTTCGAACTGCGAATACGCGCAGAAAGCCAGAATTTGGCTCCAAAATATGACTCAGGCCTCGAAATTGGGAAGTTTGGGATATTTTGAAAACTGCAGGGGAGTTTAAGACAAATATGACCAAACGCCGCTCTCAGTACTTGGCATATGTTGGGTATAAAAAGTCGTAATTTCAAACTGCGAATACGTGCAGAGAGCCTGAATTTGGCTCCAAAATATGGTTCAGGCCTCGAAATTGGGATATTTGGGATATTTTGAAAACTGCAGGTAGGTTTGGGACAAATGTGACCAAACGCCGCTTTCAGTACTTCGCATATGTTGGGTATAAAAAGTCGTAATTTCAAACTACGAATACGTGCAGAGAGCCAGAATTTGGCTCGTAAATATGGCTCAGGCCTCGAAATAGGGTCTTTTGGGATATTTTGAAAACTGCAGGGATGTTTGGAACAAATGTGACCAAACGCCGCTTTCAGTACTTGGCATATGTTGGGTATAAAAAGATTTAATTTCAAACTGCGAATACGTGCAGAGATCCAGAATTTGGCTCCAAAATATTGCTCAGGCGTCGAAATGGAGATATTTGGGATATTTCGAAAACTGCAGGGGAGTTTGTGCAAAATGTGACTCACTGCCGCTTTCATGACTTGGCATATGTTGGGTATAAAAAGTCGTAATATCAAACTGCGAATACGTGCATAGAGCCAGAATTTGGCTCCAAATTATGGCTCAGGCCTCGAAATTGGGATGTTTGGGATATTTTGAAAACTGCAGGGAGGTTTGGGACAAATGTGACCAAACGCCGCTTTCAGTACTTGGCATATGTTGGTATAAAAAAGTCGCAAATAAAAACTGCGAATACGTGCAAGGAGCCAGTATTTGGCTCCATAATATGGCTCAGGCCTCGATATTGGGATATTTGGGATATTTTGAAAACTGCAGGGGAGTTTGTGCAAAATGTGACTCTCTGCCGCTTTCAGGACTTGGAATATGTTGGGTATAAAAAGTGGTAATTTCAAACTGCGAATACGCGCAGATAGCCAGAATTTGGCTCCAAAATATGGCTCAGGCCTCGAAATTGGGATGTTTGGGATATTTTGAAAACTGCAGGGGACTTTGGGATAAATATGACCAAACGCCGCTCTCAGTACTTGGCATATGTTGGGTATAAAAATCGTAATTTCAAACTGCGAATACGTTCAGAGAGCCTGAATTTGAATGCAAAATATGGCTCAGGCCTCGAAATTGGGGTTTTGGGATATTTTGAAAACTGCAGGGAGGTTTGGGACAAATGTGACCAAACGCCGCTTTCAGTACTTTGCATATGTTGGGTATAAAAAGTCGTAATTTCAAACTGCGAATACGTGCAAAGATCCAGAATTTGGCTCCAAAATATCACTCAAGCCTCGAAATTGGGATGTTTGGGATATTTTGAAAACTGCAGGGGAGTTTGTGCAAAATGTGACTCATTGCCGTTTTCAGTACTTGACATATGTTGGGTATAAAAAATTCGCAATTTCAAACTGCGAATACGTGCAGAGAGCCAGAATTTGGCTCCAAAATATGGCTCAGGCCTCGAAATTGGGATGTTTGGGATATTTTGAAAACTGCAGGGGACTTTGGGACAAATATGACCAAACGCCGCTTTCGGTACTTTTCATATGTTGGGTATAAAAAGTCGTAATTTCAAACTGCGAATACTTGCAGAGATCCAGAATTTGGCTCCAAAATATGAATCAGGCCTCGAAATTGTGATGTTTGGGATATTTTGAAAACTGGAGGGAGGATAGGGAAAAATGTGACCAAATGCCGCTTTCAGGACTTGGCATATGTTAGGTATAAAAAGTCGTAATATCAAACTGCGAACAAGTGCAGAGAGCCAAAACTTGGCTCCAAAATATGGCTCAGGCCTCGAAATTGGGATATTTGCGTTATTTTGAAAACTGGAGGGGAGTTTGTGCAAAATGTGACTCACTGCCGCTTTCAGGACTTGGCATATGTTAGGTATAAAAAGTCGTAATTTCAAACTGCGAATACGTGCCGAGAGCCAGAATTTGGCTCCAAAATATGGCTCAGGCTTCTAAATTGGGATGTTTGGGATATTTTGAAAACTGCAGGAAGATTTGGGACAAATGTGACCAAACGCCACTTTCAGTACTTGGCATATGTTGGGTATAAAAAGTCGTTATTTCAAACTGCGAATACGTGCAGAGAGCCTGAATTTGACTCCAAAATATGGCTCAGGCCTCGAAATTGGGATGTTTGGGATATTTTGAAAACTGCAGGGGAGTTTGTGCAAAATGTGACTCATTGCCGCTTTCAGTACTTGGCATATGTTGGGTATAATAAGTTGTAATTTTAAACTGCGAATACGTGCAGAGAGCCAGAATTTGGCTCCAAAATATGGCTCAGGCCTCGATATTGGGATATTTGGGATATTTTGAAAACTGCAAGGGGGATTGGGACAAATGTGACCAAACGCCGCTTTCAGTACTTGGCATATGTTTGGTAAAAAAAGTGGTAATTTCAAACTGCGAATACGCGCAGAGAGCCAGAATTTGGCTCCAAAATATGACTCAGGCCTCGAAATTGGGAAGTTTGGGATATTTTGAAAACTGCAGGGGAGTTTGGGACAAATATGACCAAATGCCGCTTTCAGTACTTGACATATGTTGGGTATAAAAAAGTCGCAATTTCAAACTGCGAATACGTGCAGAGAGCCAGAATTTGGCAGCAAAATATGGCTCAGGCCTCGAAATTGGGATGTTTGGGATATTTTGAAAAATGCAGGGGAGTTTGGGACAAATATGACCAAACGCCGCTTTCGGTACTTGATATATGTTGGGTATAAAAAGTCGTAATTTCAAACTGCGAATACGTGCAGAGAGCCTGAATTTGGCTCCAAAATATGGCTCAGGCCTCGAAATTGGGATATTTTGGATATTTTGAAAACTGCAAGAGGGTTTGGGACAAATGTGACCAAACGCCGCTTTCAGTACTTCGCATATGTTGGGTATAAAAATTCGTAATTTCAAACTGCGAATACGTGCAGAGTGCCAGATTTTGGCTCCAAAATATGGCTCAGGCCTCGAAATTGGTTTGTTTGGGATATTTTGAAAACTGGAGGGAGGTTTGGGACAAATGTGACCAAATGCCGCTTTCAGTACTTGGCATATGTTGGGTATAAAAAGTCGTAATTTCAAACTGCGAATACGTGCAGAGAGCCAGAATTTGGCTGCATAATATGGCTCAGGTCTCGAATTTGGGATATTTGGGATATTTTGAAAACTGCAGTATAGTTTGTGCAAAATGTGACTCTCTGCCACTTTCAGGACTTGGCATATGTTGGGTATAAAAAGTGATAATTTCAAACTGCGAATATGCGCAGAGAGCCAGAATTTGTCTCCAAAATATGACTCAGGCCTCGAAATTGGGAAGTTTGGGATGTTTTGAAAACTGCAGGGGAGTTTAAGAGAAATATGACCAAACGCCGCTTTCAGTACTTGACATATGTTGGGTATAAAAAATTCGCAACTTCAAACTGCAAATACGTGCAGAGAGCCAGAATTTGGCTCCAAAACATGGCTCAGGCCTCGAAATTGGGATATTTGCGTTATTTTGAAAACTGGAGGGGAGTTTGGGCAAAATGTGACTCACTGCCGCTTTCAGGACTTGTCATATATTGGGTATAAAAATTCGTAATATCAAACTGCGAATACGTGCATAGAGCCAGAATTTGGCTCCAAATTATGGCTCAGGCCTCGAAATTGGGATGTTTGGGATATTTTGAAAACTGCAGGGAGGTTTGGGACAAATGTGACCAAACGCCGCTTTCAGTACTTGACATATGTTTGGTAAAAAAAGTGGTAATTTCAAACTGCAAATACGTGCAAAGAACCAGAATTTGGCTCCAAAATATGACTCAGGCCTCGAAATTGGTAAGTATGGGATATTTTGAAAACTGCAGGGGAGTTTGGGACAAATATGACCAAATGCCGCTTTCAGTACTTGACATATGTTGGGTATAAAAAAGTCTCAATTTCAAACTGCGAATACGTGCAGAGAGCCGGAATTTGGCTCCAAAATATGGCTCATTCCTCGAAATTGGGATATTTGCGTTATTTTGAAAACTGGAGGGGAGTTTGGGCAAAATGTGACTCACTGCCGCTTTCAGGACTTGTCATATATTGGGTATAAAAATTCGTAATATCAAACTGCGAATACGTGCATAGAGCCAGAATTTGGCTCCAAATTATGGCTCAGGCCTCGAAATTGGGATGTTTGGGATATTTTGAAAACTGCAGGGAGGTTTGGGACAAATGTGACCAAACGCCGCTTTCAGTACTTGACATATGTTTGGTAAAAAAAGTGGTAATTTCAAACTGCGAATACGCGCAAAGAACCAGAATTTGGCTCCAAAATATGACTCAGGCCTCGAAATTGGGAAGTTTGGGATATTTTGAAAACTGCAGGGGAGTTTGGGACAAATATGACCAAATGCCGCTTTCAGTTCTTGACATATGTTGGGTATAAAAAAGTCGCAATTTCAAACTGCGAATACGTGCAGAGAGCCAGAATTTGGCTCCAAAATATGGCTCAGGCCTCCAAATTGGGATGTTTGGGATATTTTGACAACTGCAGGGGACTTTGGGACAAATATGACCAAACGCCGCTTTCGGTACTTGACATATGTTGGGAATAAAAAGTCGTAATTTCAAACTGCGAATACGTGCAGAGAGCCTGAATTTGGCTCCAAAATATGACTCAGGCCTCGAAATTGGGATGTTTGGGATATTTTGAAAACTGGAGGGAGATTAGGGAAAAATGTGACCAAACGCCGCTTTCAGGACTTGGCATATGTTGGGTATAAAAAAGTCGAATTTGGCTCCAAAATATGAGAGCCAGAATTTGGCTCCAAAATATGGCTCAGGCCTCGAAATTGGGATGTTTGGGATATTTTGAAAACTGCAGGGGACTTTGGGACAAATATGACCAAACGCTGCTTTCGGTACTTGACATATGTTGGGTATAAAAAGTCGTAATTTCAAACTGCGAATACGTGCAGAGAGCCTGAATTTGGCTCCAAAATATGGCTCAGGCCTCGAAATTGGGATATATGGAATATTTTGAAAACTGCAAGGAGGTTTGGGACAAATGTGACCAAACGCCGCTTTCAGTACTTCGCATATGTTGGGTATAAAAATTCGAAATTTCAAACTGCGAATACGTGCAGAGAGCCAGAATTTGGCTCCAAAATATGGCTCAGGCCTCTAAATTGGGATGTTTGGGATATTTTGACAACTGCAGGGGACTTTGGGACAAATATGACCAAACGCCGCTTTCGGTACTTGACATATGTTGGGTATAAAAAAGTCGCAATTTCAAACTGCGAATACGTGCAGAGAGCCAGAATTTGGCTCCAAAATATGGCTCAGGCCTCTAAATTGGGATGTTTGGGATATTTTGACAACTGCAGGGGACTTTGGGACAAATATGACCAAACGCCGCTTTCGGTACTTGACATATGTTGGGAATAAAAAGTCGTAATTTCAAACTGCGAATACGTGCAGAGAGCCAGAATTTGGCTCCAAAATATGGCTCAGGCCTCGAAATTGGTTTGTTTGGGATATTTTGAAAACTGGAGGGAGGTTTGGGACAAACGTGACCAAACGCCGCTTTCAGTACCTGGCGTATGTTGGGTATAAAAAGTCGTAATTTCAAACTGCGAATACGTGCAGAGAGCCAGAATTTGGCTCCAAAATATGACTCAGGCCTCGAAATTGGGATGTTTGGGATATTTTGAAAACTGGAGGGAGATTAGGGAAAAATGTGACCAAACGCCGCTTTCAGGACTTGGCATATGTTGGGTATAAAAAAGTCGAATTTGGCTCCAAAATATGAGAGCCAGAATTTGGCTCCAAAATATGGCTCAGGCCTCGAAATTGGGATGTTTGGGATATTTTGAAAACTGCAGGGGACTTTGGGACAAATATGACCAAACGCTGCTTTCGGTACTTGACATATGTTGGGTATAAAAAGTCGTAATTTCAAACTGCGAATACGTGCAGAGAGCCTGAATTTGGCTCCAAAATATGGTTCAGGCCTCGAAATTGGGATATATGGAATATTTTGAAAACTGCAAGGAGGTTTGGGACAAATGTGACCAAACGCCGCTTTCAGTACTTCGCATATGTTGGGTATAAAAATTCGAAATTTCAAACTGCGAACACGTGCAGAGAGCCAGAATTTGGCTCCAAAATATGGCTCAGGCCTCTAAATTGGGATGTTTGGGATATTTTGACAACTGCAGGGGACTTTGGGACAAATATGACCAAACGCCGCTTTCGGTACTTGACATATGTTGGGTATAAAAAAGTCGCAATTTCAAACTGCGAATACGTGCAGAGAGCCAGAATTTGGCTCCAAAATATGGCTCAGGTCTCCAAATTGGGATGTTTGGGATATTTTGACAAATGCAGGGGACTTTGGGACAAATATGACCAAACGCCACTTTCGGTACTTGACATATGTTGGGTATAAAAAGTCGTAATTTCAAACTGCGAATACGTGCAGAGAGCCAGAATTTGGCTCCAAAATATGGCTCAGGCCTCGAAATTGGTTTGTTTGGGATATTTTGAAAACCGGAGGGAGGTTTGGGACAAATGTGACCAAACGCCGCTTTCAGTACCTGGCATATGTTGGGTATAAAAAGTCGTAATTTCAAACTGCGAATACGTGCAAAGAGCCAGAATTTGGTTCCAAAATATGGCTCAGGCCTCGAAATTGGGATATTTGGGATATTTTGAAAACTGAAGGGGAGTTTGTGCAAAATGTGACTCACTGCCGCTTTCAGTACTTGGCATATGTTGGGTATAAAATTCGTAATATCAAACTGCGAATACTTGCAGAGAGCCAGAATTTAGCTCCAAAATATGGCTCAGGCCTCGATATAGGGATGTTTGGGATATTTTGAAAACTGCAGGAAGGTTTTGGACAAATGTGACCAAACGCCGCAATCAGTACTTCGCATATGTTGGGTATAAAAAAGTCGTAATTTCAAACTGCGAATACGTGCAGAGAGCCAGAATTTGGCTCAAAAATATAGCTCAGGCCTCGAAATTGGGATGTTTGGGATATTTTGAAAACTGCAGGGGAGTTTGTTCAAAATGTGACTCACTGCTGCGTCCAGTACTTGGCATATGTTGGGTTTAAAAAGTCGTAATATATAAACTGCGAATACGTGCAGAGAGCCAAAAATTGGCTCCAAAATATGGCTAAGGCCTCGTAATTAGGATATTTGGGTTATTTTGAAAACTGTAGGGAGGTTTGAGACAAATGTGACCAAATGTCGCTTTCAGTACTTGGCATATGTTGGGTATAAAAAAGTCGCAATTTCAAACAGCGAATACGTGTAGAGAGCCAGAATTTGGCTCCAAAATATGGCTCAGGCCTCGAAATTGGGATGTTTGGGATATTTTGACAACTGCAGGGGACTTTGTTACAAGTATGACCAAACGCCGCTTTCGGTACTTGACATATGTTGGGTATAAAAAGTCGTAATTTCAAACTGCGAATACTTGCAGAGAGCCAGAATTTGGCTCCAAAATATGACTCAGGCCTCGAAATTGGGATGTTTGGGATATTTTGAAAACTGGAGGGAGGTTAGGGAAAAATGTGACCAAACGCCGCTTTCAGGACTTGGCATATGTTGGGTATAAATAAGTCGCAATTTCAAACTGCGAATACATGTAGAGAGCCAGAATTTGGCTCCAAAATATGGCTCAGGCCTCGAAATTGGGATGTTTGGGATATTTTGAAAACTGCAGGGGACTTTGGGACATATATGACCAAACGCTGCTTTCGGTACTTGACATATGTTGGGTATAAAAAGTCGTAATTTCAAACTGCGAATACGTGCAGAGAGCCAGAATTTGGCTCCAAAATATGGCTCAGGCCTCGAAATTGGGATATATGGAATATTTTGAAAACTGCAAGGAGGTTTGGGACAAATGTGACCAAACGCCGCTTTCAGTACTTCGCATATGTTGGGTATAAAAATTCGAAATTTCAAACTGCGAATACGTGCAGAGAGCCAGAATTTGGCTCCAAAATATGGCTCAGGCCTCTAAATTGGGATGTTTGGGATATTTTGACAACTGCAGGGGACTTTGGGACAAATATGACCAAACGCCGCTTTCGGTACTTGACATATGTTGGGTATAAAAAAGTCGCAATTTCAAACTGCGAATACGTGCAGAGAGCCAGAATTTGGCTCCAAAATATGGCTCAGGCCTCCAAATTGGGATGTTTGGGATATTTTGACAACTGCAGGGGACTTTGGGACAAATATGACCAAACGCCGCTTTCGGTACTTGACATATGTTGGGAATAAAAAGTCGTAATTTCAAACTGCGAATACGTGCAGAGAGCCAGAATTTGGCTCCAAAATATGGCTCAGGCCTCGAAATTGGTTTGTTTGGGATATTTTGAAAACTGGAGGGAGGTTTGGGACAAACGTGACCAAACGCCGCTTTCAGTACCTGGCATATGTTGGGTATAAAAAGTCGTAATTTCAAACTGCGAATACGTGCAGAGAGCCAGAATTTGGTTCCAAAATATGGCTCAGGCCTCGAAATTGGGATATTTGGGATATTTTGAAAACTGAAGGGGAGTTTGTGCAAAATGTGACTCACTGCCGCTTTCAGTACTTGGCATATGTTGGGTATAAAATTCGTAATATCAAACTGCGAATACTTGCAGAGAGCCAGAATTTAGCTCCAAAATATGGCTCAGGCCTCGTAATTAGGATATTTGGGTTATTTTGAAAACTGCAGGGAGGTTTGAGACAAATGTGACCAAATGTCGCTTTCAGTACTTGGCATTTGTTGGGTATAAAAAAGTCGCAATTTCAAACTGCGAATACGTGTAGAGAGCCAGAATTTGGCTCCAAAATATGGCTCAGGCCTCGAAATTGGGATGTTTGGGATATTTTGAAAACTGCAGGGGACTTTGGGACAAATATGACCAAACGCTGCTTTCGGTACTTGACATATGTTGGGTATAAAAAGTCGTAATTTCAAACTGCGAATACGTGCAGAGAGCCTGAATTTGGCTCCAAAATATGGCTCAGGCCTCGAATTGGGATATTTGCGTTATTTTGAAAACTGGAGGGGAGTTTGGGCAAAATGTGACTCACTGCTGCTTTCAGTACTTGGCATATGTTGGGTATAAAAAAGTAGCAATTTCAAACTGCGAATACGTGAAGAGATCCAGAATTTGGCTCCAAAATATGGCTCATGCCTCAAAATTGGGATGTTTGGGATATTTTGAAAACTGCAGGGGAGTTTGTTCAAAATGTGACTCACTGCTGTGTCCAGTACTTGGCATATGTTGGGTATAAAAAAATCGCAATTTCAAACTGCGAATACGTGCAGAGAGCCAGAATTTGGCACCAAAATATGGCTCAGGCCTCGAAATTGGGATGTTTGGGATATTTTGACAACTGCAGGGGACTTTGTTACAAATATGCCCAAACGCCGCTTTCGGTACTTGACATATGTTGGGTATAAAAAGTCGTAATATCAAACTGCGAATACTTGCAGAGAGCCAGAATTTGGCTCCAAAATATGACTCAGGCCTCGAAATTGGGATATTTGGGATATTTTGAAAACTGGAGGGAGGTTAGGGAAAAATGTGACCAAACGCCGCTTTCAGGACTTGGCATATGTTGGGTATAAAAAAGTCGCAATTTCAAACTGCGAATACATGTAGAGAGCCAGAATTTGGCTCCAAAATATGGCTCAGGCCTCGAAATTGGGATGTTTGGGATATTTTGAAAACTGCAGGGGACTTTGGGACAAATATGACCAAACGCTGCTTTCGGTGCAAGACATATGTTGGGTATAAAAAGTCGCAATTTCAAACTGCGAATACATGTAGAGAGCCAGAATTTGGCTCCAAAATATGGCTCAGGCCTCGAAATTGGGATGTTTGGGATATTTTGAAAACTGCAGGGGACTTTGGGACAAATATGACCAAACGCTGCTTTCGGTGCAAGACATATGTTGGGTATAAAAAGTCGTAATTTCAAACTGCGAATACGTGCAGAGAGCCTGAATTTGGCTCCAAAATATGGCTCAGGCCTCGAAATTGGGATATATGGAATATTTTGAAAACTGCAAGGAGGTTTGGGACAAATGTGACCAAACGCCGCTGTCAGTACTTCGCATATGTTGGGTATAAAAATTCGAAATTTCAAACTGCGAATACGTGCAGAGAGCCAGAATTTGGCTCCAAAATATGGCTCAGGCCTCGAAATTGGTTTGTTTGGGATATTTTGAAAACCGGAGGGAGGTTTGGGACAAATGTGACCAAACGCCGCTTTCAGTACCTGGCATATGTTGGGTATAAAAAGTCGTAATTTCAAACTGCGAATACGTGCAAAGAGCCAGAATTTGGTTCCAAAATATGGCTCAGGCCTCGAAATTGGGATATTTGGGATATTTTGAAAACTTAAGGGGAGTTTGTGCAAAATGTGACTCACTGCCGCTTTCAGTACTTGGCATATGTTGGGTATAAAATTCGTAATATCAAACTGCGAATACTTGCAGAGAGCCAGAATTTAGCTCCAAAATATGGCTCAGGCCTCGATATAGGGATGTTTGGGATATTTTGAAAACTGCAGGAAGGTTTTGGACAAATGTGACCAAACGCCGCTTTCAGTACTTCGCATATGTTGGGTATAAAAAAGTCGTAATTTCAAACTGCGAATACGTGCAGAGAGCCAGAATTTGGCTCAAAAATATAGCTCAGGCCTCGAAATTGGGATGTTTGGGATATTTTGAAAACTGTAGGGGAGTTTGTTCAAAATGTGACTCACTGCCGCTTTCAGTACTTGGCATATGTTGGGTATAAAAAAGTAGCAATTTCAAACTGCGAATACGTGCAGAGATCCAGAATTTGGCTCCAAAATATGGCTCAGGCCTCAAAATTGAGAAATTTGGAATATTTCGAAAACTGCAGGGGAGTTTGTGCAAAATGTGACTCACTGCCGCTTTCAGGACTTGGCATATGTTAGGTATAAAAAGTCGTAATATCAAACTGCGAATACGTGCCGAGAGCCAGAATTTGGCTCCAAAATATGGCTCAGGCTTCTATATTGGGATGTTTGGGATATTTTGAAAACTGCAGGAAGATTTGGGACAAATGTGACCAAACGCCACTTTCAGTACTTGGCATATGTTGGGTATAAAAAGACGTTATTTCAAACTGCGAATACGTGCAGAGAGCCTGAATTTGACTCCAAAATATGGCTCAGGCCTCGAAATTGGGATGTTTGGGATATTTTGAAAACTGCAGGGGAGTTTGTGCAAAATGTGACTCATTGCCGCTTACAGTACTTGGCATATGTTGGGTATAATAAGTTGTAATTTCAAACTGCGAATACGTGCAGATAACCAGAATTTGGCTTCAAAATATGGCTCAGGCCTCGATATTGGGATATTTTGAAAACTGCAAGGGGGATTGGGACAAATATGACCAAACGCCGCTTTCAGTACTTGGCATATGTTGGGTATAAAATGATGTAATTTCAAACTGCGAATACGTGTAGAGAGCCAGAATTTGGCTCCAAAATATGGCTCAGGCCTCGAAATTGGGATATATGCGTTATTTTGAAAACTGGAGGGGAGTTTGGGCAAAATATGACTCTGCTGCTTTCAGTATATGTTGGGTATAAAAAAGTCGCAATTTCAAACTGCGAATACGTGCAGAGATCCAGAATTTGGCTCCAAAATATGGCTCAGGCCTCGAAATTGAGATATTTGGGATATTTTGAAAACTGCAGGGAGGTTTGGGACAAATGTGACCAAACGCCGCTTTCAGTACTTGACATATGTTTGGTAAATAAAGTGGTAATTTCAAACTGCGAATATGCGCAAAGAGCCAGAATTTGGCTCCAAAATATGACTCAGGCCTCGAAATTGGGAAGTTTGGGATATTTTGAAAACTGCAGGGGAGTTTGGGACAAATATGACCAAATGTCGCTTTCAGTACTTGACATATGTTGGGTATAAAAATTCGCAATATCAAACTGCGAATACGTGCAGAGAGCCAGAATTTGGCTCCAAAATATGGCTCAAGCCTCGAAATTGGGATATTTGGGATATTTTGAAAACTGCAAGGAGGTTTGGGACAAATGTGACCAAACGCCGCTTTCAGTACTTGACATATGTTTGGTAAAACAAGTGGTAATTTCAAACTGCGAATACGCGCAAAGAGCCAGAATTTGGCTCCAAATTATGGCTCAGGCCTCGAAATTGGGATGTTTGGGATATTTTGAAAACTGCAGGGAGGTTTGGGACAAATGTGACCAAACGCCGCTTTCAGTACTTGACATATGTTTGGCAAAAAAAGTGGTAATTTCAAACTGCGAATACGCGCAAAGAACCAGAATTTGGCTCCAAAATATGACTCAGGCCTCGAAATTGGGAAGTTTGGGATATTTTGAAAACTGCAGGGGAGTTTGGGACAAATATGACCAAATGCCGCTTTCAGTACTTGACATATGTTGGGTATAAAAAAGTCGCAATTTCAAACTGCGAATACGTGCAGAAAGCCAGAATTTGGCTCCAAAATATGGCTCAAGCCTCGAAATTGGGATATTTGGGATATTTTGAAAACTGCAAGGAGGTTTGGGACAAATGTGACCAAACGCCGCTTTCAGTACTTCGCATATGTTGGGTATAAAAATTCGTAATTTCAAACTGCGAATACGTGCAGAGTGCCAGAATTTGGCTCCAAAATATGGCTCAGGCCTCGAAATTGGTTTGTTTGGGATATTTTGAAAACTGGAGGGAGGTTTGGGACAAATGTGACCAAATGCCGCTTTCAGTACTTGGCATATTTTGGGTATAAAAAGTCGTAATTTCAAACTGCGAATACGTGCAGAGAGCCAGAATTTGGCTCCAAAATATGGCTCATACCTCGAAATTGGGTCTTTTGGGATATTTTGAAAACTGCAGGGATGTTTGGAACAAATGTGACCAAACGCCGCTTTCAGTACATGGCATATGTTGGGTATAAAAAGATATAATTTCAAACTGCGAATACGTGCAGAGATCCAGAATTTGGCTCCAAAATATGGCTCTGGCCTCGATATTGGGATGTTTGGGATATTATGAAAACTGCAGGAAGATTTGGGACAAATGTGACGAAACGCTACTTTTAGTACTTGGCATATGTTGGGTATAAAAAGTCGTTATTTCAAACTGCGAATACGTGCAGAGAGCCTGAAGTTGGCTCCAAAATATGGCTCAGGCTTCGAAATTTGGATGTTTGGGATATTTTGAAAACTGCAGGGGAGTTTGTGCAAAATGTGACTCACTGCCGCGTCCAGTACTTGGCATATGTTGGGTATAAAAAGTCGTAATATCAAACTGCGAATACGTGCAGAGAGACAGAATTTGGCTCCAAAATATGGCTCAGGCCTCGAAATTGGGATATTTGGGATATTTTGAAAACTGGAGGGAGGTTTGGGACAAATGTGACTCACTGCCTCTTTCAGTACTTGGCATATGTTGGGTATAAAAGGTCGTAATTTAAAACTGCGAATACGTGCAGAGAGCCAGAATTTGGCTCCAAAATAATGCTCAGGCCTCGAAATTGGGATGTTTAGGATATTTTGAAAACTGCAGGGGAGTGTGTGCAAAATGTGACTCACTGCCGCTTTCAGTACTTGGCATATGTTGGGTATAAAAATCGTAATATCAAACTGCGAATACATGTAGAGAGCCAGAATTTGGCTCCAAAATATATCTCAGGCCTCGAAATTGGGATGTTTGGGATATTTTGAAAACTGGAGGGAGGATTGGAACAAATGTGACCAAACGCCGCTTTCAGCACTTGGCATATATTGGGTATAAAAAAGTCGCAATTTCAAACTGCGAATACGTGCAGAGAGCCAGAATTTAGCTCCATAATACGGCTCAGGTCTCGAAATTGGGATATTTGGGATATTTTGAAAACTGCAGGGGAGTTTGTGCAAAATGTGACTCACTGCCTCTTTCAGTACTTGGCATATGTTGGGTATAAAATGTCGTAATATTAAACTGCGAATCCGTGCAGAGATCTAGAATTTGGCTCCAAAATATGGCTCAGGCATCGAAATTGGGTCTTTTGGGATATTTTGAAAACTGGAGGGATGTTTGGAACAAATGTGACCAAACGCCGCTTTCAGTACTTGGCATATGTTGGGTATAAAAATATATAATTTCAAACTGCGAATACGTGCAGAGAGCCAGAATTTAGCTCCATAATACGGCTCAGGTCTCGAAATTGGGATATTTGGGATATTTCGAAAACTGCAGGGGAGTTTGTGCAAAATGTGACTAAATGCCGCTTTCAGGACTTGGCATATGTTGGGTATAAAAAGTCGTAATATCAAACTGCGAATCCGTGCAGAGAGCCAGAATTTGGCTCCAAAATATGGCTCAGGCCTCGAAATTGGGATATTTGGGATATTTTGAAAACTGCAGGAAGATTTGGGACAAATGTGACCAAACGCCACTTTCAGTACTTGGCATATGTTGGGTATAAAAAGTCGTTACTTCAAACTGCGAATAAGAGCAGAGAGCCTGAATTTGGCTCCAAAATATGGCTCAGGCCTCGAAATTGGGATGTTTGGGATATTTTGAAAACTGCAGGGGAGTTTGTGCAAAATGTGACTCACTGTCGCTTTCAGTACTTGGCATATGTTGGGTATAATAAGTTGTAATTTCAAACTGTGAATACGTGCAGAGAGCCAGAATTTGGCTCCAAATTATGGCTCAGGCCTCGATATTGGGATATTTGGGATATTTTGAAAACTGCAGTGATGGTTGGGACAAATGTGACCAAACGCCGTTTTCAGTACTTGGCATGTATTGGGTATAAAAAAATCGCAATTTCAAACTGCGAATACGTGCAGAGAGCCAGAATTTGGCTCCAAAATATGGCTCATGACTCGAAATTGGGATATTTGGGATATTTTGTAAACTGGAGGGAGGTTTGGGACAAATGTGACCAAACGCCGTTTTCAGTACTTGGCATATATTGGGTATAAAAAATTCGCAATTTCAAACTGCGAATACGTGCAGAGAGCCAGAATTTGGCTCCAAAATATGGCTGACGCCTCGAAATTGGGATGTTTGGGATATTTTGAAAACTGCAGGGGGGATTGTGCAAAATGTGACTCACTGCCTCTTTCAGTACTTGGCATATGTTGGGTATAAAAAGTCGTAATTTAAAACTGCGAATACGTGCAGAGATCCAGAATTTGGCTCCAAAATATGGCTCAGGCCTCGAAATTGGGTCTTTTGGGATATTTTGAAAACTGGAGGGATGTTTGGAACAAATGTGACAAAACGCCGCTTTCAGTACTTGGCATATGTTGGGTATAAAAAGATATAATTTCAAACTGCGAATACGTGCAGAGATCCAGAATTTGGCTCCAAAATATGACTCAGGCCTAGAAATTGAGATATTTGGGATATTTCGAAAACTGCAGGGGAGTTTGTGCAAAATGTGACCCACTGCCGCTTTCAGGACTTGGCATATGTTGGGTAAAAAAAGTCGCAATATCAAACTGCGAATACGTGCATAGAGCCAGAATTTGGCTCCAAATTATGGCTCAGGCCTCGAAATCGGGATGTTTAGGATATTTTGAAAACTGCAGGGAGGTTTGGGACAAATGTGACCAAACGCCGCTTTCAGTACTTGGCATATGTTGGTATAAAAAGTCGCAATATCAAACTGCGAATACGTGCAAAGAGCAAGAATTTGGCTCCATAATATGGCTCAGGCCTCGAAATTGGGATATTTGGGATATTTTGAAAACTGCAAGGGAGTTTGGGCAAAATGTGACTAATTGCCGCTTTCAGGACTTGGCATATGTTGGGTATAAAAAGCCGTAATTTAAAACTGCGAATACGTGCAGAGAGCCAGAATTTAGCTCCATAATACGGCTCAGGTCTCGAAATTGGGATATTTGGGATATTTTAAAAACTGCAAGGGAGTTTGTTCAAAATGTGACTCACTGCCTGTTTCAGTACTTTGCATATGTTGGGTATAAAAAGTCGTAATATCAAACTGCGCATCCGTGCAGAGTGACAGAATTTGGCTCCAAAATATGGCTCAGGCCTCGAAATTGGGATATTTGGGATATTTTGAAAACTGCAGGGATGTTTGGAACAAATGTGACCAAACGCCGCTTTCAGTACTTGGCATATGTTGGGTATAAAAAAATATAATTTCAAACTGCGAATACGTGCAGAGAGCCAGAATTGGGCTCCAAAATATGGCTCAGGCCTCGAAATTGGGATATTTGCTTTATTTTGAAAAGTGGAGGGGAGTTTGGGCAAAATTTGACTCACTGCCGCTTTCAGTACTTGGCATATATTGGGTATAAAAAAGTCGCAATTTCAAACTGCGAATACGTGCAGAAATCCAGAATTTGGCTCCAAAATATTGCTCAGGTCTCGAAATTGAGATATTTGGGAAATGTCGAAAACTGCAGGGGAGTTTGGGACAAATGTGACCAAATGCCGCTTACAAGTACTTGGCATATGTTGGTATAAAAAATTCGCAATTTCAAACTGCGAATATGTGCAAAGAGCCAGAATTTGGCTCCATAATATGGCTCAGGCCTCGATATTGGGATATTTGGGATATTTTGAAAAATGCAGGGGAGTTTGTGCAAAATGTGACTCTCTGCCGCTTTCAGGACTTGGCATAAGTTGGGTATAAAAAAGTCGCAATTTCAAACTGCGAATACGCGCAGAGAGCCAGAATTTGGCTCCAAAATATGACTCAGGCCTCGAAATTGGGAAGTTTGGGATATTTTCAAAACTGCAGGGGAGTTTAAGACAAATATGACAAAACGTCGCTTTCAGTACTTGACATATGTTGGGTATAAAAAATTCGCAATTTCAAACTGCGAATACTTGCAGAGAGCCAGAATTAGGCTCCAAAATTTGGCTTAGGCCTCGAAATTGGGATGTTTGGGATATTTTGAAAACTGCAGGGGACTTTGGGACAAATATGACCAAACGCCGCTCTCAGTACTTGGATATGTTGAGTATAAAAAGTCGTAATATCAAACTGCGAATACATGCAGAGAGCCTGAATTTGGCTCCAAAATATGGCTCAGGCCTCGAAATTGGGATATTTGGGATATTTTGAAAACTGCAGGGAGGTTTGGGACAAATGTGACCAAACGCCGCTTTCAGTACTTCGCATATGTTGGGTATAAAAAGTCGTAATTTCAAACTGCGAATACGTGCAGAGAGCCAGAATTTGGCTCCAAAATATGACTCAGGCCTCGAAATTGGTTTGTTTGGGATATTTTGAAAACTGGAGGGAGGTTTGGGACAAATGTGACCAAACGCCGCTTTCAGTACTTGGCATATGTTGGGTATAAAAAGTCGTAATTTCACACTGCGAGTACGTGCAGAGAGCCAGAATTTGGCTCCAAAATATGGCTCAAGGCTCGAAATTGGGATATTTGGGATATTTCGAAAATTGCAGGGGAGTTTGTGCAAAATGTGACTCTCTGCCGATTTCAGGACTTGGCATATGTTGGGTATAAAAAGTCATAATATCAAACTGCGAATACGTGCAGAGAGCCAGAATTTGGCTCCAAAATATGGCTCAGGCCTCGAAATTGATATATTTGGGATATTTTGAAAACTGGAGGGAGGTTTGGGACAAATGTGACCAAACGCTGCTTTCAGTACGTGGCGTATGTTGGGTATAAAAAAGTCGCAATTTCAAACTGCGAATACGTGCAGAAAGCCAGAATTTGGCTCCAAAATATGGCTCAGGCCTCGATTTTGGGATGTTTATGATATTTTGAAAACTGCAGGGGGGGATTGGGACAAATGTGACCAAACGCCACTTTCAGTACTTGGCATATGTTGGGTATAAAATTCGTTATTTCAAACTGTGAATACGTGCACAGAGCCTTAATTTGGCTCTAAAATATGGCTCAGGCCTCGAAATTGGGATGTTTGGGATATTTTGAAAACTGCAGGGGAGTTTGTGCAAAATGTGACTTATTGCCGCTTTCAGTACTTGGCATATGTTGGGTATAATAAGTTGTAATTTCAAACTGCGAATACGTGCAGAGAGCCAGAATTTGGCTCCAAAATATGACTCAGGCCTCGAAATTGGGATATTTAGGATATTTTGAAAACTGCAGGGAGATTTGGGACAAATGTGACCTAACGCCACTTTCAGTACTTGGCATATGTTGGGTATAAAAAAGTCGCAATTTCAAACTGTGAATACGTGCAGAGAGCCAGAATTTGGCTCTAAAATATGGCTCAGGCCTCGAAATTGGGATGTTTGGGATATTTTGAAAACTGCAGGGGAGTTTGTGCAAAATGTGACTTATTGCCGCTTTCAGTACTTGGCATATGTTGGGTATAATAAGTTGTAATTTCAAACAGCGAATACGTGCAGAGAGCCAGAATTTGGCTCCAAAATATGGCTCAGGCCTCGATATTGAGATATTTGGGATATTTTGAAAACTGCAGGGGGGATTGGGACAAATGTGACCAAACACCGCTTTCAGTACTTGGCATATGTTGGGTATAAAAAGTCGTAATATCAAACTGCGAATACGTGCTGAGAGCCAGAATTTGGCTCCAAAATATGGCTCAGGCCTCGAAATTGGGATATTTGGGATATTTTGAAAATTGCAGTGAGGTTTGGGACAAATGTGACCAAATGCCGCTTTCAGTACTTGGCATATGTTGGGTATAAAAAAAGTCGCAATTTCAAACTGCGAATACGTGCAGAGAGCCAGAATTTGGCTCCAAAATATGGCTCAGGCCTCGAAATTGGAATATTTCGAAAACTGCAGGGGAGTTTGTGCAAAATGTAACTCATTGCCGCTTTCAGTACTTGGCATATGTTGGGTATAATAAGTTGTAATTTCAAACTGCGAATACGTGCAGAGAGCCAGAATTTGACTCCAAAATATGGCTCAGGCCTCGAAATTGGGATATTTGGGATATATTGAAAACTGCAGAGGGGATTGGGACATATGTGACCAAACGCCGCTTCCAGCACTTGGCATATGTTGGGTATAGGAAAGTCGCAATTTCAAACTGCGAATACGTGCAGAGAGCCAGAATTTGGCTCCAAAATATGGCTCAGGGCCTCGAAATTGGGATATCTGGGATATTTTGAAACCTACAGGGGAGTTTGACCAAATTGTGACTCTGCCGTTTTCAGGACTTGGCATATGTTGGGTATAAAAAGTCGTAATTTAAAACTGCGAATACTTGCAAAGAGCCAGAATTTGGCTTCAAAATATGGCTCAGGACTCGATATTGGGATATTTGGGATATTTTGAAAACTGCAGGGAGGTTTGAGACAAATGTGACCAAACGCCGCTTTCAGTCCTTTGCATATGTTGGGTATAAAAAAGTCGTAATTTCAAACTGCGAATACGTGCAGAGAGCCAGAATTTGACTCCAAAATATGGCTCAGGCCTCGAAATTGGGTTATTTGGGATATTTTGAAAACTGCAGGGGAGTTAGTGCAAAATGTAACTCATTGCCTCTTTCAGTACTTGGCATATGTTGGGTATAATAAGTTGTAATTTCAAACTGCGAATACGTGCAGAGAGCCAGAATTTGGCTCCAAAATATGGCTCAGTCCTCTATATTGAGATATTTGGGATATTTTGAAAACTGCAGGGGGGATTGGGACAAATGTGACCAAACGCCACTTTCAGTACTTCGCATATGTTGGGTATGAAAAAGTCGTAATTTCAAACTGCGAATACGTTCAGAGAGCCAGAATTTGGCTCTAAAATATGGCTCAGGCGTCGAAATTGGGATGTTTGGGATATTTTGAAAAATGCAGGGGAGTTTGTTCCAAATGTGACTCACTGCCACTTTCAATACTTAGCATATGTTGGGTGTAAAAAGTCGTATTATCAAACTACGAATACGTGCATAGAGCCAGAATTTGGCTCCAAAATATGGCGCAGACCTAGAAATTGGAATGTTTGGGATATATCGGAAACTGCAGGGGAGTTTGTGCAAAATGTGACTCACTGCCGTGTCCAGTACTTGGCATATGTTGGGTATAAAAAGTCGTAATATCAAACTGCGAATACGTGCAGAGAGCCAGAATTTGGCTCCAAAATATGGCTCAGGGCCTCGAAATTGGCATATTTGGGATATATCGGAAACTGCAGGGGAGTTTGTGCAAAATGTGACTCACTGCCGTGTCCAGTACTTGGCATATGTTGGGTATAAAAAGTCGTAATATCAAACTTCGAATACGTGCAGATAGCCAGAATTTGGCTCCAAAATATGGCTTAGGCCTCGAAATTGGGATATTTGGGATATTTTGAAAACTGCAGGGAGGTTTGGGACAAATGTGACCAAAAGCTGCTTTCACTACTTGGCATATGTTGGGTATAAAAAAGTCGCAATTTCAAACTGTGAATACGTGCAGAGAGCCAGAATTTGGCTCCAAAATATGGCTCAGGTCTCGAAATTGGGATGTTTGGGATATTTTAAAAACTGGAGGGAGGTTTGGGACAAATGTGACAAAACGCCGCTTTCAGCACTTGGCATATATTGGGTATATAAAAGTCATAATTTCAAACTGCGAATATTTGCATAGAGCCAAAATTTGGCTCCAAAATATGACTCAGGCCTCGAAATTGGGATATTTGGGATATTTTGAAAACTGCAGGGAGATTTGGGACAAATGTGACCAAATGCCGCTTTCAGTACTTGGCATATGTTGGGTATAAAAAGTCATTATTTTAAACTGCGAATACGTGCAGAGAGCCAGAATTTGGCTCCAAAATATGGCTCAGGCCTCGAAATTGAGATATTTGGGATATTTTGAAAACTGCAGGGATGTTTGGGACAAATGTGACCAAACGCCGCTTTCAGTACTTGGCATATGTTGGGTATAAAAAGATGTAATTTCAAACAGCAAATACGTGCAGAGAGCCAGAATTTGGCTCCAAAATATGGCTCAGGCCTCGAAATTGGGATGTTTGGGATATTTTGAAAACTGCAGGGGAGTTTGTGCAAAATGTGACTCACTGCCGCGTCCAGTACTTGGCATATGTTGGGTATAAAAAGTCATTATTTTAAACTGCGAATACGTGCAGAGAGCCAGAATTTGGCTCCAAAATATGGCTCAGGCCTCGAAATTGAGATATTTGGGATATTTTGAAAACTGCAGGGATGTTTGGGACAAATGTGACCAAACGCCGCTTTCAGTACTTGGCATATGTTGGGTATAAAAAGATGTAATTTCAAACAGCAAATACGTGCAGAGAGCCAGAATTTTTTCTCCAAAATATGGCTCAGGCCTCGAAATTGGGATGTTTGGGATATTTTGAAAACTGCAGGGGAGTTTGTGCAAAATGTGACTCACTGCCGCGTCCAGTACTTGGCATATGTTGGGTATAAAAAGTCGTAATATCAAACTGCGAATACGTGCAGAGAGCCAGAATTTGGCTCCAAAATATGACTCAGGCCTCGAAATTGGGATATTTAGGATATTTTGAAAACTGCAGGGAGATTTGGGACAAATGTGACCTAACGCCACTTTCAGTACTTGGCATATGTTGGGTATAAAAAAGTCGCAATTTCAAACTGTGAATACGTGCAGAGAGCCAGAATTTGGCTCTAAAATATGGCTCAGGCCTCGAAATTGGGATGTTTGGGATATTTTGAAAACTGCAGGGGAGTTTGTGCAAAATGTGACTTATTGCCGCTTTCAGTACTTGGCATATGTTGGGTATAATAAGTTGTAATTTCAAACTGCGAATACGTGCAGAGAGCCAGAATTTGGCTCCAAAATATGGCTCAGGCCTCGATATTGAGATATTTGGGATATTTTGAAAACTGCAGGGGGGATTGGGACAAATGTGACCAAAAGCTGCTTTCACTACTTGGCATATGTTGGGTATAAAAAAGTCGCAATTTCAAACTGTGAATACGTGCAGAGAGCCAGAATTTGGCTCCAAAATATGGCTCAGGTCTCGAAATTGGGATGTTTGGGATATTTTAAAAACTGGAGGGAGGTTTGGGACAAATGTGACAAAACGCCGCTTTCAGCACTTGGCATATATTGGGTATATAAAAGTCATAATTTCAAACTGCGAATATTTGCATAGAGCCAAAATTTGGCTCCAAAATATGACTCAGGCCTCGAAATTGGGATATTTGGGATATTTTGAAAACTGCAGGGAGATTTGGGACAAATGTGACCAAATGCCGCTTTCAGTACTTGGCATATGTTGGGTATAAAAAGTCATTATTTAAAACTGCGAATACGTGCAGAGAGCCAGAATTTGGCTCCAAAATATGGCTCAGGCCTCGAAATTGAGATATTTGGGATATTTTGAAAACTGCAGGGATGTTTGGGACAAATGTGACCAAACGCCGCTTTCAGTACTTGGCATATGTTGGGTATAAAAAGATGTAATTTCAAACAGCAAATACGTGCAGAGAGCCAGAATTTGGCTCCAAAATATGGCTCAGGCCTCGAAATTGGGATGTTTGGGATATTTTGAAAACTGCAGGGGAGTTTGTGCAAAATGTGACTCACTGCCGCGTCCAGTACTTGGCATTTGTTGGGTATAAAAAGTCGTAATATCAAACTGCGAATACGTGCAGAGAGCCAGAATTTGGCTCCAAAATATGACTCAGGCCTCGAAATTGGGATATTTAGGATATTTTGAAAACTGCAGGGAGATTTGGGACAAATGTGACCAAACGCCACTTTCAGTACTTGGCATATGTTGGGTATAAAAAAGTCGCAATTTCAAACTGTGAATACGTGCAGAGAGCCAGAATTTGGCTCCAAAATATGGCTCAGGCCTCGAAATTGGGATATTTGGGATATTTCTAAAACTGCAGGGGAGTTTGTGCAAAATGTGACTCACTGCCGTGTCCAGTACTTGGCATATGTTGGGTATAAAAAGTCGTAATATCAAACTGCGAATACGTGCAGAGAGCCAGAATTTGGCTCCAAAATATGGCTCAGGCCTCGAAATTAGGATATTTGGGATATTTTGAAAACTGCAGGGAGGTTTGGGACAAATGTGACCAAACGCCGCTTTCTGTATTTGGCATATGTTGGGTATAAAAAAGTCGCAATTTCAAACTGTGAATACGTGCAGAAGCCAGAATTTGGCTCCAAAATATGGCTCAGGCCTCGAAATTGGGATATTTGGGATATTTTGAAAACTGTAGGGATGTTTGGAACAAATGTAACCAAACGTCGCTTTCAGTACTTGGCATATGTTGGGTATAAAAAGATGTAATTTCAAACAGCGAATACGTGCAGAGAGCCAGAATTTGGCTCCAAAATATGGCTCAGGCCTCGAAATTGGGATGTTTGGGATATTTTGAAAACTGCAGGGGTTGTTTGTGCAAAATGTGACTCACTGCCGCGTCCAGTACTTGGCATATGTTGGGTATAAAAAGTCGTAATATCAAACTGCGAATACGGGCAGAGAGCCAGAATTTGGCTCCAAAATATGGCTCAGGCCTCGAAATTGGGATATTTGGGATATTTTGAAAACTGCAGGAAGATTTGAGACAAATGTGACCAAACGCCGCTTTCAGGTCTTGGCATATGTTGGGTATAAAAATTCATTATATTAAACTGCGAATACGTGCAGAGAGCCAGAATTAGGCTCCAAAATATGGCTCAGGCCTCGAAATTGGGATATTTGGGATATTTCGAAAACTGCAGGGGAGTTTGTGCAAAATGTAACTCATTGCCGCTTTCAGTACTTGGCATATGTTGGGTATAATAAGTTGTAATTTCAAACTGCGAATACGTGCAGAAAGCCAGAATTTGGCTCCAAAATATGGCTCAGGCCTCGATATAGGGATGTTTGGGATATTTTGAAAACTGCTGGAAGGTTTCGGACAAATGTGACCAAACGCCGCTTTCAGTACTTCGCATATGTTGTGTATAAAAAAGTCGTAATTTCAAACTGCGAATACGTGCAGAGAGCCAGAATTTGGCTCCAAAATATGGCTCAGGCCTTGAAATTGGGATGCTTGGGATATATTGAAAACTGCAGGGGAGTTTGTTCAAAATGTGACTCACTGCTGCGTCTAGTTCTTGGCATATGTTGGGTTTAAAAAGTCGTAATATCAAACTGCGAATACGTGCAGAGAGCCAGAATTTGGCTCCAAAATATGGCTCAGGCCTCGAAATTGGGATATTTGGGATATTTCGAAAACTGCAGGGGTGTTTGTGCAAAATGTGACTCACTGCCGCTTTCAGGACTTGGCATATGTTGGGTATAAAAAGTCGTAATATCAAACTGCGAATACGTGCATAGAGCCAGAATTTGGCTCCAAAATATGGCTCAGGTGTCGAAATTGGGATGTTTGGGATATTTTAAAAACTGGAGGGAGGTTTGGGACAAATGTGACAAAACGCCGCTTTCAGCACTTGGCATATATTGGGTATAAAAAATCGCAATTTCAAACTGCGAAAACGTGCAGAGAGCCTGAATTTGGCTCCAAAATATGGCTCAGGCCTCGAAATTGGGATATTTGGGATATTTTGAAAACTGGAGGGGAGTTTGTGCAAAATGTGACTCACTGCCACTTTCGGTACTTGGCGTATGTTGGGTATAATATTCTTAATATCAAACTGTGAATACTTGCAGAGAGCCAGAATTTGGCTCCAAAATATGGCTCAGGCCTCGATATAGGGATGTTTGGGATATTTTGAAAACTGCAGGAATGTTTGGGACAAATGTGACCAAACGCCGCTTCCAGCACTTGGCATATGTTGGGTATAAAAAATTCGCAATTTCAAACTGCGAATACGTGCAGAGAGCCAGAATTTAGCTCCAAAATATGGCTCAGGCGTCAAAATTGAGATGTTTGGGATATTTTGAAAACTGCAGGGGAGTTTGTGCAAAATGTGACTCACTGCCGCTTTCAGTACTTGGCATATGTTGGGTATAAAAATTCGTAATATCAAACTGCGAATACGTGCAGAGAGCCAGAATTTGGCTCCAAAATATGGCTCAGGCCTCGAAATTGGAATGTTCGGGATATTTTGAAAACTGCAGGGAGGTTTGGGACAAATGTGACAAAACGCCGCTTTCAGCTTTTGGCAAATATTGGGTATAAAAAATTCGCAATTTCAAACTGCGAAAACGTGCAGAGAGCCTGAATTTGGCTCCAAAATATGGCTCAGGCCTCGAAATTGGGATATTTGGGATATTTTGAAAACTGGAGGGGAGTTTGTGCAAAATGTGACTCACTGCCGCTTTCAGTACTTGGCATATGTTGGGTATAAAATTCGTAATATCATACTGTGAATACTTGCAGAGAGCCAGAATTTGGCTCCAAAATATGGCTCAGGGCCTCGATATAGGGATGTTTGGGATTTTTGAAAACTGCAGGAAGGTTTGGGACAAATGTGACCAAACGCCGCTTCCAGCACTTGGCATATGTTGGGTATAAAAAAGTAGCAATTTCAAACTGCGAATACGTGCAGAGAGCCAGAATTTAGCTCCAAAATATGGCTCAGGGCCTCGAAATTGGGATATCTGGGATATTTTGAAAACTACAGGAGAGTTTGTGCAAATTGTGACTCACTGCCGCGTCCAGTACTTGGCATATGTTGGGTATAAAAAGTCATTATATCAAACTGCGAATACGTGCAGAGAGCCAGAATTTGGCTCCAAAATATAGCTCAGGCCTCGAAATTGGGATACTTCGGATATTTTGAAAACTGCAGGGAGGTTTGGGACAAATGTGACCAAACGCCACTTTTAGTCCTTTGCATATGTTGGGTATAAAAAAGTCGTAATTTCAAACTGCGAATACGTGCAGAGAGCCAGAATTTGGCTCCAAAATATTGATCAGGCCTCGAAATTGGGATATTAGGGATTTTTTGAAAACTGCAGGGGAGTTTGTGCAAAATGTGACTCACTGCTACTTTCAGGACTTGGCATATGCTGGGTATAAAAAGTCGTAATATCAAACTGCGAATACGTGCATACAGCCAGAAATTGGGTCCAAAATATGGCTCAGGCCTCGAAATTGAGATATTTGGGATATTTTGAAAACTGCAGGGATGTTTGGGACAAATGTGACCAAACGCCGCTTTCAGTACTTGGCATATGTTGGGTATAAAAAGATGTAATTTCAAACAGCAAATACGTGCAGAGAGCCAGAATTTGGCTCCAAAATATGGCTCAGGCCTCGAAATTGGGATGTTTGGGATATTTTGAAAACTGCAGGGGAGTTTGTGCAAAATGTGACTCACTGCCGCGTCCAGTACTTGGCATTTGTTGGGTATAAAAAGTCGTAATATCAAACTGCGAATACGTGCAGAGAGCCAGAATTTGGCTCCAAAATATGACTCAGGCCTCGAAATTGGGATATTTAGGATATTTTGAAAACTGCAGGGAGATTTGGGACAAATGTGACCAAACGCCACTTTCAGTACTTGGCATATGTTGGGTATAAAAAAGTCGCAATTTCAAACTGTGAATACGTGCAGAGAGCCAAAATTTGGCTCCAAAATATGGCTCAGGCCTCGATATTGAGATATTTGGGATCTTTCGAATACTGCAGGGGAGTTTGTGCAAAATGTGACTCACTGCCGCTTTCAGGACTTGGCATATGTTGGGTATAAAAAGTCGTAATATCAAACTGCAAATACGTGCATAGAGCCAGAATTTGGCTACAAAATATGGCTCAGGTCTCGAAATTGGGATGTTTGGGATATTTTAAAAACTGGAGGGAAGTTTGGGACAAGTGTGACAAAACGCCGCTTTCAGCACTTGGCATATATTGGGTATAAAAAAGTCGCAATTTCAAACTGCGAATACATGCATAGAGCCAGAATTTGGCTCCAAAATATGGCACAGGCCTCGATATTGGGATGTTTGGGATATTTTGAAAACTGCAGGAAGATTTGAGACAAATGTGACCAAACGCCGCTTTCAGGTCTTGGCATATGTTGGGTATAAAAATTCATTATATTAAACTGCGAATACGTGCAGAGAGCCAGAATTAGGCTCCAAAATATGGCTCAGGCCTCGAAATTGGGATATTTGGGATATTTCGAAAACTGCAGGGGAGTTTGTGCAAAATGTAACTCATTGCCGCTTTCAGTACTTGGCATATGTTGGGTATAATAAGTTGTAATTTCAAACTGCGAATACGTGCAGAAAGCCAGAATTTGGCTCCAAAATATGGCTCAGGCCTCGATATAGGGATGTTTGGGATATTTTGAAAACTGCTGGAAGGTTTCGGACAAATGTGACCAAACGCCGCTTTCAGTACTTCGCATATGTTGTGTATAAAAAAGTCGTAATTTCAAACTGCGAATACGTGCAGAGAGCCAGAATTTGGCTCCAAAATATGGCTCAGGCCTTGAAATTGGGATGCTTGGGATATATTGAAAACTGCAGGGGAGTTTGTTCAAAATGTGACTCACTGCTGCGTCTAGTACTTGGCATATGTTGGGTTTAAAAAGTCGTAATATCAAACTGCGAATACGTGCAGAGAGCCAGAATTTGGCTCCAAAATATGGCACAGGCCTCGAAATTGGGATATTTGGGATATTTCGAAAACTGCAGGGGAGTTTGTGCAAAATGTGACTCACTGCCGCTTTCAGGACTTGGCATATGTTGGGTATAAAAAGTCGTAATATCAAACTGCGAATACGTGCATAGAGCCAGAATTTGGCTCCAAAATATGGCTCAGGTCTCGAAATTGGGGTGTTTGGGATATTTTAAAAACTGGAGGGAGGTTTGGGACAAATGTGACAAAACGCCGCTTTCAGCACTTGGCATATATTGGGTATAAAAAATCGCAATTTCAAACTGCGAAAACGTGCAGAGAGCCTGAATTTGGCTCCAAAATATGGCTCAGGCCTCGAAATTGGGATATTTGGGATATTTTGAAAACTGGATGGGAGTTTGTGCAAAATGTGACTCACTGCCGCTTTCGGTACTTGGCGTATGTTGGGTATAATATTCTTAATATCAAACTGTGAATACTTGCAGAGAGCCAGAATTTGGCTCCAAAATATGGCTCAGGCCTCGATATAGGGATGTTTGGGATATTTTGAAAACTGCAGGAAGGTTTGGGACAAATGTGACCAAACGCCGCTTCCAGCACTTGGCATATGTTGGGTATAAAAAATTCGCAATTTCAAACTGCGAATACGTGCAGAGAGCCAGAATTTAGCTCCAAAATATGGCTCAGGGCCTCGAAATTGGGATATCTGGGATATTTTGAAAACTACAGGAGAGTTTGTGCAAATTGTGACTCACTGCCGCGTCCAGTACTTGGCATATGTTGGGTATAAAAAGTCATTATATCAAACTGCGAATACGTGCAGAGAGCCAGAATTTGGCTCCAAAATATAGCTCAGGCCTCGAAATTGGGATACTTCGGATATTTTGAAAACTGCAGGGAGGTTTGGGACAAATGTGACCAAACGCCACTTTTAGTCCTTTGCATATGTTGGGTATAAAAAAGTCGTAATTTCAAACTGCGAATACGTGCAGAGAGCCAGAATTTGGCTCCAAAATATTGATCAGGCCTCGAAATTGGGATATTAGGGATTTTTTGAAAACTGCAGGGGAGTTTGTGCAAAATGTGACTCACTGCTACTTTCAGGACTTGGCATATGCTGGGTATAAAAAGTCGTAATATCAAACTGCGAATACGTGCATACAGCCAGAAATTGGGTCCAAAATATAGCTCAGGCCTCGAAATTGGGATGTTTGGGATATTTTGAAAACTGGAGGGGAGTTTGTGCAAAATGTGACTCACTGCCGCTTTCAGTACTTGGCATATGTTGGGTATAAAATTCGTAATATCAAACTGCGAATACTTGCAGAGAGCCAGAATTTGGCTCCAAAATATGGCTCAGGCCTCGATATAGGGATGTTTGGTATATTTTGAAAACTGCTGGAAGGTTTCGGACAAATGTGACCAAACGCCGCTTTCAGTACTTCGCATATGTTGGGTATAAAAAAGTCGTAATTTCAAACTGCGAATACGTGCAGAGAGCCGGAATTTGGCTCCAAAATATGGCTCAGGCCTCGAAATTGGGATTCTTGGGGTATATTGAAAACTGCAGGGGAGTTTGTTCAAAATGTGACTCACTGCTGCGTCCAGTACTTGGCATATGTTGGGTTTAAAAAGTCGTAATATCAAATTGCGAATACGTGCAGAGAGAAAAAATTTGGCTACAAAATATGGCTCAGGCCTCGTAATTAGGATATTTGGGTTATTTTGAAAACTGCAGGGAGGTTTGGGACAAATGTGACCAAACGTCGCATTCAGTACTTGGCATATGTTGGGTATAAAAAAGTCGCAATTTCAAACTGCGAATACGTGCAGAGAGCCAGAATTGGCTCCAAAATATGGCTGAGGCCTCGAAATTGGGATATTTTGGATATTTCGAAAACTGCAGGGGAGTTTGTGCAAAATGTGACTCACTGCCGCTTTCAGTACTTGGCATATGTTGCGTATAAAAAGTCGTAATATCAAACTGCGAATACGTGCATAGAGCCAGAATTTGGCTCCAAAATATGGCTCAGGCCTCGAAATTGGAATGTTTGGGATATTTTGAAAACTGGAGGAAGGTTTGGGACAAATGTGACCAAACTCCGCTTTCAGGACTTGGCATATGTTAAGTATAAAAAAGTCGCAATTTCAAACTGCGAATACGTGCAGAGAGCCAGAATTTGGCTCCAAAATATGGCTCAGGGCCTCGAAATTGGGATATCTGGGATATTTTGAAAACTACAGGGGAGTTTGTGCAAATTGTGACTCTGCCGTTTTCAGGACTTGGCATATGTTGGGTATAAAAAGTCGTAATTTAAAACTGCAAATACATGCAAAAAGCCAGAATTTGGCTTCAAAATATGGCTCAGGCCTCGATATTGGGATATTTGGGATATTTTGAAAACTGCAGGGAGGTTTGGGACAAATGTGACCAAACGCCGCTTTCAGTCCTTTGCATATGTTGAGTATAAAAAATTCGTAATTTCAAACTGCGAATACGTGCAGAGAGCCAGAATTTGACTCCAAAATATGGCTGAGGCCTCGAAATTGGGATATTTGAGATATTTTGAAAACTGCAGGGATGTTTGGGACAAATGTGACCAAACGCCGCTTTCAGTACTTGGCATCTGTTGGGTATAAAAAGATGTAATTTCAAACAGCGAATACGTGCAGAGAGCCAGAATTTGGCTCCAAAATATGGCTCAGGCCTCGAAATTGGGATATCTGGGATATTTTGAAAACTGCAGGGGAGTTTGTGCAAAATGTGACTCACTGCCACGTCCAGTACTTGGTATATGTTGGGTATAAAAAGTCGAAATATCAAACTGCGAATACGTGCAGAGAGCCAGAATTTGGCTCCAAAATATGGCTCAGGCCTCGAAATTGGGATATTTGGGATATTTTGAAAACTGCAGGGAGGTTTGGGACAAATGTGACCAAACGCCGCTTTCAGTACTTGGCATATGTTGGGTATAAAAAAGTCGCAATTTCAAACTGTGAATACGTGCAGAGAGCCAGAATTTGGCTCCAAAATATGGCTCAGGCCTCGAAATTGTGATATTTGGGATATTTTGAAAACTGGAGGGGAGTTTGTGCAAAATGTGACTCACTGCCGCTTTCAGTACTTGGCATATGTTGGGTATAATATTCGTAATATCAAACTGTGAATACTTGCAGAGAGCCAGAATTTGGCTCCAAAATATGGCTCAGGCCTCGATATAGGGATGTTTGGGATATTTTGAAAACTGCAGGAAGGTTTGGGACAAATGTGACCAAACGCCGCTTCCAGCACTTGGCATATGTTGGGTATAAAAAAGTCGCAATTTCAAACTGCGAATACGTGCAGAGAGCCAGAATTTAGCTCCAAAATATGGCTCAGGGCCTCGAAATTGGGATATCTGTTATATTTTGAAAACTACAGGGGAGTTTGAGCAAATTTTGACTCACTGCCGCGTCCAGTACTTGGCATATGTTGGGTATAAAAAGTCGTAATATCAAACTGCGAATACGTGCAGAGAGCCAGAATTTGGCTCCAAAATATAACTCAGGCCTCGAAATTGGGATATTTGGGATATTTTGAAAACTGCAGGGAGGTTTGGGACAAATGTGACCAAACGCCGCTTTCAGTACTTGGCATATGTTGGGTATAAAAAAGTCGCAATTTCAAACTGTGAATACGTGCAGAGAGCAAGAATATGGCTCTAAAATATGGCTCAGGCCTCGAAATTGGGATATTTGGGATATTTTGAAAACTGCAGGGGAGTTTGTGCAAAATGTGACTCACTGCCACTTTCAGGACTTGGCATATGTTGGGTATAAAAAGTCGTAATATCAAACTGCGAATACGTGCATAGAGCCAGAATTTGGGTCCAAAATATGGCTCAGGCCTTGAAATTGGGATGTTTGGGATATTTTGAAAACTGGAGGGGAGTTTGTGCAAAATGTGACTCACTGCCTCTTTCAGTACTTGGCATATGTTGGGTATAAAATTCGTAATATCAAACTGCGAATACTTGCAGAGAGCCAGAATTTGGCTCCAAAATATGGCTCAGGCCTCGATATAGGGATGTTTGGGATATTTTGAAAACTGCAGGAAGGTTTGGGACAAATGTGACCAAACGCCGCTTTCAGTACTTCGCATATGTTGGGTATAAATAAGTCGTAATTTCAAACTGCGAATACGTGCAGAGAGCCAGAATTTGGCTCCAAAATATGGCTCAGGCCTCGAAATTAGGATGCTTGGGATATTTTGAAAACTGCAGGGGAGTTTGTTCAAAATGTGACTCACTGCTGCGTCCAGTACTTGGCATATGTTGGGTTTAAAAAGTCGTAATATCAAACTGCGAATACGTGCAGAGAGCCAAAATTTGGCTACAAAATATGGCTCAGGCCTCGTAATTAGGATATTTGGGTTATTTTGAAAACTGCAGGGAGGTTTGGGACAAATGTGACCAAACGTCGCTTTCAGTACTTGGCATATGTTGGGTATAAAAAAGTCGCAATTTCAAACTGCGAATACGTGCAGAGAGCCAGAATTTGGCTCCAAAATATGGCGGAGGCCTCGAAATTGGGATATTTTGGATATTTCGAAAACTGCAGGGGAGTTTGTGCAAAATGTGACTCACTGCCGCTTTCAGTACTTGGCATATGTTGCGTATAAAAAGTCGTAATTTCAACCTGCGAATACGTGCAGAGAGCCAGAATTTGGCTCCAAAATATGGCTCAGGCCTCGATATTAGGATGTTTGGGATATTTTGAAAACTGCAGAGGGGAGTAGGACAAATGTGACCAAACGTTGCTTTCAGTACTTGGCATATGTTGGGTATAAAAAGACGTAATTTCGAACTGCGAATACGTGCAGAGAGCCAAAATTAGGGTCCAAAATATGGCTCTGGCCTCGAAATTGGGATATTTGGGATATTTTGAAAACTGCAGGGATGTTTGGGACAAATGTGACCAAACGCCGCTTTCAGTACTTGGCATATGTTGGGTATAAAAAAGTCGCAATTTCAAACTGCGAATACGTGCAGAGAGCCTGAATTTGGCTCCAAAATATGGCTTAGGCCTCGAAATTGGGATGTTTGGGATATTTTGAAAACTGCAGGGGGGATTGGGACAAATGTGACCAAACGCCGCTTTCAGTACTTGGCATATGTTGGGCATAAAAAGATGTAATTTCAAACTGCGAATACGTGCAGAGAGGCAGAATTTTGCTCCAAAATATGGCTCAGGGCCTCGAAATTGGGATATCCGGGATATTTTGAAAACTACAGGGGAGTTTGTGCAAAATGTGTCTCACTGCCGTTTTCAGGACTTGGCATATGTTGGGAATAAAAAGTCGTAATTTAAAACTACGAATACATGCAGAGAGCCAGAAATTGGCTCCAAAATATGGCTCAGGCCTCGAAATTGGGATATTTGGGATATTTTGAAAACAGTGGGGAGGTTTGGGACAAATGTGACCAAATGCCGCTTTCAGTACTTGGCATATGTTGGGTATAAAAAGACATAATTTCGAACTGCAAATACGTGCAGAGAGCCAGAAATTGGCTCCAAAATATGACTCAGGCCTCGAAATTGGGAAGTTTGGAATATTTTGAAAACTGCTGGGGAGTTTGGGACAAATATGACCAAACGCCGCTTTCAGTACTTGGCATATGTTGGGTATAAAAAAGTCGCAATTTCAAACTACGAATACGTGCAGAGAGCCAGAATTTGGCTCCAAAATATGGCTCAGGCCTCGAAATTGGTATGTTTGGGATATTTTGAAAACTGCAGGGGACTTTGGGACAAATATGACCAAACGCCGCTTTCAGTACTTTGCATATGTTTGGTATAAAAAGTCGTAATTTCAAACTGCGAATACCTGCATAGAGCCAGAATTTGGCTCCAAAATATAGCTCAGGCCTCGAAATTGGAATGTTTGGCATATTTTAAAAACTGGAGGAAGGTTTGGGACAAATGTGACCAAACGCCGCTTTCTGCACTTGGCATATGTTGGGTATAAAAAAATCGTAATTTCTAACTGCGAATACGTACAGAGAGCCTGAATTTGGCTCCAAAATATGGCTCATGCCTCGAAATTGGGATATTTGGGATATTTCGAAAACTGCAGGGGAGTTTGAGCAAAATGTGACTCACTGCCGCTTTCAGGACTTGGCATATGTTGGGAATAAAAATTCGTAATATTAAACTGCGAATACTTGCATAGAGCCAGAATTTGGCTCCAAATTATGGCTCAGGCCACGAAATTGGGATGTTTGGGATATTTGGAAACTGCAGGGAGGTTTGGGACAAATGTGACCAAACGCCGCTCTCAGTACTTGGCATATGTTGGGTATAAAAAGTGGTAATTTCAAACTGCGAATACGTGCAGAGAGCCAGAATTTGGCTCCAAAATATGGCTCAGGCCTCGAAATTGGGATATTTTGAAAACTGGAGGGAGGTTTGGGATAAATGTGGGATAAATGTGACCAAACGCCGCTTTCATTACTTGGCATATGTTGGGTATAAAAAGTCGTAATTTCAAACTGCGAATACGTGCAGAGAGCCAGAATTTGGCTCCAAAATATGGCTCAGGCCTCGATATTGGGATATTTGGGATATTTGGAAAACTGCAGGGGGGATTGGGACAAATGTGACCAAACGCCGCTTTCAGTACTTCGCATGTGTTGGGTATAAAAAATTCGTAATTTCAAACTGTGAATACGTGCAGAGAGCCAGAATTTGGCTCCAAAATATGGCTCAGGCCTCGAAATTTGGATGTTTGGGATATTTTGAAAACTGCAGGGGAGTTTGTGCAAAATGTGACTCACTGCCGCGTCTAGTACTTGGCATATGTTGGGTATAAAAATTCGTAATATCAAACTGCGAATACGTGCAGAGAGCCAGATTTTGGCTCCAAAATATGGCTCAGGCCTCGAAATTGGGATGTTTGGGATATTTTGAAAACTGCAGGGATGTTTGGGACAAATGTGACCAAACGCCGCTTTCAGTACTTGTCATATGTTGGGTATAAAAAGATGCAATTTCAAACTACGAATACGTGCAGAGAGCCAGAATTTGGCTCCAAAATATGGCTCAGGCCTCGAAATTGGGATATTTGCGTTATTTTGAAAACTGGAGGGGAGTTTGTTCAAAATGTGACTCACTGCCACTTTCAGTACTTGGCATATGTTGGGTATAAAAAGTCGTAATATCAAACTGCGAATACGTGCAGAGAGCCAGAATTTGGCTCCAAAATATGGCTCATGCCTCGATATTGGGATATTTGAGATATTTTGAAAACTGCAGGGAGGTTTGGGACAAATGTGACCAAACGCCGCTTTCAGTACTTGGCATATGTTGGGTATAAAAAGTCGTAATATCAAACTGCGAATACGTGCAGAGAGCCAGAATTTGGCTCCAAAATATTGATCAGGCCTCGAAATTGGGATATTTGCGATATTTTGAAAACTAAAGGGGAGTTTGTTCAAAATGTGACTCACTGCCGCTTTCAGTACTTGGCATATGTTGGGTATAAAAAAGTCGTAATTTCAAACTGCGAATACGTGCAGAGAGCCTGAATTTGGTTCCAAAATATGGCTCAGGCCTCGAAATTTGGATGTTTGGGATGTTTTAAAAACTGCAGAGGGGATTGGGAGAAATGTGACTAAACGCCGTTTCCAGCACTTGGCATATGTTGGGTATAAAAAAGTCGCAATTTCCAACTGCGAATACGTGCAGAGCGCCAGAATTTGGCTCCAAAATATGACTCAGGCCTCGAAATTGGGAAGTTTGGGATATTTTGAAAACTGCAGGGGACTTTGGAACAAATATGACCAAACGCCGCTTTCAGTACTTTGCATATGTTTGGTATAAAAAGTCGTAATTTCAAACTGCGAATACCTGCAGAGAGCCAGAATTTGGCTCCAAAATATGACTCAGGCCTCGATATTGGGATGTTTGTGATATTTTGAAAACTGCAGGAAGATTTGGGACAAATGTGACCAAACGCCGCTATCAGGAGTTGGCATATGTTGGGTATAAAAAGTCGTAATATCAAACTGCGAATACGTGCATAGAGCCAGAATTTGGCTCCAAAATATAGCTCAGTCCTCGAAATTGGAATGTTTAGCATATTTTAAAAACTGGAGGAAGGTTTGGGACAAATGGGACCAAACGCCGCTTTCAGGACTTGGCATATGTTGGGAATAAAAATTGGTAATATCAAACTGCAAATACCTGCATAGAGCCAGAATTTGGCTCCAAATTATGGCTCAGGCCACGAAATTGGGATTTTTGGGATATTTTGAAAACTGCAGGGAGGTTTGTGACAAATGTGACCAAACGCCGCTCTCAGTACTTGGCATATGTTGGGTATAAAAAGTCGTAATATCAAACTGCGAATACGTGCAGAGAGCCAGAATTTGGCTCCAAAATATGGCTCAGGGCCTCGTAATTGGGATATTTGGGATATTTTGAAAACTTCAGGGAGGTTTGGGACAAATGTGACCAAACGCCGCTCTCAGTACTTTGCATATGTTGGGTATAAAAAGTGGTAATTTCAAACTGCGAATACGTGCAGAGAGCCAGACTTTGGCTGCAAAATATGACTCAGGCCTCGAAATTGGGAAGTTTGGAATATTTTGAAAACTGCAGGGGAGTTTGGGACAAATATGATCAAACGCCGCTTTCAGTACTTGACATATGTTGGGTATAAAAAATTCGGAATTTCAACCTGCGAATACGTGCAGAGAGCCAGAATTTGGCTCCAAAATATGGCTCAGGCCTCGAAATTGGGATATTTTGAAAACTGGAGGGAGGTTTGGGATAAATGTGACCAAACGCCGCTTTCATTACTTCGCATATGTTGGGTATAAAAATTCGTAATTTCAAACTGCGAATACGTGCAGAGAGCCAGAATTTGGCTCCAAAATATGGCTCAGGGCCTCGTAATTGGGATATTTGGGATATTTTGAAAACTGCAGGGAGGTTTGGGACAAACGTGACCAAACGTCGTTTTCAGTACTTGGCATATATTGGGTATAAAAAAGTCGTAATTTCAAACTGCGAATACGTGCAGAGAGCCAGAATTTGGCTCCAAAATATGGTTCAGGCCTCGAAATTGGGATATTTGGGATATTTTGAAAACTGCAGGGAGGTTTGTTCAAAATGTGACTCACTGCCGCTTTCAGTATTTGGCATACGTTGGGTATAAAAAAGTCGCAATTTCAAACTGCTAATACGTGCAGATATCGAGAATTTGGCTCCACAATATGGCTCAGGCCTCGAAATTTTGATATTTGGGATATTTAGAAAACTACAGGGCAGTTTGTGCAAAATGTGACTCACTGCCGCTTTCAGGACTTGGCATATGTTGGGTATAAAAAAGTCGCATTTTCAAACTGCGAATACGTGCAGAGAACCAGAACTTGGCTCCAAAATATGGCTCAGGGCCTCGAAATTGGGATAGCTGGGATATTTTGAAAACTACAGGGGAGTTTGTGCAAAATGTGACTCACTGCCGTTTTCAGGACTTAGCATGTATTGGGTATAAAAATTCGTAATATCAAACTGCGAATACGTGCATAGAGCCAGAATTTGGCTCCAAATTATGGCTCAGGCCTCGAAATTGGGATGTTTGGGATATTTTGAAAACTGCATGTTGAGTTTGTGCAAAATGTGACTCACTGCCGCTTTCAGTAATTGGCATATGTTGGGTACAAAAAGATGTAATTTCAAACTGCGAATACGTGCAGAGAGCCAGAATTTGGCTCCAAAATATTGCTCAGGCCTCGAAATTGGGATATTTGCGTTATTTTGAAAACTAGAGGGGAGTTTGTTCAAAATGTGACTCACTGCCGCTTTCAGTACTTGGCATATGTTGGGTATAAAAAAGTCGCAATTTCAAACTGCGAATACGTGCAGATATCCAGAATTTGGTTCCAAAATATGGCTCAGGCCTCGAAATTTTGATATTTGGGATATTTCGAAAACTACAGGGCAGTTTGTGCAAAATGTGACTCACTGCCGCTTTCAGTACTTGGCATATGTTGGGTATAAAAAAGTCACAATTTCAAACTGCAAATACGTGCAGAGATCCAAAATTTGGCTCCAAAATATGGCTCATGCCTCGAAATTAGGATATTTGGGATATTTCGAAAACTGCAAGGGAGTTTGTGCAAAATGTGACTCACTGCCGCTTTCAGGACTTGGCATATGTTAGGAATAAAAATTCGTAATATCAAACTGCGAATACGTGCATAGAGCCAGAATTTGGCTCCAAATTATGGCTCAGGCCACGAAATTGGGATGTTTGGGATATTTTGAAAACAGCAGGGGAGTTTGTCCAAAATGTGACTCACTGCCGCTTTCAGGACTTGGCATATGTTGGGTATAAAAAGTAGTAATTTAAAACTGCGAATACGTGCAGAGAGCCAGAATTTGGCTCCAAAATAATGCTCAGGCCTCGAAATTGGGATGTTTAGGATATTTTGAAAACTGCAGGGGAGTTTGTGCAAAATGTGACTCTCTGCCGCTTTCAGGACTTGGCATATGTTGGGTATAAAAAGTGGTAATTTCAAACTGCGAATACGCGCAGAGAGCCAGAATTTGGCTCCAAAATAGGATTCAGGCCTCGAAATTGGGATGTTTGGGATATTTTGAAAACTGCAGGGGACTTTGGGACAAATATGACCAAACGGCGCTTACATTACTTGGCATATGTTGGGTATAAAAAGTCGTAATTTCAAACTGCGAATACGTGCAGGGAGCCTGAATTTGGCTCCAAAATATGGTTCAGGCCTCGAAATTGGGATATTTGGGATATTTTGAAAACTGCAGGGAGGTTTGTGCAAAATGTGACCAAACGCCGCTTTCAGTACTTGTCATATGTTGGGTATAAAAAGTCGTAATTTCAAACTGCGAATACGTGCAGAGAGCCAGAATTTGGCTCCAAAACATGGCTCAAGGCTCGAAATGGGGATATTTGGGATATTTCGAAAACTGCAGGGGAGTTTGTGCAAAATGTGACTCACTGCCGCTTTCAGGACTTGGCATATGTTGGGTATAAAAAGTCGTAATATCAAACTGCGAATACGTGCAGAGAGCAAGAATTTGGCTCCAAAATATGGCTCAGGCCTCGATATTGGGATGTTTGGGATATTTTGAAAACTGCAGGTAGATTTGAGACAAATGTGACCAAACGCCACTTTCAGTACTTGGCATATGTTGGGTATAAAAAGTCGTTATTTCAAACTGCGAATACGTGCAGAGAGCCTGAATTTGGCTCCAAAATATGGCTCAGGCCTCGAAATTGGGATGTTTGGGATATTTTGAAAACTGCAGGGGAGTTTGTGCAAAATGTGACTCATTGCCGCTTTCAGTACTTGGCATATGTTGGGTATAATAAGTTGTAATTTCAAACTGTGAATACGTGCAGAGAGCCAGAATTTGGCTCCAAAATATGGCTCAGGCCTCGATATTGGTATATTTGGGATATTTTGAAAATTGCAGGGATGTTTGGGACAAATGTGACCAAACGCCGCTTTCAGTACTTGGCATATGTTGGGTATAAAAAGTCGTAATATCAAACTGCGAATACGTGCAGAGAGCCAGAATTTGGCTCCAAAATATTGATCAGGCCTCGAAATTGGGATATTTGCGATATTTTGAAAACTAAAGGGGAGTTTGTTCAAAATGTGACTCACTGCCGCTTTCAGTACTTGGCATATGTTGGGTATAAAAAAGTCGTAATTTCAAACTGCGAATACGTGCAGAGAGCCTGAATTTGGTTCCAAAATATGGCTCAGGCCTCGAAATTTGGATGTTTGGGATATTTAGAAAAATGCAGGGGAGTTTGTTCAAAATGTGACTCATTGCCGCTTTCAGTACTTGGCATATGCTGGGTATAATAAGTCGTAATATCAACCTGCGAATACGTGCAGAGAGCCAGAATTTGGCTCCAAAATATGGCTCAGGCCTCGATATTAGGATGTTTGGGATGTTTTGAAAACTGCAGAGGGGATTGGGAGAAATGTGACTAAACGCCGTTTCCAGCACTTGGCATATGTTGGGTATAAAAAAGTCGCAATTTCCAACTGCGAATACGTGCAGAGCGCCAGAATTTGGCTCCAAAATATGACTCAGGCCTCGAAATTGGGAAGTTTGGGATATTTTGAAAACTGCAGGGGACTTTGGAACAAATATGACCAAACGCCGCTTTCAGTACTTTGCATATGTTTGGTATAAAAAGTCGTAATTTCAAACTGCGAATACCTGCAGAGAGCCAGAATTTGGCTCCAAAATATGACTCAGGCCTCGATATTGGGATGTTTGTGATATTTTGAAAACTGCAGGAAGATTTGGGACAAATGTGACCAAACGCCGCTATCAGGAGTTGGCATATGTTGGGTATAAAAAGTCGTAATATCAAACTGCGAATACGTGCATAGAGCCAGAATTTGGCTCCAAAATATAGCTCAGTCCTCGAAATTGGAATGTTTGGCATATTTTAAAAACTGGAGGAAGGTTTGGGACAAATGGGACCAAACGCCGCTTTCAGGACTTGGCATATGTTGGGAATAAAAATTGGTAATATCAAACTGCAAATACCTGCATAGAGCCAGAATTTGGCTCCAAATTATGGCTCAGGCCACGAAATTGGGATTTTTGGGATATTTTGAAAACTGCAGGGAGGTTTGTGACAAATGTGACCAAACGCCGCTCTCAGTACTTGGCATATGTTGGGTATAAAAAGTCGTAATATCAAACTGCGAATACGTGCAGAGAGCCAGAATTTGGCTCCAAAATATGGCTCAGGGCCTCGTAATTGGGATATTTGGGATATTTTGAAAACTTCAGGGAGGTTTGGGACAAATGTGACCAAACGCCGCTCTCAGTACTTTGCATATGTTGGGTATAAAAAGTGGTAATTTCAAACTGCGAATACGTGCAGAGAGCCAGACTTTGGCTGCAAAATATGACTCAGGCCTCGAAATTGGGAAGTTTGGAATATTTTGAAAACTGCAGGGGAGTTTGGGACAAATATGATCAAACGCCGCTTTCAGTACTTGACATATGTTGGGTATAAAAAATTCGGAATTTCAACCTGCGAATACGTGCAGAGAGCCAGAATTTGGCTCCAAAATATGGCTCAGGCCTCGAAATTGGGATATTTTGAAAACTGGAGGGAGGTTTGGGATAAATGTGACCAAACGCCGCTTTCATTACTTCGCATATGTTGGGTATAAAAATTCGTAATTTCAAACTGCGAATACGTGCAGAGAGCCAGAATTTGGCTCCAAAATATGGCTCAGGGCCTCGTAATTGGGATATTTGGGATATTTTGAAAACTGCAGGGAGGTTTGGGACAAACGTGACCAAACGTCGTTTTCAGTACTTGGCATATATTGGGTATAAAAAAGTCGTAATTTCAAACTGCGAATACGTGCAGAGAGCCAGAATTTGGCTCCAAAATATGGTTCAGGCCTCGAAATTGGGATATTTGGGATATTTTGAAAACTGCAGGGAGGTTTGTTCAAAATGTGACTCACTGCCGCTTTCAGTATTTGGCATACGTTGGGTATAAAAAAGTCGCAATTTCAAACTGCTAATACGTGCAGATATCGAGAATTTGGCTCCACAATATGGCTCAGGCCTCGAAATTTTGATATTTGGGATATTTAGAAAACTACAGGGCAGTTTGTGCAAAATGTGACTCACTGCCGCTTTCAGGACTTGGCATATGTTGGGTATAAAAAAGTCGCAATTTCAAACTGCGAATACGTGCAGAGAACCAGAACTTGGCTCCAAAATATGGCTCAGGGCCTCGAAATTGGGATAGCTGGGATATTTTGAAAACTACAGGGGAGTTTGTGCAAAATGTGACTCACTGCCGTTTTCAGGACTTAGCATGTATTGGGTATAAAAATTCGTAATATCAAACTGCGAATACGTGCATAGAGCCAGAATTTGGCTCCAAATTATGGCTCAGGCCTCGAAATTGGGATGTTTGGGATATTTTGAAAACTGCATGTTGAGTTTGTGCAAAATGTGACTCACTGCCGCTTTCAGTAATTGGCATATGTTGGGTACAAAAAGATGTAATTTCAAACTGCGAATACGTGCAGAGAGCCAGAATTTGGCTCCAAAATATTGCTCAGGCCTCGAAATTGGGATATTTGCGTTATTTTGAAAACTAGAGGGGAGTTTGTTCAAAATGTGACTCACTGCCGCTTTCAGTACTTGGCATATGTTGGGTATAAAAAAGTCGCAATTTCAAACTGCGAATACGTGCAGATATCCAGAATTTGGTTCCAAAATATGGCTCAGGCCTCGAAATTTTGATATTTGGGATATTTCGAAAACTACAGGGCAGTTTGTGCAAAATGTGACTCACTGCCGCTTTCAGTACTTGGCATATGTTGGGTATAAAAAAGTCACAATTTCAAACTGCAAATACGTGCAGAGATCCAAAATTTGGCTCCAAAATATGGCTCATGCCTCGAAATTAGGATATTTGGGATATTTCGAAAACTGCAAGGGAGTTTGTGCAAAATGTGACTCACTGCCGCTTTCAGGACTTGGCATATGTTAGGAATAAAAATTCGTAATATCAAACTGCGAATACGTGCATAGAGCCAGAATTTGGCTCCAAATTATGGCTCAGGCCACGAAATTGGGATGTTTGGGATATTTTGAAAACAGCAGGGGAGTTTGTCCAAAATGTGACTCACTGCCGCTTTCAGGACTTGGCATATGTTGGGTATAAAAAGTGGTAATTTAAAACTGCGAATACGTGCAGAGAGCCAGAATTTGGCTCCAAAATAATGCTCAGGCCTCGAAATTGGGATGTTTAGGATATTTTGAAAACTGCAGGGGAGTTTGTGCAAAATGTGACTCTCTGCCGCTTTCAGGACTTGGCATATGTTGGGTATAAAAAGTGGTAATTTCAAACTGCGAATACGCGCAGAGAGCCAGAATTTGGCTCCAAAATAGGATTCAGGCCTCGAAATTGGGATGTTTGGGATATTTTGAAAACTGCAGGGGACTTTGGGACAAATATGACCAAACGGCGCTTACATTACTTGGCATATGTTGGGTATAAAAAGTCGTAATTTCAAACTGCGAATACGTGCAGAGAGCCTGAATTTGGCTCCAAAATATGGTTCAGGCCTCGAAATTGGGATATTTGGGATATTTTGAAAACTGCAGGGAGGTTTGTGCAAAATGTGACCAAACGCCGCTTTCAGTACTTGTCATATGTTGGGTATAAAAAGTCGTAATTTCAAACTGCGAATACGTGCAGAGAGCCAGAATTTGGCTCCAAAACATGGCTCAAGGCTCGAAATGGGGATATTTGGGATATTTCGAAAACTGCAGGGGAGTTTGTGCAAAATGTGACTCACTGCCGCTTTCAGGACTTGGCATATGTTGGGTATAAAAAGTCGTAATATCAAACTGCGAATACGTGCAGAGAGCAAGAATTTGGCTCCAAAATATGGCTCAGGCCTCGATATTGGGATGTTTGGGATATTTTGAAAACTGCAGGTAGATTTGAGACAAATGTGACCAAACGCCACTTTCAGTACTTGGCATATGTTGGGTATAAAAAGTCGTTATTTCAAACTGCGAATACGTGCAGAGAGCCTGAATTTGGCTCCAAAATATGGCTCAGGCCTCGAAATTGGGATGTTTGGGATATTTTGAAAACTGCAGGGGAGTTTGTGCAAAATGTGACTCATTGCCGCTTTCAGTACTTGGCATATGTTGGGTATAATAAGTTGTAATTTCAAACTGTGAATACGTGCAGAGAGCCAGAATTTGGCTCCAAAATATGGCTCAGGCCTCGATATTGGTATATTTGGGATATTTTGAAAATTGCAGGGATGTTTGGGACAAATGTGACCAAACGCAGTTTTCAGTACTTGGCATATATTGGGTATAAAAAAGTCGCAATTTCAGACTGCGAATACGTGCAGAGAGCAAGAATTTGGCTCCAAAATATGGCTCAGGCCTCGAAATTGGGATATTTGGGATATTTTGAAAACTGGAGGGAGGTTTGGGACAAATGTGACCAAACGCCGTTTTCAGTACTTGGCATATATTTGGTATAAAAAAGTCGCAATTTCAAACTGCGAATACGTGCAGAGAGCCAGAATTAGGCTCCAAAATATGGCTCATGCCTCGAAATTGGGATATTTGGGATATTTTGAAAACTGCAGGGAGGTTTGGGACAAATGTGACCAAACGCCGTTTTCAGTACTTGGCATATATTGGGTATAAAAAAGTCGCAATTTCAAACTGCGAATACGTGCAGAGAGCCAGAATTTGGCTCCAAAATATGGCTCAGGCCTCGAAATTGGGATATTTGGGATATTTTGAAAACTGCAGGGAGGTTTGGGACAAATGTGACCAAACACCGTTTTCAGTACTTGGCATGTATTGGGTATAAAAAAGTCGCAATTTCAGACTGCGAATACGTGCAGAGAGCCAGAATTTGGCTCCAAAATATGGCTCAGGCCTCGAAATTGGGATATTTGGGATATTTTGAAAACTGGAGGGAGGTTTGGGACAAATGTGACCAAACGCCGTTTTCAGTACTTGGCATATATTGGGCATAAAAATTTCGCAATTTCAAACTGCGAATACGTGCAGAGAGCCAGAATTTGGCTCCAAAATAATGCTCAGGCCACGAAATTGGGATGTTTGGGATATTTTGAGAACTGCAGGGGGGATTGTGCAAAATGTGACTCACTGCAGCTTTCAGTACTTGGCATATGTTGAGTATAAAAAGTCGTAATTTAAAACTGCGAATACGTGCAGAGAGCCAGAATTTGGCTCCAAAATAATGCTCAGGCCTCGAAATTGGGATGTTTAGGATATTTTGAAAACTGCAGGGAAGTTTGTGCAAAATGTGACTAACTGCCGCTTTCAGTACTTAGCATATGTTTAGTATAAAAATCGTTATATCAAACTGCTAATACATGTAGAGAGCCAGAATTTGGCTCCAAAATATGGCTCAGGCCTCGAAATTGGGTCTTTTGGGATATTTTGAAAACTGGAGGGATGTTTGGAACAAATGTGACCAAACGCCGCTTTCAGTACTTGGCATATGTTGGGTATAAAAATATATAATTTCAAACTGGAAAAAGGTGCAGAGATCCAGAATTTGGCTCCAAAATATGGCTCAGGCCTCGAAATGGAGATATTTGGGATATTTCGAAAACAGCAGGGGAGTTTGTGCAAAATGTTACTAATTGCCGCTTTCAGGACTTGGCATATGTTGGGTATAAAAAGTCGTAATATCAAACTGCGAATACGTGCAGAGAGCAAGAATTTGGCTCCAAAATATGGCTCAGGCCTCGATATTGGGATGTTTGGGATATTTTGAAAACTGCAGGTAGATTTGAGACAAATGTGACCAAACGCCACTTTCAGTACTTGGCATATGTTGGGTATAAAAAGTCGTTATTTCAAACTGCGAATACGTGCAGAGAGCCTGAATTTGGCTCCAAAATATGGCTCAGGCCACGAAATTGGGATGTTTGGGATATTTTGAAAACTGCAGGGGAGTTTGTGCAAAATGTGACTCATTGCCGCTTTCAGTACTTGGCATATGTTGGGTATAATAAGTTGTAATTTCAAACTGTGAATACGTGCAGAGAGCCAGAATTTGGCTCCAAAATATGGCTCAGGCCTCGATATTGGTATATTTGGGATATTTTGAAAACTGCAGGGATGTTTGGGACAAATGTGACCAAACGCAGTTTTCAGTACTTGGCATATATTGGGTATAAAAAAGTCGCAATTTCAGACTGCGAATACGTGCAGAGAGCAAGAATTTGGCTCCAAAATATGGCTCAGGCCTCGAAATTGGGATATTTGGGATATTTTGAAAACTGGAGGGAGGTTTGGGACAAATGTGACCAAACGCCGTTTTCAGTACTTGGCATATATTTGGTATAAAAAAGTCGCAATTTCAAACTGCGAATACGTGCAGAGAGCCAGAATTAGGCTCCAAAATATGGCTCATGCCTCGAAATTGGGATATTTGGGATATTTTGAAAACTGCAGGGAGGTTTGGGACAAATGTGACCAAAAGCCGTTTTCAGTACTTGGCATATATTGGGTATAAAAAAGTCGCAATTTCAAACTGCGAATACGTGCAGAGAGCCAGAATTTGGCTCCAAAATATGGCTCAGGCCTCGAAATTGGGATATTTGGGATATTTTGAAAACTGCAGGGAGGTTTGGGACAAATGTGACCAAACACCGTTTTCAGTACTTGGCATATATTGGGTATAAAAAAGTCGCAATTTCAGACTGCGAATACGTGCAGAGAGCCAGAATTTGGCTCCAAAATATGGCTCAGGCCTCGAAATTGGGATATTTGGGATATTTTGAAAACTGGAGGGAGGTTTGGGACAAATGTGACCAAACGCCGTTTTCAGTACTTGGCATATATTGGGTATAAAAAAGTCGCAATTTCAAACTGCGAATACTTGCAGAGAGCCAGAATTTGGCTCCAAAATAATGCTCAGGCCACGAAATTGGGATGTTTGGGATATTTTGAGAACTGCAGGGGGGATTGTGCAAAATGTGACTCACTGCAGCTTTCAGTACTTGGCATATGTTGAGTATAAAAAGTCGTAATTTAAAACTGCGAATACGTGCAGAGAGCCAGAATTTGGCTCCAAAATAATGCTCAGGCCTCGAAATTGGGATGTTTAGGATATTTTGAAAACTGCAGGGAAGTTTGTGCAAAATGTGACTAACTGCCGCTTTCAGTACTTAGCATATGTTTAGTATAAAAATCGTTATATCAAACTGCTAATACATGTAGAGAGCCAGAATTTGGCTCCAAAATATGGCTCAGGCCTCGAAATTGGGTCTTTTGGGATATTTTGAAAACTGGAGGGATGTTTGGAACAAATGTGACCAAACGCCGCTTTCAGTACTTGGCATATGTTGGGTATAAAAAGATATAATTTCAAACTGGAAATAGGTGCAGAGATCCAGAATTTGGCTTCAAAATATGGCTCAGGCCTCGAAATGGAGATATTTGGGATATTTCGAAAACAGCAGGGGAGTTTGTGCAAAATGTGACTAATTGCCGCTTTCAGGACTTGGCATATGTTGGGTATAAAAAGCCATAATTTAAAACTGCGAATAAGTACAGAGAGCCAGAATTTGGCTTTAAAATAATGCTCAGGCCTCGAAATTGGGATATTTGGGATATTTAGAAAACTGCAGGGATGTTTGGAACAAATGTGACCAAACGCCGCTTTCTGTACTTGGTATATGTTGGGTATAAAAAGATATAATTTCAAACTGCGAATACGTGCAGAGAGCCGAATTGGGCTCCAAAATATAGCTCAGGCCTCGAAATTGGGATATTTGCGTTATTTTGAAAACTGGAGGGGAGTTTGGGCAAAATGTGACTCACTGCAGCTTTCAGTACTTGGCATATATTGGGTATAAAATTCGCAATTTCAAACTGCGAATACGTGCAGAGATCCAGTATTTGGCTCCAAAATATTGCTCAGGCCTCGAAATTAAGATATTTGGGATATTTCGAAAACTGCAGGGGAGTTTGTGCAAAATGTGACTCACTGCTGCTTTCAGGACTTGGCATATGTTGGGTATAAAAAGTCGTAATATCAAACTGCGAATACGTGCATAGAGCCAGAATTTGGCTCCAAAATATGCCTCAGGCCTCGATATTGGGATATTTGGGATATTTTGAAAACTGCTGGGGAGTTTGTGCAAAATGTGACTCTCTGCCGCTTTCAGGACTTGGCATATGTTGGGAATAAAAAGTGGTAATTTCAAACTGCGAATACGCGCAGAGAGCCAGAATTTGGCTCTAAAATACGACTCAGGCCTCGAAATTGGGATATTTGGGATATTTTGAAAACTGCAGGGAGGTTTGGGACAAATGTGACAAAACGCCGCTTTCAGTACTTGTCATATGTTGGGTATAAAAAGTCGTAATTTCAAACTGCGAATACGTGCAGAGAGCCAGAATTTGGCTCAAAAATATGGCTCAGGCCTCGAAATTGGGATGTTTGGGATATTTTGAAAACTGCAGGGGAGTTTGTGCAAAATGTGACTCATTGCCGCTTTCAGTACTTGGCATATGTTGGGTATAATAAGTTGTAATTTCAAACTGTGAATACGTGCAGAGAGCCAGAATTTGGCTCCAAAATATGGCTCAGGCCTCGATATTGGGATATTTTGAAAACTGCAGGGATGTTTGGGACAAATGTGACCAAACGCCGTTTTCAGTACTTGGCATATATTGGGTATAAAAAAGTCGCAATTTCAGACTGCGAATACGTGCAGAGAGCCAGCATTTGGCTCCAAAATATGGCTCAGGCCTCGAAATTGGGATATTTGGGATATTTTGAAAACTGGAGGGAGGTTTGGGACAAATGTGACCAAACGCCGTTTTCAGTACTTGGCATATATTGGGTATAAAAAAGTCGCAATTTCAAACTGCGAATACGTGCAGAGAGCCAGAATTTGGCTCCAAAATATGGCACATGCCTCGAAATTGGGATATTTGGGATATTTTGAAAACTGCAGGGAGGTTTGGGACAAATGTGACCAAACACCGTTTTCAGTACTTGGCATATATTGGGTATAAAAAAGTCGCAATTTCAGACTGCGAATACGTGCAGAGAGCCAGAATTTGGCTCCAAAATATGGCTCAGGCCTCGAAATTGGGATATTTGGGATATTTTGAAAACTGGAGGGAGGTTTGGGACAAATGTGACCAAACGCCGTTTTCAGTACTTGGCATATATTGGGTATAAAAAAGTCGCAATTTCAAACTGCGAATACGTGCAGAGAGCCAGAATTTGGCTCCAAAATAATGCTCAGGCCACGAAATTGGGATGTTTGGGATATTTTGAGAACTGCAGGGGGGATTGTGCAAAATGTGACTCACTGCAGCTTTCAGTACTTGGCATATGTTGAGTATAAAAAGTCGTAATTTAAAACTGCGAATACGTGCAGAGAGCCAGAATTTGGCTCCAAAATAATGCTCAGGCCTCGAAATTGGGATGTTTAGGATATTTTGAAAACTGCAGGGAAGTTTGTGCAAAATGTGACTAACTGCCGCTTTCAGTACTTAGCATATGTTTAGTATAAAAATCGTTATATCAAACTGCTAATACATGTAGAGAGCCAGAATTTGGCTCCAAAATATGGCTCAGGCCTCGAAATTGGGTCTTTTGGGATATTTTGAAAATTGGAGGGATGTTTGGAACAAATGTGACCAAACGCCGCTTTCAGTACTTGGCATATGTTGGGTATAAAAAGATATAATTTCAAACTGGAAATAGGTGCAGAGATCCAGAATTTGGCTCCAAAATATGGCTCAGGCCTCGAAATGGAGATATTTGGGATATTTCGAAAACAGCAGGGGAGTTTGTGCAAAATGTGACTAATTGCCGCTTTCAGGACTTGGCATATGTTGGGTATAAAAAGCCATAATTTAAAACTGCGAATAAGTGCAGAGAGCCAGAATTTGGCTTTAAAATAATGCTCAGGCCTCGAAATTGGGATATTTGGGATATTTAGAAAACTGCAGGGATGTTTGGAACAAATGTGACCAAACGCCGCTTTCTGTACTTGGTATATGTTGGGTATAAAAAGATATAATTTCAAACTGCGAATACGTGCATAGAGCCAGAATTGGGCTCCAAAATATAGCTCAGGCCTCGAAATTGGGATATTTGCGTTATTTTGAAAACTGGAGGGGAGTTTGGGCAAAATGTGACTCACTGCAGCTTTCAGTACTTGGCATATATTGGGTATAAAAAAGTCGCAATTTCAAACTGCGAATACGTGCAGAGATCCAGTATTTGGTTCCAAAATATTGCTCAGGCCTCGAAATTGAGATATTTGGAATATTTCGAAAACTGCAGGGGAGTTTGTGCAAAATGTGACTCACTGCTGCTTTCAGGACTTGGCATATGTTGGGTATAAAAATTCGTGATATCAAACTGCGAATACGTGCATAGAGCCAGAATTTGGCTCCAAAATATGCCTCAGGCCTCGATATTAAGATATTTGGGATATTTTGAAAACTGCTGGGGAGTTTGTGCAAAATGTGACTCTCTGCCGCTTTCAGGACTTGGCATATGTTGGGCATAAAAAGTGGTAATTTCAAACTGCGAATACGCGCAGAGAGCCAGAATTTGGCTCCAAAATACGACTCAGGCCTCGAAATTGGGATATTTGGGATATTTTGAAAACTGCAGGGAGGTTTGGGACAAATGTGACAAAACGCCGCTTTCAGTACTTGTCATATGTTGGGTATAAAAAGTCGTAATTTCAAACTGCGAATACGTGCAGAGAGCCAGAATTTGGCTCAAAAATATGGCTCAGGCCTCGAAATTGGGATGTTTGGGATATTTTGAAAACTGCAGGGGAGTTTGTGCAAAATGTGACTCATTGCCGCTTTCAGTACTTGGCATATGTTGGGTATAATAAGTTGTAATTTCAAACTGTGAATACGTGCAGAGAGCCAGAATTTGGCTCCAAAATATGGCTCAGGCCTCGATATTGGGATATTTGGGATATTTTGAAAACTGCAGGGATGTTTGGGACAAATGTGACCAAACGCCGTTTTCAGTACTTGGCATATATTGGGTATAAAAAAGTCGCAATTTCAGACTGCGAATACGTGCAGAGAGCCAGCATTTGGCTCCAAAATATGGCTCAGGCCTCGAAATTGGGATATTTGGGATATTTTGAAAACTGCAGGAGAGTTTGTGCAAAATGTGACTCATTGCCGCTTTCAGTACTTGGCATATGTTGGGTATAATAAGTTGTAATTTCAAACTGTGAATACGTGCAGAGAGCCAGAATTTGGCTCCAAAATATGGCTCAGGCCTCGATATTGGGATATTTGGGATATTTTGAAAACTGCAGGGATGTTTGGGACAAATGTGACCAAACGCCGTTTTCAGTACTTGGCATATATTGGGTATAAAAAAGTCGCAATTTCAGACTGCGAATACGTGCAGAGAGCCAGCATTTGGCTCCAAAATATGGCTCAGGCCTCGAAATTGGGATATTTGGGATATTTTGAAAACTGGAGGGAGGTTTGGGACAAATGTGACCAAACGCCGTTTTCAGTACTTGGCATATATTGGGTACAAAAAAGTCGCAATTTCAAACTGCGAATACGTGCAGAGAGCCAGAATTTGGCTCCAAAATAATGCTCAGGCCACGAAATTGGGATGTTTGGGATATTTTGAGAACTGCAGGGGGGATTGTGCAAAATGTGACTCACTGCAGCTTTCAGTACTTGGCATATGTTGAGTATAAAAAGTCGTAATTTAAAACTGCGAATACGTGCAGAGAGCCAGAATTTGGCTCCAAAATAATGCTCAGGCCTCGAAATTGGGATGTTTAGGATATTTTGAAAACTGCAGGGAAGTTTGTGCAAAATGTGACTAACTGCCGCTTTCAGTACTTAGCATATGTTTAGTATAAAAATCGTTATATCAAACTGCTAATACATGTAGAGAGCCAGAATTTGGCTCCAAAATATGGCTCAGGCCTCGAAATTGGGTCTTTTGGGATATTTTGAAAACTGGAGGGATGTTTGGAACAAATGTGACCAAACGCAGCTTTCAGCACTTGCCATATATTGGGTATAAAAAAGTTGCAATTTCAAACTGCGAATACGTGCAGAGAGCCAGAATTTAGCTCCATAATACGGCTCAGGTCTGGAACTCTGGATATTAGAGGTATTTAGAAAACTGCAGTGGAATTTGTGCAAAATGTGACTCACTGCCTCTTTCAGTACTTGGCATATGTTGGGTATAAAAATTCGTAATATCAAACTGCGAATCCGTGCAGAGAGCCAGAATTTGGCTCCAAAATATGGCTCAGGCCTTGAAATTGGGTCTTTTGGGATATTTTGAAAACTGCAGGGATGTTTGCAACAAATGTGACCAAACGTCGCTTTCAGTACTTGGCATATGTTGGGTATAAAAAGATATAATTTCAAACTGCGAATACGTGCAGAGAGCGAGAATTGGTCTCCAAAATATGGCTCAGGCCTCGAAATTGGGATATTTGCGTTATTTTGAAAACTGGAGGGGAGTTTGGTCAAAATGTGACTCACTGCCGCTTTCAGTACTTGGCATATACTGGTATAAAAAAGTCGCAATTTCAAACTGCGAATTCGTGCAGAGATCCAGAATTTGGCTCCAAAATATTGCTCAGGCCTCGAAATTGAGATATTTGGGATATTTCGAAAACTGCAGGGGAGTTTGTGCAAAATGTGACTCACTGCCGCTTTCAGGACTTGGCATATGTTGGGTATAAAAAGTCGTAATATCAAACTGCGAATACGTGCATAGAGCCAGAATTTGGCTCCAAATTAAGGCTCAGGCCTCGAAATTGGGATGTTTGGGATATTTTGAAAACTGCAGGGAGGTTTGGGACAAATGTGACCAAACGCCGCTTTCAGTACTTGGCATATGTTGGTATAAAAAAGTCGCAATTTCAAACTGCGAATACGTGCAAAGAGCCAGAATTTGGCTCCATAATATGGCTCAGGCCTCGATATTGGGATATTTGGGATATTTTGAAAACTGCAGCGGAGTTTGTGCAAAATGTGACTCTCTTCCGCTTTCAGGACTTGGCATATGTTGGGTATAAAAAGTGGTAATTTCAAACTGCGAATACGCGCAGATAGCCAGAATTTGGCTCCAAAATATGACTCAGGCCTCGAAATTGGGAAGTTTAGGATATTTTGAAAACTGCAGGGGAGTTTAAGAAAAATATGACCAAACGCCGCTTTCAGTACTTGACATATGTTGGGTATAAAAAATTCACAATTTCAAACTGCGATTACATGCAGAGAGCCAGAATTTGGCTCCAAAATATGGCTCAGGCCTCGAAATTGGGATGTTTGGGATATTTTGAAAACTGCAAGGGACTTTGGGATAAATATGACCAAACGCCGCTCTCAGTACTTGGCATATGTTGGGTATAAAAATCGTAATTTCAAACTGCGAATACGTTCAGAGAGCCTGAATTTGAATCCAAAATATGGCTCCGGCCTCGAAATTGGGATGTTTGGGATATTTTGAAAACTGGAGGGAGGTTAGGGACAAATGTGACCAAACGCCGCTTTCAGTACTTGTCATATGTTGGGTATAACAAGTCGTTATTTCAAACTGCGAATACGTGCAGAGAGCCTGAATTTGGCTCCAAAATATGGCTCAGGCCTCGAAATTAGGATGTTTGGGATATTTTGAAAACTGCAGGGGACTTTGGGACAAATATGACCAAACGCCGCTTTCGGTACTTTACATATGTTGGGTATAAAAAGTCGTAATTTCAAACTGCGAATACTTGCAGAGATCCAGAATTTGGCTCCAAAATATGAATCAGGCCTCGAAATTGGAATGTTTGGGATATTTTGAAAATAGGAGGGAGGATAGGGAAAAATGTGACCAAACGCCGCTTTCAGGACTTGGCATATGTTAGGTATAAAAAGTCGTAATATCAAACTGCGAACAAGTGCAGAGAGCCAAAACTTGGCTCCAAAATATGGCTCAGGCCTCGAAATTGGGATATTTGCGTTATTTTGAAAACTGGAGGGGAGTTTGGGCAAAATGTGACTCACTGCTGCTTTCAGTACTTGGCATATGTTGGGTATAAAAAATAGCAATTTCAAACTGCGAATACGTGCAGAGATCTAGAATTTGGCTCCAAAATATGGCTCAGGCCTCGAAATTGAGAAATTTGGAATATTTCGAAAACTGCAGGGGAGTTTGTGCAAAATGTGACTCACTGCCACTTTCAGGACTTGGCATATGTTAGGTATAAAAAGTCGTAATATCAAACTGCGAATACGTGCCGAGAGCCAGAATTTGGCTCCAAAATATGGCTCAGGCTTCTATATTGGGATGTTTGGGATATTTTGAAAACTGCAGGAAGATTTGGGACAAATGTGACCAAACGCCACTTTCAGTACTTGGCATATGTTGGGTATAATAAGTCGTAATTTCAAACTGCGAATATGCGCAGAGAGCCAGAATTTGTCTCCAAAATATGACTCAGGCCTCGAAATTGGGAAGTTTGGGATATTTGGGATATTTTGACAACTGCAGGGGACTTTGGGACAAATATGACCAAACGCCACTTTCGGTACTTGACATATGTTGGGTATAAAAAGTCGTAATTTCAAACTGCGAATACGTGCAGGGAGCCAGAATTTGGCTCAAAAATATAGCTCAGGCCTCGAAATTGGGATGTTTGGGATATTTTGAAAACTGCAAAGGAGTTTGTTCAAAATGTGACTCACTGCTGCGTCCAGTACTTGGCATATGTTGGGTTTAAAAAGTCGTAATATCAAACTGCGAATACGTGCAGAGAGCCAGAATTTGGCTCCAAAATATGGCTCAGGCCTCGAAATTGGTTTGTTTGGGATATTTTGAAAACCGGAGGGAGGTTTTGGACAAATGTGACTAAACGCCGCTTTCAGTACTTCGCATATGTTGGGTATAAAAAAGTCGTAATTTCAAACTGCGAATACGTGCAGAGAGCCAGAATTTGGCTCAAAAATATAGCTTAGGCCTCGAAATTGGGATGTTTGGGATATTTTGAAAACTGCAGGGGAGTTTGTGCAAAATGTGACTCACTGCCGCTTTCAGTACTTAGCATATGTTGGGTATAAAAAGTCGTAATATCAAACTGCGAATACGTGTAGAGAGCCAGAATTTGGCTCCAAAATATGGCTCAGGCCTCGAAATTGGGATGTTTGGAATATTTTGAAAACTGCAGGGGACTTTGGGACAAATATGACCAAACGCCGCTTTCAGTACTTGACATATGTTGGGTATAAAAAAGTCGCAATTTCAAACTGCAAATACGTGCAGAGAGCCAGAATTTGGCTCCAAAATATGGCTCAGGCCTCGAAATTGGGATATTTGGGATATTTTGAACACTGCAAGGAGGTTTGGGACAAATGTGACCAAACGCCGCTTTCAGTACTTCGCATATGTTAGGTATAAAAATTCGTAATTTCAAACTGCGAATACGTGCAGAGTGCCAGAATTTGGCTCCAAAATATGGCTCAGGCCTCGAAATTGGTTTGTTTGGGATATTTTGAAAACTGGAGGGAGGTTTGGGACAAATGTGACCAAATGCCGCTTTCAGTACTTGGCATATGTTGGGTATAAAAAGTTGTAATTTCAAACTGCGAATACGTGCAAAGAGCCAGAATTTGGCTCCAAAATATGGCTCAGGCCTCGAAATTGGGTCTTTTGGGATATTTTGACAACTGCAGGGGACTTTGTGGCAAATATGACCAAACACCGCTTTCGGTACTTGACATATGTTGGGTATAAAAAGTCGTAATTTCAAACTGCGAATACTTGCAGAGAGCCAGAATTTGGCTCCAAAATATGACTCAGGCCTCGAAATTGGGATGTTTGGGATATTTTGAAAACTGGAGGGAGGTTAGGGAAAAATGTGACCAAACGCCGCTTTCAGGACTTGGCATATGTTAGGTATAAAAATTCGTAATATCAAACTGCGAATACGTGCAGAGAGCCAGAATTTGGCTCTAAAATATGGCTCAGGCCTCGAAATTGGGATATTTGCGTAATTTTGAAAACTGGAGGGGAGTTTGGGCAAAATGTGACTCACTGCCGCTTTCAGTACTTGGCATATGTTGGGTATAAAAAATTAGCAATTTCAAACTGCGAATACGTGCAGAGAGCCTGAATTTGGCTCCAAAATATGGCTCAGGCCTCGAAATTGGGATATTTGGGATATTTTGAAAACTGCAAGGAGGTTTGGGACAAATGTGACGAAACGCCGCTTTCAGTACTTCACATATGTTGGGTATAAAAATTCGTAATTTCAAACTGCGAATACGTGCAGAGTGCCAGAATTTGGCTCCAAAATATGGCTCAGGCCTCGAAATTGGTTTGTTTGGGATATTTTGAAAACTGGAGGGAGGTTTGGGACAAATGTGACCAAATGCCGCTTCAGTACTAGGCATATGTTGGGTATAAAAAGTCGTAATTTCAAACTGCGAATACGTGCAGAGAGCCAGAATTTGGCTCCAAAATATGGCTCAGGCCTCGAAATTGGGTCTTTTGGGATATTTTGAAAACTGCAGGGATGTTTGGAACAAATGTGACCAAACGCCGCTTTCAGTACATGGCATATGTTGGGTATAAAAAGATATAATTTCAAACTGCGAATACGTGCAGAGATCCAGAATTTGGCTCCAAAATATGGCTCAGGCCTCGAAATTGGGATGTTTGGGATATTTTGACAACTGCAGGGGACTTTGTGGCAAATATGACCAAACACCGCTTTCGGTACTTGACATATGTTGGGTATAAAAAGTCGTAATTTCAAACTGCGAATACTTGCAGAGAGCCAGAATTTGGCTTCAAAATATGACTCAGGCCTCGAAATTGGGATGTTTGGGATATTTTGAAAACTGGAGGGAGGTTAGGGAAAAATGTGACCAAACGCCGCTTTCAGGACTTGGCATATGTTAGGTATAAAAATTCGTAATATCAAACTGCGAATACGTGCAGAGAGCCAGAATTTGGCTCCAAAATATGGCTCAGGCCTCGAAATTGGGATATTTGCGTTATTTTGAAAACTGGAGGGGAGTTTGGGCAAAATGTGACTCACTGCCGCTTTCAGTACTTGGCATATGTTGGGTATAAAAAGTAGCAATTTCAAACTGCGAATACGTGCAGAGAGCCTGAATTTGGCTCCAAAATATGGCTCAGGCCTCGAAATTGGGATATTTGGGATATTTTGAAAACTGCAAGGAGGTTTGGGACAAATGTGACCAAACGCCGCTTTCAGTACTTCGCATATGTTGGGTATAAAAATTCGTAATTTCAAACTGCGAATACGTGCAGAGTGCCAGAATTTGGCTCCAAAATATGGCCCAGGCCTCGAAATTGGTTTGTTTGGGATATTTTGAAAACTGGAGGGAGGTTTGGGACAAATGTGACCAAATGCCGCTTTCAGTACTTGGCATATGTTTTGTATAAAAAGTCGTAATTTCAAACTGCGAATACGTGCAGAAGAGCCAGAATTTGGCTCCAAAATATGGCTCAGGCCTCGAAATTGGGTCTTTTGGGATATTTTGAAAACTGCAGGGATGTTGGAACAAATGTGACCAAACGCCGCTTTCAGTACATGGCATATGTTGGGTATAAAAAGATATAATTTCAAACTGCGAATACGTGCAGAGATCCAGAATTTGGCTCCAAAATATGGCTCAGGCCTCGAAATTGGGATGTTTGGGATATTTTGACAAACTGCAGGGGACTTTGTGGCAAATATGACCAAACGCTGCTTTCGGTACTTGACATATGTTGGGTATAAAAAGTCGTAATTTCAAACTGCGAATACTTGCAGAGAGCCAGAATTTGGCTCCAAAATATGACTCAGGCCTCGAAATTGGGATGTTTGGGATATTTTGAAAACTGGAGGGAGGTTAGGGAAAAATGTGACCAAACGCCGCTTTCAGGACTTGGCATATGTTAGGTATAAAAATTCGTAATATCAAACTGCGAATACGTGCAGAGAGCCAGAATTTGGCTCCAAAATATGGCTCAGGCCTCGAAATTGGGATATTTGCGTTATTTTGAAAACTGGAGGGGTGTTTGGGCAAAATGTGACTCACTGCCGCTTTCAGTACTTGGCATATGTTGGGTATAAAAAATTAGCAATTTCAAACTGCGAATACGTGCAGAGAGCCTGAATTTGGCTCCAAAATATGGCTCAGGCCTCGAAATTGGGATATTTGGGATATTTTGAAAACTGCAAGGAGGTTTGGGACAAATGTGACGAAACGCCGCTTTCAGTACTTCTCATATGTTGGGTATAAAAATTCGTAATTTCAAACTGCGAATACGTGGAGAGTGCCAGAATTTGGCTGTAAAATATGGCTCAGGCCTCGAAATTGGTTTGTTTTGGATATTTTGAAAACTGGAGGCAGGTTTGGGACAAATGTGACCAAATGCCACTTTCAGTACTTGGCATATGTTGGGTATAAAAAGTCGTAATTTCAAACTGCGAATACGTGCAGAGAGCCAGAATTTGGCTCCAAAATATGGCTCAGGCCTCGAAATTGGGTCTTTTGGGATATTTTGAAAACTGCAGGGATGTTTGGAACAAATGTGACCAAACGCCGCTTTCAGTACATGTCATATGTTGGGTATAAAAAGATATAATTTCAAACTGCGAATACGTGCAGAGATCCAGAATTTGGCTCCAAAATATGGCTCAGGCCTCGAAATTGAGATATTTGTGATATTTCGAAAACTGCATGGGAGTTTGTGCAAAATGTGACTCTCTGCCGCTTTCAGGACTTGGCATATGTTGGGTATAAAAAGTCGTAATATCAAACTGCGAATACGTGCAGAGAGGAAGAATTTGGCTCCAAAATAATGCTCAGGCCCCGAAATTGGGATGTTTGGGACATTTTGAAAACTTGAGGGAGGTTTGGGACAAATGTGACCAAACGCCGCTTTCAGCACTTGGCATATATTGGGTATAAAAAAGTCGCAATTTCAAACTGCGAATACGTGCAGAGAGCCAGAATTTTGCTCCATAATATGGATCAGGTCTCGAAATTGGGATATTTGGGATATTTTGAAAACTGCAGGGGAGTTTGTGCAAAATGTGACTCTCTGCCACTTTCAGGACTTGGCATATGTTGGGTATAAAAAGTGGTAATTTCAAACTGCGAATATGCGCAGAGAGCCAGAATTTGTCTCCAAAATATGACTCAGGCCTCGAAATTGGGAAGTTTGGGATGTTTTGAAAACTGCAGGGGAGTTTAAGACAAATATGACCAAACGCCGCTTTCAGTACTTGACATATATTGGGTATAAAAAATTCGCAACTTCAAACTGCGAATACGTGCAGAGAGCCAGAATTTGGTTCCAAAACATGGCTCAGGCCTCGAAATTTGGATATTTGCGTTATTTTGAAAACTGGAGGGGAGTTTGGGCAAAATGTGACTCACTGCCGCTTTCAGGACTTGGCATATATTGGGTATAAAAATTCGTAATATCAAACTGCGAATAAGTGCATAGAGCCAGAGTTTGGCTCCAAATTATGGCTCAGGCCTCGAAATTGGGATGTTTGGGATTTTGAAAACTGCAGGGAGGTTTGGGACAAATATGACCAAACGCCGCTTTCAGTACTTCGCATATGTTGGGTATAAAAAAGTCGTAATTTCAAACTGCGAATACGTGCAGAGAGCCAGAATTTGGCTCCAAAATATGGCTGAGGCCTCGAAATTGGGTTTGTTTGGAAATTTAGAAAACTGCAGGGGAGTTGGTGCAAAATGTGACTCACTGCTGTTTTCAGGACTTGGCATATGTTGGGTTTAAAAAGTCGTAATTTAAAACTGCGAATACATGCAAAGAGCCAGAATTTGGCTTCAAAATATGGCTCAGGCCTCGATATTGGGATATTTGGGATATTTTGAAAACTGCAGGGAGGTTTGGGACAAATGTGACCAAACGTCGCTTTCAGTACTTGGCTTATGTTGGGTATAAAAAAATCGCAATTTCAAACTGCGAATACGTGCAGAGAGCCAGAATTTGGCTCCAAAATATGGCTGAGGCCTCGAAATTGGGTTTGTTTGGATATTTAGAAAACTGCAGGGGAGTTGGTGCAAAATGTGACTCACTGCTGTTTTCAGGACTTGGCATATGTTGGGTTTAAAAAGTCGTAATTTAAAACTGCGAATACATGCAAAGAGCCAGAATTTGGCTTCAAAATATGGCTCAGGCCTCGATATTGGGATATTTGGGATATTTTGAAAACTGCAGGGAGGTTTGGGACAAATGTGACCAAACGCCGCTTTTAGTCCTTTGCATATGTTGGGTATAAAAAAGTTGTAATATCAAACTGCGAATACGTGCAGAGAGCCAGAATTTGACTCCAAAATATTGCTCAGGCATCGAAATTTGGATGTTTGGGATATTTTGAAAACTGCAGCGGAGTTTGTGCAAAATGTGACTCACTGCCGCTTTCAGTACTTGGCATATGTTGGGTATAAAAAGTAGTAATATCAACTGCGAATACATGCAGAGAGCCAGAAATTGGCTCCAAAATATGGCTCAGGCCTCGAAATTGGTATATTGGGATATTTTGAAAACAGCGAGGAGGTTTGGGACAAATGTGACCAAACGCCGCTTTCAGTACTTGGCATTTGTTGGGTATAAAAAGACGTAATTTCGAACTGCGAATACGTGCAGAGAGCCAGAATTTGGCTCCAAAATATGGCTCAGTCCTCGATATTGGGATATTGGGATATTTTGAAAACTGCAGGGGGGATTGGGACAAATGTGACCAAACGCCACTTTCAGTACTTCGCATATGTTGGGTATAAAAAAGTTGTAATATCAAACTGCGAATACGTGCAGAGAGCCAGAATTTGGCTCCAAAATATGGCTCAGGCGTCGAAATTGGGATGTTTGGGATATTTTGAAAACTGCAGGGGTTTTGCAAAATGTGACTCACTGCCGCTTCCAGTACTTGGCATATGTTGGGTATAAAAAGTAGAATTCAAACTGCGAATACGTGCATAGAGCCAGAATTTGCTCCAAAATATGGCTCAGGCCTCGAAATTGGATATCTGGGATATTTTGAAAACTACAGGAGAGTTTGTGCAAATGTGACCACGCCGCTTTCCAGTACTTGGCATATGTTGGGTATAAAAAGTCATATATCAAACTGCGAATACGTGCAGAGAGCCAGAATTTGGCTCCAAATATGCTCAGGCCTCGAATTGGATACTTTGGATATTTTGAAAACTGCAGGGAGGTTTGGGACAAATGTGACCAAACGCCACTTTTAGTCCTTGCATATGTTGGGTATAAAAAAGTCGTAATTTCAAACTGCGAATACGTGCAGAGAGCCAGAATTTGGCTCCAAAATATGATCAGGCCTCGAAATTGGGATATTAGGGATTTTTGAAAACTGCAGGGGAGTTTGTGCAAATGTGACTCACTGCTACTTTCAGGACTGGCATATGTGGGTATAAAAAGTCGTAATTCAAACTGCGAATACGTGCAAGCCAGAAATTTGGGTCCAAAATATGGCTCAGGCCTCGAATTGGATATTTGGGATATTTTGAAAACTGCAGGGATGTTTGGGACAAATGTGACCAAACGCCGCTTTCAGTACTTGGCATATGTTGGGTATAAAAAGATGTAATTTCAAACAGCAAATACGTGCAGAGAGCCAGAATTTGGCTCCAAAATATGGCTCAGGCCTCGAAATTGGGATGTTTGGGATATTTTGAAAACTGCAGGGGAGTTTGTGCAAAATGTGACTCACTGCCGCGTCCAGTACTTGGCATTGTTGGGTATAAAAAGTCGTAATATCAAACTGCGAATACGTGCAGAGAGCCAGAATTTGGCTCCAAAATATGCTCAGGCCTCGAAATTGGGATATTTGGATATTTTGAAAACTGCAGGGAGTTTGGGACAAATGTGACCACGCCACTTTCAGTACTTGGCATATGTTGGGTATAAAAAGTCGCAATTTCAAACTGTGAATACGTGCAGAGAGCCAAAATTTGGCTCCAAAATATGGCTCAGGCCTCGATATTGAGATATTTGGGATCTTTCGAATACTGCAGGGGAGTTTGTGCAAAATGTGACTCACTGCCGCTTTCAGGACTTGGCATATGTTGGGTATAAAAAGTCGTAATATCAAACTGCAAATACGTGCATAGAGCCAGAATTGGCTACAAAATATGGCTCAGGTCTCGAAATTGGGATGTTTGGGATATTTTAAAAACTGGAGGGAAGTTTGGGACAAGTGTGACAAACGCCGCTTTCAGCACTTGGCATATATTGGGTATAAAAAGTCGCAATTTCAAACTGCGAATACATGCATAGAGCCAGAATTTGGCTCCAAAATATGGCACAGGCCTCGATATTGGGATGTTTGGGATATTTTGAAAACTGCAGGAGATTTGAGACAAATGTGACCAAACGCCGCTTTCAGGTCTTGGCATATGTTGGGTATAAAAATTCATTATATTAAACTGCGAATACGTGCAGAGAGCCAGAATTAGGCTCCAAATATGGCTCAGGCCTCGAAATTGGGATATTTGGGATATTTCGAAAACTGCAGGGGAGTTTGTGCAAAATGTAACTCATTGCCGCTTTCAGTACTTGGCATATGTTGGGTATAATAAGTTGTAATTTCAAACTGCGAATACGTGCAGAAAGCCAGAATTTGCTCCAAAATATGGCTCAGGCCTCGATATAGGGATGTTTGGGATATTTTGAAAACTGCTGGAAGGTTTCGGACAAATGTGACCAAACGCCGCTTTCAGTACTTCGCATATGTTGTGTATAAAAAAGTCGTAATTTCAAACTGCGAATACGTGCAGAGAGCCAGAATTTGGCTCCAAAATATGGCTCAGGCCTTGAAATTGGATGCTTGGATATATTGAAAACTGCAGGGGAGTTTGTTCAAAATGTGACTCACTGCTGCGTCTAGTACTTGGCATATGTTGGGTTTAAAAAGTCGTAATATCAAACTGCGAATACGTGCAGAGAGCCAGAATTTGGCTCCAAAATATGGCTCAGGCCTCGAAATTGGGATATTTGGGATATTTCGAAAACTGCAGGGGAGTTTGTGCAAAATGTGACTCACTGCCGCTTTCAGGACTTGGCATATGTTGGGTATAAAAAGTCGTAATATCAAACTGCGAATACGTGCATAGAGCCAGAATTTGGCTCCAAAATATGGCTCAGGTCTCGAAATTGGGGTGTTTGGGATATTTTAAAAACTGGAGGGAGGTTTGGGACAAATGTGACAAAACGCCGCTTTCAGCACTTGGCATATATTGGGTATAAAAAATCGCAATTTCAAACTGCGAAAACGTGCAGAGAGCCTGAATTTGGCTCCAAAATATGGCTCAGGCCTCGAAATTGGGATATTTGGGATATTTTGAAAACTGGATGGGAGTTTGTGCAAAATGTGACTCACTGCGCTTTCGGTACTTGGCGTATGTTGGGTATAATATTCTTAATATCAAACTGTGAATACTTGCAGAGAGCCAGAATTTGGCTCCAAAATATGGCTCAGGCCTCGATATAGGGATGTTTGGGATATTTTGAAAACTGCAGGAAGGTTTGGGACAAATGTGACCAAACGCCGCTTCCAGCACTTGGCATATGTTGGGTATAAAAATTCGCAATTTCAAACTGCGAATACGTGCAGAGAGCCAGAATTTAGCTCCAAAATATGGCTCAGGGCCTCGAAATTGGGATATCTGGGATATTTTGAAACTACAGGAGAGTTTGTGCAAATTGTGACTCACTGCCGCGTCCAGTACTTGGCATATGTTGGGTATAAAAAGTCATTATATCAAACTGCGAATACGTGCAGAGAGCCAGAATTTGGCTCCAAAATATAGCTCAGGCCTCGAAATTGGGATACTTCGGATATTTTGAAAACTGCAGGGAGGTTTGGGACAAATGTGACCAAACGCCACTTTTAGTCCTTGCATATGTTGGGTATAAAAAGTCGTAATTTCAAACTGCGAATACGTGCAGAGAGCCAGAATTTGGCTCCAAAATATTGATCAGGCCTCGAATTGGGATATTAGGGATTTTTGAAAACTGCAGGGAGTTTGTGCAAAATGTGACTCACTGCTACTTCAGGACTTGGCATATGCTGGGTATAAAAAGTCGTAATATCAAACTGCGAATACGTGCATACAGCCAGAAATTGGGTCCAAAATATAGCTCAGGCCTCGAAATTGGGATGTTTGGGATATTTTGAAAACTGGAGGGGAGTTTGTGCAAAATGTGACTCACTGCCGCTTTCAGTACTTGGCATATGTTGGGTATAAAATTCGTAATATCAAACTGCGAATACTTGCAGAGAGCCAGAATTTGGCTCCAAAATATGGCTCAGGCCTCGATATAGGGATGTTTGGTATATTTTGAAAACTGCTGGAAGGTTTCGGACAAATGTGACCAAACGCCGCTTTCAGTACTTCGCATATGTTGGGTATAAAAAAGTCGTAATTTCAAACTGCGAATACGTGCAGAGAGCCGGAATTTGGCTCCAAAATATGGCTCAGGCCTCGAAATTGGGATTCTTGGGGTATATTGAAAACTGCAGGGGAGTTTGTTCAAAATGTGACTCACTGCTGCGTCCAGTACTTGGCATATGTTGGGTTTAAAAAGTCGTAATATCAAATGCGAATACGTGCAGAGAGAAAAAATTTGGCTACAAATATGGCTCAGGCCTCGTAATTAGGATATTTGGGTTATTTTGAAAACTGCAGGGAGGTTTGGGACAAATGTGACCAAACGTCGCATTCAGTACTTGGCATATGTTGGGTATAAAAAAGTCGCAATTTCAAACTGCGAATACGTGCAGAGAGCCAGAATTGGCTCCAAAATATGGCTGAGGCCTCGAAATTGGGATATTTTGGATATTTCGAAAACTGCAGGGGAGTTTGTGCAAAATGTGACTCACTGCCGCTTTCAGTACTTGGCATATGTTGCGTATAAAAAGTCGTAATATCAAACTGCGAATACGTGCATAGAGCCAGAATTTGGCTCCAAAATATGGCTCAGGCCTCGAAATTGGAATGTTTGGGATATTTTGAAAACTGGAGGAAGGTTTGGGACAAATGTGACCAAACTCCGCTTTCAGGACTTGGCATATGTTAAGTATAAAAAAGTCGCAATTTCAAACTGCGAATACGTGCAGAGAGCCAGAATTTGGCTCCAAAATATGGCTCAGGGCCTCGAAATTGGGATATCTGGGATATTTTGAAAACTACAGGGGAGTTTGTGCAAATTGTGACTCTGCCGTTTTCAGGACTTGGCATATGTTGGGTATAAAAAGTCGTAATTTAAAACTGCAAATACATGCAAAAAGCCAGAATTTGGCTTCAAAATATGCTCAGGCCTCGATATTGGGATATTTGGGATATTTTGAAAACTGCAGGGAGGTTTGGGACAAATGTGACCAAACGCCGCTTTCAGTCCTTTGCATATGTTGAGTATAAAAAATTCGTAATTTCAAACTGCGAATACGTGCAGAGAGCCAGAATTTGACTCCAAATATGGCTGAGGCCTCGAAATTGGGATATTTGAGATATTTTGAAAACTGCAGGGATGTTTGGGACAAATGTGACCAACGCCGCTTTCAGTACTTGGCATCTGTTGGGTATAAAAAGATGTAATTTCAAACAGCGAATACGTGCAGAGAGCCAGAATTTGGCTCCAAAATATGGCTCAGGCCTCGAATTGGGATATCTGGGATATTTTGAAAACTGCAGGGGAGTTTGTGCAAAATGTGACTCACTGCCACGTCCAGTACTTGGTATATGTTGGGTATAAAAGTCGAAATATCAAACTGCGAATACGTGCAGAGAGCCAGAATTTGGCTCCAAAATATGGCTCAGGCCTCGAAATTGGGATATTTGGGATATTTTGAAAACTGCAGGGAGGTTTGGGACAAATGTGACCAAACGCCGCTTTCAGTACTTGGCATATGTTGGGTATAAAAAAGTCGCAATTTCAAACTGTGAATACGTGCAGAGAGCCAGAATTTGGCTCCAAAATATGGCTCAGGCCTCGAAATTGTGATATTTGGGATATTTTGAAAACTGGAGGGGAGTTTGTGCAAATGTGACTCACTGCCGCTTTCAGTACTTGGCATATGTTGGGTATAATATTCGTAATATCAAACTGTGAATACTTGCAGAGAGCCAGAATTTGGCTCCAAAATATGGCTCAGGCCTCGATATAGGGATGTTTGGGATATTTTGAAAACTGCAGGAAGGTTTGGGACAAATGTGACCAAACGCCGCTTCCAGCACTTGGCATATGTTGGGTATAAAAAAGTCGCAATTTCAAACTGCGAATACGTGCAGAGAGCCAGAATTTAGCTCCAAAATATGGCTCAGGGCCTCGAAATTGGGATATCTGTTATATTTGAAAACTACAGGGGAGTTTGAGCAAATTTTGACTCACTGCCGCGTCCAGTACTTGGCATATGTTGGGTATAAAAAGTCGTAATATCAAACTGCGAATACGTGCAGAGAGCCAGAATTTGGCTCCAAAATATACTCAGGCCTCGAAATTGGGATATTTGGGATATTTTGAAAACTGCAGGGAGGTTTGGGACAAATGTGACCAAACGCCGCTTTCAGTACTTGGCATATGTTGGGTATAAAAAAGTCGCAATTTCAAACTGTGAATACGTGCAGAGAGCAAGAATATGGCTCTAAAATATGGCTCAGGCCTCGAAATTGGGATATTTGGGATATTTTGAAAACTGCAGGGGAGTTTGTGCAAAATGTGACTCACTGCCACTTTCAGGACTTGGCATATGTTGGGTATAAAAGTCGTAATATCAAACTGCGAATACGTGCATAGAGCCAGAATTTGGGTCCAAAATATGGCTCAGGCCTTGAAATTGGGATGTTTGGGATATTTTGAAAACTGGAGGGAGTTTGTGCAAAATGTGACTCACTGCCTCTTTCAGTACTTGGCATATGTTGGGTATAAAATTCGTAATATCAAACTGCGAATACTTGCAGAGAGCCAGAATTTGGCTCCAAAATATGGCTCAGGCCTCGATATAGGGATGTTTGGGATATTTTGAAAACTGCAGGAAGGTTTGGGACAATGTGACCAAACGCCGCTTTCAGTACTTCGCATATGTTGGGTATAAATAAGTCGTAATTTCAAACTGCGAATACGTGCAGAGAGCCAGAATTTGGCTCCAAAATATGGCTCAGGCCTCGAAATTAGGATGCTTGGGATATTTTGAAAACTGCAGGGAGTTTGTTCAAAATGTGACTCACTGCTGCGTCCAGTACTTGGCATATGTTGGGTTTAAAAAGTCGTAATATCAAACTGCGAATACGTGCAGAGAGCCAAAATTTGGCTACAAAATATGGCTCAGGCCTCGTAATTAGGATATTTGGGTTATTTTGAAAACTGCAGGGAGGTTTGGGACAAATGTGACCAAACGTCGCTTTCAGTACTTGGCATATGTTGGGTATAAAAAAGTCGCAATTTCAAACTGCGAATACGTGCAGAGAGCCAGAATTTGGCTCCAAAATATGGCGGAGGCCTCGAAATTGGGATATTTTGGATATTTCGAAAACTGCAGGGGAGTTTGTGCAAAATGTGACTCACTGCCGCTTTCAGTACTTGGCATATGTTGCGTATAAAAAGTCGTAATTTCAACCTGCGAATACGTGCAGAGAGCCAGAATTTGGCTCCAAAATATGGCTCAGGCCTCGATATTAGGATGTTTGGGATATTTGAAAACTGCAGAGGGGAGTAGGACAAATGTGACCAAACGTTGCTTTCAGTACTTGGCATATGTTGGGTATAAAAAGACGTAATTTCGAACTGCGAATACGTGCAGAGAGCCAAAATTAGGGTCCAAATATGGCTCTGGCCTCGAAATTGGGATATTTGGGATATTTTGAAAACTGCAGGGATGTTTGGGACAAATGTGACCAAACGCCGCTTTCAGTACTTGGCATATGTTGGGTATAAAAAAGTCGCAATTTCAAACTGCGAATACGTGCAGAGAGCCTGAATTTGGCTCCAAAATATGGCTTAGGCCTCGAAATTGGGATGTTTGGGATATTTTGAAAACTGCAGGGGGGATTGGGACAAATGTGACCAAACGCCGCTTTCAGTACTTGGCATATGTTGGGCATAAAAAGATGTAATTTCAAACTGCGAATACGTGCAGAGAGGCAGAATTTTGCTCCAAAATATGGCTCAGGGCCTCGAAATTGGGATATCCGGGATATTTTGAAAACTACAGGGGTTTGTGCAAAATGTGTCTCACTGCCGTTTTCAGGACTTGGCATATGTTGGGAATAAAAAGTCGTAATTTAAAACTACGAATACATGCAGAGAGCCAGAAATTGGCTCCAAAATATGGCTCAGGCCTCGAAATTGGGATATTTGGGATATTTTGAAAACAGTGGGGAGGTTTGGGACAAATGTGACCAAATGCCGCTTTCAGTACTTGGCATATGTTGGGTATAAAAAGACATAATTTCGAACTGCAAATACGTGCAGAGAGCCAGAAATTGGCTCCAAAATATGACTCAGGCCTCGAAATTGGGAAGTTTGGAATATTTTGAAAACTGCTGGGGAGTTTGGGACAAATATGACCAAACGCCGCTTTCAGTACTTGGCATATGTTGGGTATAAAAAAGTCGCAATTTCAAACTACGAATACGTGCAGAGAGCCAGAATTTGGCTCCAAAATATGGCTCAGGCCTCGAATTGGTATGTTTGGGATATTTTGAAAACTGCAGGGGACTTTGGGACAAATATGACCAAACGCCGCTTTCAGTACTTTGCATATGTTTGGTATAAAAAGTCGTAATTTCAAACTGCGAATACCTGCATAGAGCCAGAATTTGGCTCCAAAATATAGCTCAGGCCTCGAAATTGGAATGTTTGGCATATTTTAAAAACTGGAGGAAGGTTTGGGACAAATGTGACCAAACGCCGCTTTCTGCACTTGGCATATGTTGGGTATAAAAAATCGTAATTTCTAACTGCGAATACGTACAGAGAGCCTGAATTTGGCTCCAAAATATGGCTCATGCCTCGAAATTGGGATATTTGGGATATTTCGAAAACTGCAGGGAGTTTGAGCAAAATGTGACTCACTGCCGCTTTCAGGACTTGGCATATGTTGGGAATAAAAATTCGTAATATTAAACTGCGAATACTTGCATAGAGCCAGAATTTGGCTCCAAATTATGGCTCAGGCCACGAAATTGGGATGTTTGGGATATTTGGAAACTGCAGGGAGGTTTGGGACAAATGTGACCAAACGCCGCTCTCAGTACTTGGCATATGTTGGGTATAAAAAGTGGTAATTTCAAACTGCGAATACGTGCAGAGAGCCAGAATTTGGCTCCAAAATATGGCTCAGGCCTCGAAATTGGGATATTTTGAAAACTGGAGGGAGGTTTGGGATAAATGTGGGATAAATGTGACCAAACGCCGCTTTCATTACTTGGCATATGTTGGGTATAAAAAGTCGTAATTTCAAACTGCGAATACGTGCAGAGAGCCAGAATTTGGCTCCAAAATATGGCTCAGGCCTCGATATTGGGATATTTGGGATATTTGGAAAACTGCAGGGGGATTGGGACAAATGTGACCAAACGCCGCTTTCAGTACTTCGCATGTGTTGGGTATAAAAAATTCGTAATTTCAAACTGTGAATACGTGCAGAGAGCCAGAATTTGGCTCCAAAATATGGCTCAGGCCTCGAAATTTGGATGTTTGGGATATTTTGAAAACTGCAGGGGAGTTTGTGCAAAATGTGACTCACTGCCGCGTCTAGTACTTGGCATATGTTGGGTATAAAAATTCGTAATATCAAACTGCGAATACGTGCAGAGAGCCAGATTTTGGCTCCAAAATATGGCTCAGGCCTCGAAATTGGGATGTTTGGGATATTTTGAAAACTGCAGGGATGTTTGGGACAAATGTGACCAAACGCCGCTTTCAGTACTTGTCATATGTTGGGTATAAAAAGATGCAATTTCAAACTACGAATACGTGCAGAGAGCCAGAATTTGGCTCCAAAATATGGCTCAGGCCTCGAAATTGGGATATTTGCGTTATTTTGAAAACTGGAGGGGAGTTTGTTCAAAATGTGACTCACTGCCACTTTCAGTACTTGGCATATGTTGGGTATAAAAGTCGTAATATCAAACTGCGAATACGTGCAGAGAGCCAGAATTTGGCTCCAAAATATGGCTCATGCCTCGATATTGGGATATTTGAGATATTTGAAAACTGCAGGGAGGTTTGGGACAAATGTGACCAAACGCCGCTTTCAGTACTTGGCATATGTTGGGTATAAAAAGTCGTAATATCAAACTGCGAATACGTGCAGAGAGCCAGAATTTGGCTCCAAAATATTGATCAGGCCTCGAAATTGGGATATTTGCGATATTTTGAAAACTAAGGGGAGTTTGTTCAAAATGTGACTCACTGCCGCTTTCAGTACTTGGCATATGTTGGGTATAAAAAAGTCGTAATTTCAAACTGCGAATACGTGCAGAGAGCCTGAATTTGGTTCCAAAATATGGCTCAGGCCTCGAAATTTGGATGTTTGGGATGTTTTAAAAACTGCAGAGGGGATTGGGAGAAATGTGACTAAACGCCGTTTCAGCACTTGGCATATGTTGGGTATAAAAAAGTCGCAATTTCCAACTGCGAATACGTGCAGAGCGCAGAATTTGGCTCCAAAATATGACTCAGGCCTCGAAATTGGGAAGTTTGGGATATTTTGAAAACTGCAGGGGACTTTGGAACAATATGACCAAACGCCGCTTTCAGTACTTTGCATATGTTTGGTATAAAAAGTCGTAATTTCAAACTGCGAATACTGCAGAGAGCCAGAATTTGGCTCCAAAATATGACTCAGGCCTCGATATTGGGATGTTTGTGATATTTTGAAAACTGCAGGAAGATTTGGGACAAATGTGACCAAACGCCGCTATCAGGAGTTGGCATATGTTGGGTATAAAAAGTCGTAATATCAAACTGCGAATACGTGCATAGAGCCAGAATTTGGCTCCAAAATATAGCTCAGTCCTCGAAATTGGAATGTTTAGCATATTTTAAAAACTGGAGGAAGGTTTGGGACAAATGGGACCAAACGCCGCTTTCAGGACTTGGCATATGTTGGGAATAAAAATTGGTAATATCAAACTGCAAATACCTGCATAGAGCCAGAATTTGGCTCCAAATTATGGCTCAGGCCACGAAATTGGGATTTTTGGGATATTTTGAAAACTGCAGGAGGTTTGTGACAAATGTGACCAAACGCCGCTCTCAGTACTTGGCATATGTTGGGTATAAAAAGTCGTAATATCAAACTGCGAATACGTGCAGAGAGCCAGAATTTGGCTCCAAAATATGGCTCAGGGCCTCGTAATTGGGATATTTGGGATATTTTGAAAACTTCAGGGAGGTTTGGGACAAATGTGACCAAACGCCGCTCTCAGTACTTTGCATATGTTGGGTATAAAAAGTGGTAATTTCAAACTGCGAATACGTGCAGAGAGCCAGACTTTGGCTGCAAAATATGACTCAGGCCTCGAAATTGGGAAGTTTGGAATATTTTGAAAACTGCAGGGGAGTTTGGGACAAATATGATCAAACGCCGCTTTCAGTACTTGACATATGTTGGGTATAAAAAATTCGGAATTTCAACCTGCGAATACGTGCAGAGAGCCAGAATTTGGCTCCAAAATATGGCTCAGGCCTCGAAATTGGGATATTTTGAAAACTGGAGGGAGGTTTGGGATAAATGTGACCAAACGCCGCTTTCATTACTTCGCATATGTTGGGTATAAAAATTCGTAATTTCAAACTGCGAATACGTGCAGAGAGCCAGAATTTGGCTCCAAAATATGGCTCAGGGCCTCGTAATTGGGATATTTGGGATATTTTGAAAACTGCAGGGAGGTTTGGGACAAACGTGACCAAACGTCGTTTTCAGTACTTGGCATATATTGGGTATAAAAAAGTCGTAATTTCAAACTGCGAATACGTGCAGAGAGCCAGAATTTGGCTCCAAAATATGGTTCAGGCCTCGAAATTGGGATATTTGGGATATTTTGAAAACTGCAGGGAGGTTTGTTCAAAATGTGACTCACTGCGCTTTCAGTATTGGCATACGTTGGGTATAAAAAGTCGCAATTTCAAACTGCTAATACGTGCAGATATCGAGAATTTGGCTCCACAATATGGCTCAGGCCTCGAATTTTGATATTTGGGATATTTAGAAAACTACAGGGCAGTTTGTGCAAAATGTGACTCACTGCCGCTTTCAGGACTTGGCATATGTTGGGTATAAAAAAGTCGCATTTTCAAACTGCGAATACGTGCAGAGAACCAGAACTTGGCTCCAAATATGGCTCAGGGCCTCGAAATTGGGATAGCTGGGATATTTTGAAAACTACAGGGGAGTTTGTGCAAAATGTGACTCACTGCCGTTTTCAGGACTTAGCATGTATTGGGTATAAAAATTCGTAATATCAAACTGCGAATACGTGCATAGAGCCAGAATTTGGCTCCAAATTATGGCTCAGGCCTCGAAATTGGGATGTTTGGGATATTTTGAAAACTGCATGTTGAGTTTGTGCAAAATGTGACTCACTGCCGCTTTCAGTAATTGGCATATGTTGGGTACAAAAAGATGTAATTTCAAACTGCGAATACGTGCAGAGAGCCAGAATTTGGCTCCAAAATATTGCTCAGGCCTCGAAATTGGGATATTTGCGTTATTTTGAAAACTAGAGGGGAGTTTGTTCAAAATGTGACTCACTGCCGCTTTCAGTACTTGGCATATGTTGGGTATAAAAAAGTCGCAATTTCAAACTGCGAATACGTGCAGATATCCAGAATTTGGTTCCAAAATATGGCTCAGGCCTCGAAATTTTGATATTTGGGATATTTCGAAAACTACAGGGCAGTTTGTGCAAAATGTGACTCACTGCCGCTTTCAGTACTTGGCATATGTTGGGTATAAAAAAGTCACAATTTCAAACTGCAAATACGTGCAGAGATCCAAATTTGGCTCCAAAATATGGCTCATGCCTCGAAATTAGGATATTTGGGATATTTCGAAAACTGCAAGGGAGTTTGTGCAAAATGTGACTCACTGCCGCTTCAGGACTTGGCATATGTTAGGAATAAAAATTCGTAATATCAAACTGCGAATACGTGCATAGAGCCAGAATTTGGCTCCAAATTATGGCTCAGGCCCGAAATTGGGATGTTTGGGATATTTGAAAACAGCAGGGGAGTTTGTCCAAAATGTGACTCACTGCCGCTTTCAGGACTTGGCATATGTTGGGTATAAAAAGTAGTAATTTAAACTGCGAATACGTGCAGAGAGCCAGAATTTGGCTCCAAATAATGCTCAGGCCTCGAAATTGGGATGTTTAGGATATTTGAAAACTGCAGGGGAGTTTGTGCAAAATGTGACTCTCTGCCGCTTTCAGGACTTGGCATATGTTGGGTATAAAAAGTGGTAATTTCAAACTGCGAATACGCGCAGAGAGCCAGAATTTGGCTCCAAAATAGGATTCAGGCCTCGAAATTGGGATGTTTGGGATATTTTGAAAACTGCAGGGGACTTTGGGACAAATATGACCAAACGGCGCTTACATTACTTGGCATATGTTGGGTATAAAAAGTCGTAATTTCAAACTGCGAATACGTGCAGGAGCCTGAATTTGGCTCCAAAATATGGTTCAGGCCTCGAAATTGGGATATTTGGGATATTTTGAAAACTGCAGGGAGGTTTGTGCAAAATGTGACCAAACGCCGCTTTCAGTACTTGTCATATGTTGGGTATAAAAGTCGTAATTTCAAACTGCGAATACGTGCAGAGAGCCAGAATTTGGCTCCAAAACATGGCTCAAGGCTCGAAATGGGGATATTTGGGATATTTCGAAAACTGCAGGGGAGTTTGTGCAAAATGTGACTCACTGCCGCTTTCAGGACTTGGCATATGTTGGGTATAAAAAGTCGTAATATCAAACTGCGAATACGTGCAGAGAGCAAGAATTTGGCTCCAAAATATGGCTCAGGCCTCGATATTGGGATGTTTGGGATATTTTGAAAACTGCAGGTAGATTTGAGACAAATGTGACCAAACGCCACTTTCAGTACTTGGCATATGTTGGGTATAAAAAGTCGTTATTTCAAACTGCGAATACGTGCAGAGAGCCTGAATTTGGCTCCAAAATATGGCTCAGGCCTCGAAATTGGGATGTTTGGGATATTTTGAAAACTGCAGGGGAGTTTGTGCAAAATGTGACTCATTGCCGCTTTCAGTACTTGGCATATGTTGGTATAATAAGTTGTAATTTCAAACTGTGAATACGTGCAGAGAGCCAGAATTTGGCTCCAAAATATGGCTCAGGCCTCGATATTGGTATATTTGGGATATTTTGAAAATTGCAGGGATGTTTGGGAAATGTGACCAAACGCCGCTTTCAGTACTTGGCATATGTTGGGTATAAAAAGTCGTAATATCAAACTGCGAATACGTGCAGAGAGCCAGAATTTGGCTCCAAAATATTGATCAGGCCTCGAAATTGGGATATTTGCGATATTTTGAAAACTAAAGGGGAGTTTGTTCAAAATGTGACTCCTGCCGCTTTCAGTACTTGGCATATGTTGGGTATAAAAAAGTCGTAATTTCAAACTGCGAATACGTGCAGAGAGCCTGAATTTGGTTCCAAATATGCTCAGGCCTCGAAATTTGGATGTTTGGGATATTTAGAAAAATGCAGGGGTTTGTTCAAAATGTGACTCATTGCCGCTTTCAGTACTTGGCATATGCTGGGTATAATAAGTCGTAATATCAACCTGCGAATACGTGCAGAGAGCCAGAATTTGGCTCCAAAATATGGCTCAGGCCTCGATATTAGGATGTTTGGGATGTTTTGAAAACTGCAGAGGGGATTGGGAGAAATGTGACTAAACGCCGTTTCCAGCACTTGGCATATGTTGGGTATAAAAAAGTCGCAATTTCCAACTGCGAATACGTGCAGAGCGCCAGAATTTGGCTCCAAAATATGACTCAGGCCTCGAAATTGGGAAGTTTGGGATATTTTGAAAACTGCAGGGGACTTTGGAACAAATATGACCAAACGCCGCTTTCAGTACTTTGCATATGTTTGGTATAAAAAGTCGTAATTTCAAACTGCGAATACCTGCAGAGAGCCAGAATTTGGCTCCAAAATATGACTCAGGCCTCGATATTGGGATGTTTGTGATATTTGAAAACTGCAGGAAGATTGGGACAAATGTGACCAAACGCCGCTATCAGGAGTTGGCATATGTTGGGTATAAAAAGTCGTAATATCAAACTGCGAATACGTGCATAGAGCCAGAATTTGGCTCCAAAATATAGCTCAGTCCTCGAAATTGGAATGTTTTGGCATATTTTAAAAACTGGAGGAAGGTTTGGGACAAATGGGACCAAACGCCGCTTTCAGGACTTGGCATATGTTGGGAATAAAAATTGGTAATATCAAACTGCAAATACCTGCATAGAGCCAGAATTTGGCTCCAAATTATGGCTCAGGCCACGAAATTGGGATTTTTGGGATATTTTGAAAACTGCAGGGAGGTTTGTGACAATGTGACCAAACGCCGCTCTCAGTACTTGGCATATGTGGGTATAAAAAGTCGTAATATCAAACTGCGAATACGTGCAGAGAGCCAGAATTTGGCTCCAAAATATGGCTCAGGGCCTCGTAATTGGGATATTTGGGATATTTTGAAAACTTCAGGGAGGTTTGGGACAAATGTGACCAAACGCCGCTCTCAGTACTTTGCATATGTTGGGTATAAAAAGTGGTAATTTCAAACTGCGAATACGTGCAGAGAGCCAGACTTGGCTGCAAATATGACTCAGGCCTCGAAATTGGGAAGTTTGGAATATTTTGAAAACTGCAGGGGAGTTTGGGACAAATATGATCAAACGCCGCTTTCAGTACTTGACATATGTTGGGTATAAAAAAATTCGGAATTTCAACCTGCGAATACGTGCAGAGAGCCAGAATTTGGCTCCAAAATATGGCTCAGGCCTCGAAATGGATATTTTGAAAACTGGAGGGAGGTTTGGGATAAATGTGACCAAACGCCGCTTTCATTACTTCGCATATGTTGGGTATAAAAATTCGTAATTTCAAACTGCGAATACGTGCAAGAGCCAGAATTTGGCTCCAAAATATGGCTCAGGGCCTCGTAATTGGGATATTTGGGATATTTGAAAACTGCAGGGAGGTTTGGGACAAACGTGACCAAACGTCGTTTTCAGTACTTGGCATATATTGGGTATAAAAAAGTCGTAATTTCAAACTGCGAATACGTGCAGAGAGCCAGAATTTGGCTCCAAAATATGGTTCAGGCCTCGAAATTGGGATATTTGGGATATTTTGAAAACTGCAGGGAGGTTTGTTCAAAATGTGACTCACTGCCGCTTTCAGTATTTGGCATACGTTGGGTATAAAAAAGTCGCAATTTCAAACTGCTAATACGTGCAGATATCGAGAATTTGGCTCCACAATATGGCTCAGGCCTCGAAATTTTGATATTTGGGATATTTAGAAAACTACAGGGCAGTTTGTGCAAAATGTGACTCACTGCCGCTTTCAGGACTTGGCATATGTTGGGTATAAAAAAGTCGCAATTTCAAACTGCGAATACGTGCAGAGAACCAGAACTTGGCTCCAAAATATGGCTCAGGGCCTCGAAATTGGATAGCTGGGATATTTGAAAACTACAGGGGAGTTTGTGCAAAATGTGACTCACTGCCGTTTTCAGGACTTAGCATGTATTGGGTATAAAATTCGTAATATCAAACTGCGAATACGTGCATAGAGCCAGAATTTGGCTCCAAATTATGGCTCAGGCCTCGAAATTGGGATGTTTGGGATATTTTAAAACTGCATGTTGAGTTTGTGCAAAATGTGAACTCACTGCCGCTTTCAGTAATTGGCATATGTTGGGTACAAAAAGATGTAATTTCAAACTGCGAATACGTGCAGAGAGCCAGAATTTGGCTCCAAAATATTGCTCAGGCCTCGAAATTGGATATTTGCGTTATTTGAAAACTAGAGGGGAGTTTGTTCAAAATGTGACTCACTGCCGCTTCAGTACTTGGCATATGTTGGGTATAAAAAAGTCGCAATTTCAAACTGCGAATACGTGCAGATATCCAGAATTTGGTTCCAAAATATGGCTCAGGCCTCGAAATTTGATATTTGGGATATTTCGAAAACTACAGGGCAGTTTGTGCAAATGTGACTCACTGCCGCTTCAGTACTTGGCATATGTTGGGTATAAAAAAGTCCAATTTCAAACTGCAAATACGTGCAGAGATCCAAAATTTGGCTCCAAAATAGGCTCATGCCTCGAAATTAGGATATTTGGGATATTTCGAAAACTGCAAGGGAGTTTGTGCAAAATGTGACTCACTGCCGCTTTCAGGACTTGGCATATGTTAGGAATAAAAATTCGTAATATCAAACTGCGAATACGTGCATAGAGCCAGAATTTGGCTCCAAATTATGGCTCAGGCCACGAAATTGGGATGTTTGGGATATTTTGAAAACAGCAGGGGAGTTTGTCCAAAATGTGACTCACTGCCGCTTTCAGGACTTGGCATATGTTGGGTATAAAAAGTGGTAATTTAAAACTGCGAATACGTGCAGAGAGCCAGAATTTGCTCCAAAATAATGCTCAGGCCTCGAAATTGGATGTTTAGGATATTTTGAAAACTGCAGGGGAGTTTGTGCAAAATGTGACTCTCTGCCGCTTTCAGGACTTGGCATATGTTGGGTATAAAAGTGGTAATTTCAAACTGCGAATACGCGCAGAGAGCCAGAATTTGGCTCCAAAATAGGATTCAGGCCTCGAAATTGGGATGTTTGGGATATTTTGAAAACTGCAGGGGACTTTGGGACAAATATGACCAAACGGCGCTTACATTACTTGGCATATGTTGGGTATAAAAAGTCGTAATTTCAAACTGCGAATACGTGCAGAGAGCCTGAATTTGGCTCCAAAATATGGTTCAGGCCTCGAAATTGGGATATTTGGGATATTTGAAAACTGCAGGGAGGTTTGTGCAAAATGTGACCAAACGCCGCTTTCAGTACTTGTCATATGTTGGGTATAAAAGTCGTAATTTCAAACTGCGAATACGTGCAGAGAGCCAGAATTTGGCTCCAAAACATGGCTCAAGGCTCGAAATGGGGATATTTGGGATATTTCGAAAACTGCAGGGGAGTTTGTGCAAAATGTGACTCACTGCCGCTTTCAGGACTTGGCATATGTTGGGTATAAAAAGTCGTAATATCAAACTGCGAATACGTGCAGAGAGCAAGAATTTGGCTCCAAATATGGCTCAGGCCTCGATATTGGGATGTTTGGGATATTTTGAAAACTGCAGGTAGATTTGAGACAAATGTGACCAAACGCCACTTTCAGTACTTGGCATATGTTGGGTATAAAAAGTCGTTATTTCAAACTGCGAATACGTGCAGAGAGCCTGAATTGGCTCCAAAATATGGCTCAGGCCTCGAAATTGGGATGTTTGGGATATTTTGAAAACTGCAGGGGAGTTTGTGCAAAATGTGACTCATTGCCGCTTTCAGTACTTGGCATATGTTGGGTATAATAAGTTGTAATTTCAAACTGTGAATACGTGCAGAGAGCCAGAATTTGGCTCCAAAATATGGCTCAGGCCTCGATATTGGTATATTTGGGATATTTTGAAAATTGCAGGGATGTTTGGGACAAATGTGACCAAACGCAGTTTTCAGTACTTGCATATATTGGGTATAAAAAAGTCGCAATTTCAGACTGCGAATACGTGCAGAGAGCAGAATTTGGCTCCAAAATATGGCTCAGGCCTCGAAATTGGGATATTTGGGATATTTTGAAAACTGGAGGGAGGTTTGGGACAAATGTGACCAAACGCCGTTTTCAGTACTTGGCATATATTTGGTATAAAAAAAGTCGCAATTTCAAACTGCGAATACGTGCAGAGAGCCAGAATTAGGCTCCAAAATATGGCTCATGCCTCGAAATTGGGATATTTGGGATATTTTGAAAACTGCAGGGAGGTTTGGGACAAATGTGACCAAACCCGTTTTCAGTACTTGGCATATATTGGGTATAAAAAAGTCGCAATTTCAAACTGCGAATACGTGCAGAGAGCCAGAATTTGGCTCCAAAATATGGCTCAGGCCTCGAAATTGGGATATTTGGGATATTTTGAAAACTGCAGGGAGGTTTGGGACAAATGTGACCAAACACCGTTTTCAGTACTTGGCATGTATTGGGTATAAAAAAGTCGCAATTTCAGACTGCGAATACGTGCAGAGAGCCAGAATTTGGCTCCAAAATATGGCTCAGGCCTCGAAATTGGGATATTTGGATATTTTGAAAACTGGAGGAGGTTTGGGACAAATGTGACCAAACGCCGTTTTCAGTACTTGGCATATATTGGGCATAAAAATTCGCAATTTCAAACTGCGAATACGTGCAGAGAGCCAGAATTTGGCTCCAAAATAATGCTCAGGCCACGAAATTGGGATGTTGGGATATTTTGAGAACTGCAGGGGGATTGTGCAAAATGTGACTCACTGCAGCTTTCAGTACTTGCATATGTTGAGTATAAAAAGTCGTAATTTAAACTGCGAATACGTGCAGAGAGCCAGAATTTGGCTCCAAAAATAATGCTCAGGCCTCGAAATTGGGATGTTTAGGATATTTTGAAAACTGCAGGGAAGTTTGTGCAAAATGTGACTAACTGCCGCTTTCAGTACTTAGCATATGTTTAGTATAAAAATCGTTATATCAAACTGCTAATACATGTAGAGAGCCAGAATTTGGCTCCAAAATATGGCTCAGGCCTCGAAATTGGGTCTTTTGGGATATTTTGAAAACTGGAGGGATGTTTGGAACAAATGTGACCAAACGCCGCTTTCAGTACTTGGCATATGTTGGGTATAAAAATATATAATTTCAAACTGGAAAAAGGTGCAGAGATCCAGAATTTGGCTCCAAAATATGGCTCAGGCCTCGAAATGGAGATATTTGGGATATTCGAAAACAGCAGGGGAGTTTGTGCAAAATGTTACTAATTGCCGCTTTCAGGACTTGGCATATGTTGGGTATAAAAAAGTCGTAATATCAAACTGCGAATACGTGCAGAGAGCAAGAATTTGGCTCCAAAATATGGCTCAGGCCTCGATATTGGGATGTTTGGGATATTTTGAAAACTGCAGGTAGATTTGAGACAAATGTGACCAAACGCCACTTTCAGTACTTGGCATATGTTGGGTATAAAAAGTCGTTATTTCAAACTGCGAATACGTGCAGAGAGCCTGAATTTGGCTCCAAAATATGGCTCAGGCCACGAAATTGGGATGTTTGGGATATTTTGAAAACTGCAGGGGAGTTTGTGCAAAATGTGACTCATTGCCGCTTTCAGTACTTGGCATATGTTGGGTATAATAAGTTGTAATTTCAAACTGTGAATACGTGCAGAGAGCCAGAATTTGGCTCCAAAATATGGCTCAGGCCTCGATATTGGTATATTTGGGATATTTTGAAAACTGCAGGGATGTTTGGGACAAATGTGACCAAACGCAGTTTTCAGTACTTGGCATATATTGGGTATAAAAAAGTCGCAATTTCAGACTGCGAATACGTGCAGAGAGCAAGAATTTGGCTCCAAAATATGGCTCAGGCCTCGAAATTGGGATATTTGGGATATTTTGAAAACTGGAGGGAGGTTTGGGACAAATGTGACCAAACGCCGTTTTCAGTACTTGGCATATATTTGGTATAAAAAAGTCGCAATTTCAAACTGCGAATACGTGCAGAGAGCCAGAATTAGGCTCCAAAATATGGCTCATGCCTCGAAATTGGGATATTTGGGATATTTGAAAACTGCAGGGAGGTTTGGGACAAATGTGACCAAAAGCCGTTTCAGTACTTGGCATATATTGGGTATAAAAAAGTCGCAATTTCAAACTGCGAATACGTGCAGAGAGCCAGAATTTGGCTCCAAAATATGGCTCAGGCCTCGAAATTGGGATATTTGGGATATTTTGAAAACTGCAGGGAGGTTTGGGACAAATGTGACCAAACACCGTTTTCAGTACTTGGCATATATTGGGTATAAAAAAGTCGCAATTTCAGACTGCGAATACGTGCAGAGAGCCAGAATTTGGCTCCAAAATATGGCTCAGGCCTCGAAATTGGGATATTTGGGATATTTTGAAAACTGGAGGGAGGTTTGGGACAAATGTGACCAAACGCCGTTTTCAGTACTTGGCATATATTGGGTATAAAAATCGCAATTTCAAACTGCGAATACTTGCAGAGAGCCAGAATTTGGCTCCAAAATAATGCTCAGGCCACGAAATTGGGATGTTTGGGATATTTTGAGAACTGCAGGGGGATTGTGCAAAATGTGACTCACTGCAGCTTTCAGTACTTGGCATATGTTGAGTATAAAAGTCGTAATTTAAAACTGCGAATACGTGCAGAGAGCCAGAATTTGGCTCCAAAATAATGCCAGGCCTCGAAATTGGGATGTTTAGGATATTTTGAAAACTGCAGGGAAGTTTGTGCAAAATGTGACTAACTGCCGCTTTCAGTACTTAGCATATGTTTAGTATAAAAATCGTTATATCAAACTGCTAATACATGTAGAGAGCCAGAATTTGGCTCCAAAATATGGCTCAGGCCTCGAAATTGGGTCTTTTGGGATATTTTGAAAACTGGAGGGATGTTTGGAACAAATGTGACCAAACGCCGCTTCAGTACTTGGCATATGTTGGGTATAAAAAGATATTTCAAACTGGAAATAGGTGCAGAGATCCAGAATTTGGCTTCAAAATATGGCTCAGGCCTCGAAATGGAGATATTTGGGATATTTCGAAACAGCAGGGGAGTTTGTGCAAAATGTGACTAATTGCCGCTTTCAGGACTTGGCATATGTTGGGTATAAAAAGCCATAATTTAAAACTGCGAATAAGTACAGAGAGCCAGAATTTGGCTTTAAAATAATGCTCAGGCCTCGAAATTGGGATATTTGGATATTTAGAAAACTGCAGGGATGTTTGGAACAAATGTGACCAACGCCGCTTTCTGTACTTGGTATATGTTGGGTATAAAAAGATATAATTTCAAACTGCGAATACGTGCAGAGAGCCGAATTGGGCTCCAAAATATAGCTCAGGCCTCGAAATTGGGATATTTGCGTTATTTTGAAAACTGGAGGGGAGTTTGGGCAAAATGTGACTCACTGCAGCTTTCAGTACTTGGCATATATTGGGTATAAAATTCGCAATTTCAAACTGCGAATACGTGCAGAGATCCAGTATTTGGCTCCAAAATATTGCTCAGGCCTCGAAATTAAGATATTTGGGATATTTCGAAAACTGCAGGGGAGTTTGTGCAAAATGTGACTCACTGCTGCTTTCAGGACTTGGCATATGTTGGGTATAAAAAGTCGTAATATCAAACTGCGAATACGTGCATAGAGCCAGAATTTGGCTCCAAAATATGCCTCAGGCCTCGATATTGGATATTTGGGATATTTTGAAAACTGCTGGGGAGTTTGTGCAAAATGTGACTCTCTGCCGCTTTCAGGACTTGGCATAGTTGGGAATAAAAAGTGGTAATTTCAAACTGCGAATACGCGCAGAGAGCCAGAATTTGGCTCTAAATACGACTCAGGCCTCGAAATTGGGATATTTGGGATATTTTGAAACTGCAGGGAGGTTTGGGACAAATGTGACAAAACGCCGCTTTCAGTACTTGTCATATGTTGGGTATAAAAAGTCGTAATTTCAAACTGCGAATACGTGCAGAGAGCCAGAATTTGGCTCAAAAATATGGCTCAGGCCTCGAAATTGGGATGTTTGGGATATTTTGAAAACTGCAGGGGAGTTTGTGCAAAATGTGACTCATTGCCGCTTTCAGTACTTGGCATATGTTGGGTATAATAAGTTGTAATTTCAAACTGTGAATACGTGCAGAGAGCCAGAATTTGGCTCCAAAATATGGCTCAGGCCTCGATATTGGGATATTTGAAAACTGCAGGGATGTTTGGGACAAATGTGACCAAACGCCGTTTTCAGTACTTGGCATATATTGGGTATAAAAAAGTCGCAATTTCAGACTGCGAATACGTGCAGAGAGCCAGCATTTGGCTCCAAAATATGGCTCAGGCCTCGAAATTGGGATATTTGGGATATTTTGAAAACTGGAGGGAGGTTTGGGACAAATGTGACCAAACGCCGTTTTCAGTACTTGGCATATATTGGGTATAAAAAAGTCGCAATTTCAAACTGCGAATACGTGCAGAGAGCCAGAATTTGGCTCCAAAATATGGCACATGCCTCGAAATTGGGATATTTGGGATATTTTGAAAACTGCAGGGAGGTTTGGGACAAATGTGACCAAACACCGTTTTCAGTACTTGGCATATATTGGGTATAAAAAAGTCGCAATTTCAGACTGCGAATACGTGCAGAGAGCCAGAATTTGGCTCCAAAATATGGCTCAGGCCTCGAAATTGGGATATTTGGGATATTTTGAAAACTGGAGGGAGGTTTGGGACAAATGTGACCAAACGCCGTTTTCAGTACTTGGCATATATTGGGTATAAAAAAGTCGCAATTTCAAACTGCGAATACGTGCAGAGAGCCAGAATTTGGCTCCAAAATAATGCTCAGGCCACGAAATTGGGATGTTTGGGATATTTTGAGAACTGCAGGGGGGATTGTGCAAAATGTGACTCACTGCAGCTTTCAGTACTTGGCATATGTTAGTATAAAAAGTCGTAATTTAAAACTGCGAATACGTGCAGAGAGCCAGAATTTGGCTCCAAAATAATGCTCAGGCCTCGAAATTGGGATGTTTAGGATATTTTGAAAACTGCAGGGAAGTTTGTGCAAAATGTGACTAACTGCCGCTTTCAGTACTTAGCATATGTTTAGTATAAAAATCGTTATATCAAACTGCTAATACATGTAGAGAGCCAGAATTTGGCTCCAAAATATGGCTCAGGCCTCGAAATTGGGTCTTTTGGGATATTTTGAAAATTGGAGGGTTTGGAACAAATGTGACCAAACGCCGCTTTCAGTACTTGGCATATGTTGGGTATAAAAAGATATAATTTCAAACTGGAAATAGGTGCAGAGATCCAGAATTTGGCTCCAAAATATGGCTCAGGCCTCGAAATGGAGATATTTGGGATATTTCGAAAACAGCAGGGGAGTTTGTGCAAAATGTGACTAATTGCCGCTTTCAGGACTTGGCATATGTTGGGTATAAAAAGCCATAATTTAAAACTGCGAATAAGTGCAGAGAGCCAGAATTTGGCTTTAAAATAATGCTCAGGCCTCGAAATTGGGATATTTGGGATATTTAGAAAACTGCAGGGATGTTTGGAACAAATGTGACCAAACGCCGCTTTCTGTACTTGGTATATGTTGGGTATAAAAAGATATAATTTCAAACTGCGAATACGTGCATAGAGCCAGAATTGGGCTCCAAAATATAGCTCAGGCCTCGAAATTGGATATTTGCGTTATTTTGAAAACTGGAGGGGAGTTTGGGCAAATGTGACTCACTGCAGCTTTCAGTACTTGGCATATATTGGGTATAAAAAAGTCGCAATTTCAAACTGCGAATACGTGCAGAGATCCAGTATTTGGTTCCAAAATATTGCTCAGGCCTCGAAATTGAGATATTTGGAATATTTCGAAAACTGCAGGGGAGTTTGTGCAAAATGTGACTCACTGCTGCTTTCAGGACTTGGCATATGTTGGGTATAAAAATTCGTGATATCAAACTGCGAATACGTGCATAGAGCCAGAATTTGGCTCCAAAATATGCCTCAGGCCTCGATATTAAGATATTGGGATATTTTGAAAACTGCTGGGGAGTTTGTGCAAAATGTGACTCTCTGCCGCTTTCAGGACTTGGCATATGTTGGCATAAAAAGTGGTAATTTCAAACTGCGAATACGCGCAGAGAGCCAGAATTTGGCTCCAAAATACGACTCAGGCCTCGAAATTGGGATATTTGGGATATTTTGAAACTGCAGGGAGGTTTGGGACAAATGTGACAAAACGCCGCTTTCAGTACTTGTCATATGTTGGGTATAAAAAGTCGTAATTTCAAACTGCGAATACGTGCAGAGAGCCAGAATTTGGCTCAAAAATATGGCTCAGGCCTCGAAATTGGGATGTTTGGGATATTTTGAAAACTGCAGGGGAGTTTGTGCAAAATGTGACTCATTGCCGCTTTCAGTACTTGGCATATGTTGGGTATAATAAGTTGTAATTTCAAACTGTGAATACGTGCAGAGAGCCAGAATTTGGCTCCAAAATATGGCTCAGGCCTCGATATTGGGATATTGTGGGATATTTTGAAAACTGCAGGGATGTTTGGGACAAATGTGACCAAACGCCGTTTTCAGTACTTGGCATATATTGGGTATAAAAAAGTCGCAATTTCAGACTGCGAATACGTGCAGAGAGCCAGCATTTGGCTCCAAAATATGGCTCAGGCCTCGAAATTGGGATATTTGGGATATTTTGAAAACTGCAGGAGAGTTTGTGCAAAATGTGACTCATTGCCGCTTTCAGTACTTGGCATATGTTGGGTATAATAAGTTGTAATTTCAAACTGTGAATACGTGCAGAGAGCCAGAATTTGGCTCCAAAATATGGCTCAGGCCTCGATATTGGGATATTTGGGATATTTTAAAACTGCAGGGATGTTTGGGACAAATGTGACCAAACGCCGTTTTCAGTACTTGGCATATATTGGGTATAAAAAAGTCGCAATTTCAGACTGCGAATACGTGCAGAGAGCCAGCATTTGGCTCCAAAATATGGCTCAGGCCTCGAAATTGGGATATTTGGGATATTTTGAAAACTGGAGGGAGGTTTGGGACAAATGTGACCAAACGCCGTTTTCAGTACTTGGCATATATTGGGTACAAAAAAGTCGCAATTTCAAACTGCGAATACGTGCAGAGAGCCAGAATTTGGCTCCAAAATAATGCTCAGGCCACGAAATTGGGATGTTTGGGATATTTTGAGAACTGCAGGGGGGATGTGCAAAATGTGACTCACTGCAGCTTTCAGTACTTGGCATATGTTGAGTATAAAAAGTCGTAATTTAAAACTGCGAATACGTGCAGAGAGCCAGAATTTGGCTCCAAAATAATGCTCAGGCCTCGAAATTGGGATGTTTAGGATATTTTGAAAACTGCAGGGAAGTTTGTGCAAAATGTGACTAACTGCCGCTTTCAGTACTTAGCATATGTTTAGTATAAAAATCGTTATATCAAACTGCTAATACATGTAGAGAGCCAGAATTTGGCTCCAAATATGGCTCAGGCCTCGAAATTGGGTCTTTTGGGATATTTTGAAAACTGAGGGATGTTTGGAACAAATGTGACCAAACGCAGCTTTCAGCACTTGCCATATATTGGGTATAAAAAAGTTGCAATTTCAAACTGCGAATACGTGCAGAGAGCCAGAATTTAGCTCCATAATACGGCTCAGGTCTGGAACTCTGGATATTAGAGGTATTTAGAAAACTGCAGTGGAATTTGTGCAAAATGTGACTCACTGCCTCTTTCAGTACTTGGCATATGTTGGGTATAAAAATTCGTAATATCAAACTGCGAATCCGTGCAGAGAGCCAGAATTTGGCTCCAAAATATGGCTCAGGCCTTGAAATTGGGTCTTTTGGGATATTTTGAAAACTGCAGGATGTTTGCAACAAATGTGACCAAACGTCGCTTTCAGTACTTGGCATATGTTGGGTATAAAAAGATATAATTTCAAACTGCGAATACGTGCAGAGAGCGAGAATTGGTCTCCAAAATATGGCTCAGGCCTCGAAATTGGGATATTTGCGTTATTTTGAAAACTGGAGGGGAGTTTGGTCAAAATGTGACTCACTGCCGCTTTCAGTACTTGGCATATACTGGGTATAAAAAAGTCGCAATTTCAAACTGCGAATTCGTGCAGAGATCCAGAATTTGGCTCCAAAATATTGCTCAGGCCTCGAAATTGAGATATTTGGGATATTTCGAAAACTACTGCAGGGAGTTTGTGCAAAATGTGACTCACTGCCGCTTTCAGGACTTGGCATATGTTGGGTATAAAAAGTCGTAATATCAAACTGCGAATACGTGCATAGAGCCAGAATTTGGCTCCAAATTAAGGCTCAGGCCTCGAAATTGGGATGTTTGGGATATTTTGAAAACTGCAGGAGGTTTGGGACAAATGTGACCAAACGCCGCCGCTTTCAGTACTTGGCATATGTTGGTATAAAAAAGTCGCAATTTCAAACTGCGAATACGTGCAAAGAGCCAGAATTTGGCTCCATAATTGGCTCAGCCTCGATATTGGGATATTTGGGATATTTTGAAAACTGCAGCGGAGTTTGTGCAAAATGTGACTCTCTTCCGCTTTCAGGACTTGGCATATGTTGGGTATAAAAAGTGGTAATTTCAAACTGCGAATACGCGCAGATAGCCAGAATTTGGCTCCAAAATATGACTCAGGCCTCGAAATTGGGAAGTTTAGGATATTTTGAAAACTGCAGGGGAGTTTAAGAAAAATATGACCAAACGCCGCTTTCAGTACTTGACATATGTTGGGTATAAAAAATTCACAATTTCAAACTGCGATTACATGCAGAGCAGGCCAGAATTTGGCTCCAAAATATGGCTCAGGCCTCGAAATTGGGATGTTTGGGATATTTTGAAAACTGCAAGGGACTTTGGGATAAATATGACCAAACGCCGCTCTCAGTACTTGGCATATGTTGGGTATAAAATCGTAATTTCAAACTGCGAATACGTTCAGAGAGCCTGAATTTGAATCCAAAATATGGCTCCGGCCTCGAAATTGGGATGTTTGGGATATTTTGAAAACTGGAGGGAGGTTAGGGACAAATGTGACCAAACGCCGCTTTCAGTACTTGTCATATGTTGGGTATAACAAGTCGTTATTTCAAACTGCGAATACGTGCAGAGAGCCTGAATTTGGCTCCAAAATATGGCTCAGGCCTCGAAATTAGGATGTTTGGGATATTTTGAAAACTGCAGGGGACTTTGGGACAAATATGACCAAACGCCGCTTTCGGTACTTTACATATGTTGGGTATAAAAAGTCGTAATTTCAAATGCGAATACTTGCAGAGATCCAGAATTTGGCTCCAAAATATGAATCAGGCCTCGAAATTGGAATGTTTGGATATTTTGAAATAGGAGGGAGGATAGGAAAAATGTGACCAAACGCCGCTTTCAGGACTTGGCATATGTTAGGTATAAAAAGTCGTAATATCAAACTGCGAACAAGTGCAGAGAGCCAAAACTTGGCTCCAAAATATGGCTCAGGCCTCGAAATTGGGATATTTGCGTTATTTGAAAACTGGAGGGGAGTTTGGGCAAAATGTGACTCACTGCTGCTTTCAGTACTTGGCATATGTTGGGTATAAAAAATAGCAATTTCAAACTGCGAATACGTGCAGAGATCTAGAATTTGGCTCCAAAATATGGCTCAGGCCTCGAAATTGAGAAATTTGGAATATTTCGAAAACTGCAGGGGAGTTTGTGCAAAATGTGACTCACTGCCACTTTCAGGACTTGGCATATGTTAGGTATAAAAAGTCGTAATATCAAACTGCGAATACGTGCCGAGAGCCAGAATTTGGCTCCAAATATGGCTCAGGCTTCTATATTGGGATGTTTGGATATTTTGAAAACTGCAGGAAGATTTGGGACAAATGTGACCAAACGCCACTTTCAGTACTTGGCATATGTTGGGTATAATAAGTCGTAATTTCAAACTGCGAATATGCGCAGAGAGCCAGAATTTGTCTCCAAAATATGACTCAGGCCTCGAAATTGGGAAGTTTGGGATATTTGGGATATTTTGACAACTGCAGGGGACTTTGGGACAAATATGACCAAACGCCACTTTCGGTACTTGACATATGTTGGGTATAAAAAGTCGTAATTTCAAACTGCGAATACGTGCAGGGAGCCAGAATTTGCTCAAAATATAGCTCAGGCCTCGAAATTGGGATGTTTGGGATATTTTGAAAATGCAAAGGAGTTTGTTCAAATGTGACTCACTGCTGCGTCCAGTACTTGGCATATGTTGGGTTTAAAAAGTCGTAATATCAAACTGCGAATACGTGCAGAGAGCCAGAATTTGGCTCCAAAATATGGCTCAGGCCTCGAATTGGTTTTGTTTGGATATTTTGAAAACCGGAGGGAGGTTTTGGACAAATGTGACTAAACGCCGCTTTCAGTACTTCGCATATGTTGGGTATAAAAAGTCGTAATTTCAAACTGCGAATACGTGCAGAGAGCCAGAATTTGGCTCAAAAATATAGCTTAGGCCTCGAAATTGGGATGTTTGGGATATTTTGAAAACTGCAGGGGAGTTTGTGCAAAATGTGACTCACTGCCGCTTTCAGTACTTAGCATATGTTGGGTATAAAAAGTCGTAATATCAAACTGCGAATACGTGTAGAGAGCCAGAATTTGGCTCCAAAATATGGCTCAGGCCTCGAAATTGGGATGTTTGGAATATTTGAAAACTGCAGGGGACTTTGGGACAAATATGACCAAAACGCCGCTTTCAGTACTTGACATATGTTGGGTATAAAAAATCGCAATTTCAAACTGCAAATACGTGCAGAGAGCCAGAATTGGCTCCAAAATATGGCTCAGGCCTCGAAATTGGGATATTTGGGATATTTTGAACACTGCAAGGAGGTTTGGGACAAATGTGACCAAACGCCGCTTTCAGTACTTCGCATATGTTAGGTATAAAAATTCGTAATTTCAAACTGCGAATACGTGCAGAGTGCCAGAATTTGGCTCCAAAATATGGCTCAGGCCTCGAAATTGGTTTGTTTGGGATATTTTGAAAACTGGAGGAGGTTTGGGACAAATGTGACCAAATGCCGCTTTCAGTACTTGGCATATGTTGGGTATAAAAAGTTGTAATTTCAAACTGCGAATACGTGCAAAGAGCCAGAATTTGGCTCCAAAATATGGCTCAGGCCTCGAAATTGGGTCTTTTGGGATATTTTGACAACTGCAGGGGACTTTGTGGCAAATATGACCAAACACCGCTTTCGTACTTGACATATGTTGGGTATAAAAAGTCGTAATTTCAAACTGCGAATACTGCAGAGAGCCAGAATTTGGCTCCAAAATATGACTCAGGCCTCGAAATTGGGATGTTTGGGATATTTTGAAAACTGGAGGGAGGTTAGGGAAAATGTGACCAAACGCCGCTTTCAGCTTGGCATATGTTGGTATAAAAATTCGTAATATCAAACTGCGAATACGTGCAGAGAGCCAGAATTTGGCTCTAAAATATGGCTCAGGCCTCGAAATTGGGATATTTGCGTAATTTTGAAAACTGGAGGGGAGTTTGGGCAAAATGTGACTCACTGCCGCTTTCAGTACTTGGCATATGTTGGGTATAAAAAATTAGCAATTTCAAACTGCGAATACGTGCAGAGAGCCTGAATTTGGCTCCAAAATATGGCTCAGGCCTCGAAATTGGGATATTTGGGTATTTTTGAAAACTGCAAGGAGGTTTGGGACAAATGTGACGAAACGCCGCTTTCAGTACTTCACATATGTTGGGTATAAAAATTCGTATTTCAAACTGCGAATACGTGCAGAGTGCCAGAATTTGGCTCCAAAATATGGCTCAGGCCTCGAAATTGGTTTGTTTGGGATATTTTGAAAACTGGAGGGAGGTTTGGGACAAATGTGACCAAATGCCGCTTTCAGTACTAGGCATATGTTGGGTATAAAAAGTCGTAATTTCAAACTGCGAATACGTGCAGAGAGCCAGAATTTGGCTCCAAAATATGGCTCAGGCCTCGAAATTGGGTCTTTTGGGATATTTTGAAACTGCAGGGATGTTTGGAACAAATGTGACCAAACGCCGCTTTCAGTACATGGCATATGTTGGGTATAAAAAGATATAATTTCAAACTGCGAATACGTGCAGAGATCCAGAATTTGGCTCCAAAATATGGCTCAGGCCTCGAAATTGGGATGTTTGGGATATTTTGACAACTGCAGGGGACTTTGTGGCAAATATGACCAAACACCGCTTTCGTACTTGACATATGTTGGGTATAAAAAGTCGTAATTTCAAACTGCGAATACTTGCAGAGAGCCAGAATTTGGCTTCAAAATATGACTCAGGCCTCGAAATTGGGATGTTTGGGATATTTTGAAAACTGGGGGAGTTAGGGAAAAATGTGACCAAACGCCGCTTTCAGGACTTGGCATATGTTAGTATAAAAATTCGTAATATCAAACTGCGAATACGTGCAGAGAGCCAGAATTTGGCTCCAAATATGCTCAGGCCTCGAAATTGGGATATTTGCGTTATTTTGAAAACTGGAGGGGAGTTTGGGCAAAATGTGACTCACTGCCGCTTTCAGTACTTGGCATATGTTGGGTATAAAAAAGTAGCAATTTCAACTGCGAATACGTGCAGAGCCTGAATTTGGCTCCAAAATATGGCTCAGGCCTCGAAATTGGGATATTTGGGATATTTTGAAAACTGCAAGGAGGTTTGGACAAATGTGACCAAACGCCGCTTTCAGTACTTCGCATATGTTGGGTATAAAATTCGTAAATTTCAAACTGCGAATACGTGCAGAGTGCCAGAATTTGGCTCCAAAATATGGCCCCCTCGAATTGGTTTGTTTGGGATATTTTGAAAACTGGAGGGAGGTTTGGGACAAATGTGACCAAATGCCGCTTTCAGTACTTGGCATATGTTTTGTATAAAAAGTCGTAATTTCAAACTGCGAATACGTGCAAGAGCCAGAATTTGGCTCCAAAATATGGCTCAGCCTCGAAATTGGGTCTTTTGGGATATTTTGAAAACTGCAGGGATGTTTGGAACAAATGTGACCAAACGCCGCTTTCAGTACATGGCATATGTTGGGTATAAAAAGATATAATTTCAAACTGCGAATACGTGCAGAGATCCAGAATTTTGGCTCCAAAATATGGCTCAGGCCTCGAAATTGGGATGTTTGGGATATTTTGACAACTGCAGGGACTTTGTGGCAAATATGACCAAACGCTGCTTTCGTACTTGACATATGTTGGTATAAAAAGTCGTAATTTCAAACTGCGAATACTTGCAGAGAGCCAGAATTTGGCTCCAAAATATGACTCAGGCCTCGAAATTGGATTTTGGGATATTTGAAAACTGGAGGGAGGTTTAGGGAAAAAATGTGACCAAACGCCGCTTTCAGGACTTGGCATATGTTAGGTATAAAAATTCGTAATATCAAACTGCGAATACGTGCAGAGAGCCAGAATTTGGCTCCAAAATATGGCTCAGGCCTCGAAATTGGGATATTTGCGTTATTTTGAAAACTGGAGGGGTGTTTGGCAAAATGTGACTCACTGCCGCTTTCAGTACTTGGCATATGTTGGGTATAAAAAATTAGCAATTTCAAACTGCGAATACGTGCAGAGAGCCTGAATTTGGCTCCAAAATATGGCTCAGGCCTCGAAATTGGGATATTTGGGATATTTTGAAAACTGCAAGGAGTTTGGGACAAATGTGACGAAACGCCGCTTTCAGTACTTCTCATATGTTGGGTATAAAAATTCGTAATTTCAAACTGCGAATACGTGGAGAGTGCCAGAATTTGGCTGTAAAATATGGCTCAGGCCTCGAAATTGGTTTGTTTTGGATATTTTGAAACTGGAGGCAGGTTTGGGACAAATGTGACCAAATGCCACTTTCAGTACTTGGCATATGTTGGGTATAAAAAGTCGTAATTTCAAACTGCGAATACGTGCAGAGAGCCAGAATTTGGCTCCAAAATATGGCTCAGGCCTCGAAATTGGGGTCTTTTGGGATATTTTGAAAACTGCAGGGATGTTTGGAACAAATGTGACCAAACGCCGCTTTCAGTACATGTCATATGTTGGGTATAAAAAGATATAATTTCAAACTGCGAATACGTGCAGAGATCCAGAATTTGGCTCCAAAATATGGCTCAGGCCTCGAAATTGAGATATTTGTGATATTTCGAAAACTGCATGGGAGTTTGTGCAAAATGTACTCTCTGCCGCTTTCAGGACTTGGCATATGTTGGGGTAAAAAAAGTCGTAATTCAAACTGCGAATACGTGCAGAGAGGAAGAATTTGGCTCCAAAATAATGCTCAGGCCCCGAAATTGGGATGTTTGGGACATTTTGAAAACTTGAGGGAGGTTTGGGACAAATGTGACCAAACGCCGCTTTCAGCACTTGGCATATTTGGGTATAAAAAAGTCGCAATTTCAAACTGCGAATACGATACGCAGAGAGCCAGAATTTTCTCCATAATATGGACAGGTCTCGAAATTGGGATATTTGGGATATTTTGAAAACTGCAGGGAGTTTGTGCAAAATGTGAACTCTCTGCCACTTTCAGGACTGGCATATGTTGGGTATAAAAAGTGGTAATTTCAAACTGCGAATATGCGCAGAGAGCCAGAATTTGTCTCCAAAATATGACTCAGGCCTCGAAATTGGGAAGTTTGGGATGTTTTGAAAACTGCAGGGAGTTTAAGACAAATTGACCAAACGCCGCTTTCAGTACTTGACATATATGGTATAAAAAATTCGCAACTTCAAACTGCGAATACGTGCAGAGAGCCAGAATTTGGTTCCAAAACATGGCTCAGGCCTCGAAATTTGGATATTTGCGTTATTTTGAAAACTGGAGGGGAGTTTGGGCAAATGTGACTCACTGCCGCTTTCAGGACTTGGCATATATTGGGTATAAAAATTCGTAATATCAAACTGCGAATAAGTGCATAGAGCCAGAGTTTGGCTCCAAAATTATGGCTCAGGCCTCGAAATTGGATGTTTGGGATATTTGAAAACTGCAGGGAGTTTGGGACAAATATGACCAAACGCCGCTTTCAGTACTTCGCATATGTTGGGTATAAAAAAGTCGTAATTTCAAACTGCGAATACGTGCAGAGAGCCAGAATTTGGCTCCAAAAATATGGCTGAGGCCTCGAAATTGGGTTTGTTTGGAATTTAGAAAACTGCAGGGGAGTTGGCAAAATGTGACTCACTGCTGTTTCAGGACTTGGCATATGTTGGGTTAAAAAGTCGTAATTTAAAACTGCGAATACATGCAAAGAGCCAGAATTTGGCTCAAATATGGCTCAGGCTCGATATTGGGATATTTGGGATATTTTGAAAACTGCAGGGAGGTTTGGGACAAATGTGACACAAACGTCCGCTTTCAGTACTTGGCTTATTGGGTATAAAAAATCGCAATTTCAAACTGCGAATACGTGCAGAGAGCCTGAATTTGGCTCCAAAATATGGCTGAGGCCTCGAATTGGGTTTGGGATATTTAGAAAACTGCAGGGAGTTGTGCAAAATGTGACTCACTGCTGTTTCAGGACTTGGCATATGTTGGGTTAAATCGTAATTCAAAACTGTGAATACATGCAAAGAGCCAGAATTGGCTTCAAATATGGCTCAGGCCTCGATATTGGGATATTTGGGATATTTTGAAAACTGCAGGGAGGTTTGGGACAAATGTGACCAAACGCCGCTTCCAGCCTTGCATATGTTGGGTATAAAAAATTGTAATATCAAACTGCGAATACGTGCAGAGAGCCAGAATTTACTCCAAAATATGCTCAGGCATCGAAATTTGAGATGTTTGGGATATTTTGAAAACTGCAGCGGAGTTTGTGCAAAATGTGACTCACTGCCGCTTTCAGTACTTGGCATATGTTGGGTATAAAAATTCGTAATATCAACTGCGAATACTGCAGAGAGCCAGAATTGGCTCCAAAATATGGCTCAGGCCTCGAAATTGGTAATTTCGGGATATTTTGAAAACAGCGAGGGAGGTTTGGGACAAATGTGACAAAACGCCGCTTTCAGTACTTGGCATTTGGGTATAAAAATTCGTAATTTCAACTGCGAAACGTGCAGAGAGCCTGAATTTGGCTCCAAAATATGGCTCAGCCTCGAAATTGGGATATTTGGGATATTTTGAAAACTGCAGGGGATTGTGCAAATGTGACCAAACGCCACTTTCAGTACTTCGCATATGTTGGGTATAAAATTGTAATATCAAACTGTGAATACTTGCAGAGAGCCAGAATTTGGCTCCAAAATATGGCTCAGGCCTCGATATAGGGATGTTGGGATTTTTGAAAACTGCAGGAAGTTTGGGACAAATGTGACCACTGCCGCTTCAGCACTTGCATATGTTGGGTATAAAAAGTAGTAATTCAAACTGCGAATACGTGCAGAGAGCCAGAATTTGCTCCAAAATGGCTCAGACCTCGAAATTCGGATATCTGTGGATATTTTGAAACTACAGGAGAGTTTGGGACAAATGTGACCACTGCCGCTCAGGACTTGGCATATGTTGGGTATAAAAAGTCATTATATCAAACTCGCAATACGTGCAGAGAGCCAGAATTTGGCTCCAAAATATAGCTCAGGCCTCGAATTAGGGATACTTCGGATATTTTGAAAACTGCAGGGAGGTTGGGACAAATGTGACCAAACGCAGCACTTTTAGTCCTTGCATATGTTGGGTATAAAAAAGTCGTAATTTCAAACTGCGAATACGTGCAGAGAGCCAGAATTTGGCTCCAAAATTGATCAGGGCCTCGAAATTGGATATCTGGGATTTTTGAAAACTGCAGGGGAGTTTGTGCAAAATGTGACTCACTGCCTTTCAGGACTGGCATATGCTGGGTATAAAAAGTCGTAATATCAAAACTGCGATACGTGCATACAGCCAGAATTGGGTCCAAAATATGGCTCAGGCCTCGTAAATTGGATATTGGGATATTTTGAAAACTGCAGGGATGTTTGGGACAAATGTGACCAAACGCCGCTTTCAGTACTTGGCATATTTGGGTATAAAAAGATGCAATTTCAAACAGCAAATACGTGCAGAGAGCCAGAATTTGGCTCCAAAATATGGCTCAGGCCTCGAAATTGGGATGTTTGGGATATTTTGAAAACTGCAGGGGAGTTTGTGCAAAATGTGACTCACTGCCGCGTCCAGTACTTGGCATTGTTGGGTATAAAAGTCGTAATATCAAACTGCGAATACGTGCAGAGAGCCAGAATTTGGCTCCAAATATGACTCAGGCCTCGAAATTGGGATATTTGGATATTTTGAAAACTGCAGGGAGATTTGGGACAAATGTGACCACGCCACTTTCAGTACTTGGCATATGTTGGGTATAAAAAGTCGCAATTCAAACTGTGAATACGTTGCAGAGAGCCAAAATTTGGCTCCAAAATATGGCTCAGGCCTCGATATAGATGTATTGGGATATATTTCGAAACTGCAGGGAGTTTGTGCAAAATGTGACTCACTGCCGCTTTCAGGACTTGGCATATGTTGGGTATAAAAAGTCGTAATATTCAAACTGCAATACGTGCATAGAGCCAGAATTTGGCTACAAAATATGGCTCAGGTCTCGAAATTGGGATGTTTGGGATATTTTAAAAACTGGAGGGAAGTTTGGGACAAGTGTGACAAAACGCCGCTTTCAGCACTTTCATATATTGGGTATAAAAAGTCGCAATTTCAAACTGCGAATACATGCATAGAGCCAGAATTTGGCTCCAAATAATGGCACAGGCCTCGATATTGGGATGTTTGGGATATTTTGAAAACTGCAGGAGATTTGAGACAAATGTGACCAAACGCCGCTTTCAGGTCTTGCATATGTTGGGTATAAAAATTCATTATATTAAACTGCGAATACGTGCAGAGAGCCAGAATTAGGCTCCAAAATATGGCTCAGGCTCGAAATTGGGATATTTGGGATATTTCGAAAATGCAGGGGAGTTTGTGCAAATGTACTCATTGCCGCTTTCAGTACTTGGCATATGTTGGGTATAATAAGTTGTAATTTCAAACTGCGAATACGTGCACAAGAGCCAGAATTTGGCTCCAAAATATGGCTCAGGCCTCGATATATGGGATGTTTGGGATATTTTGAAAACTGCTGGAAGGTTTCGGACAAATGTGACCAAACGCCGCTTTCAGTACTTCGCATATGTTGTGTATAAAAAGTCGTATTTCAAACTGCGAATACGTGCAGAGAGCCAGAATTGGCTCCAAAATATGGCTCAGGCCTTGAAATTGGGATGCTTGGGATATATTGAAAACTGCAGGGGAGTTTGTTCAAAATGTGACTCACTGCTGCGTCTAGTACTTGGCATATGTTGGGTTTAAAAAGTCGTAATTCAAACTGCGAATACTTGAGAGCCAGAATTTGGCTCCAAAATATGGCAGGCCTCGAAATTGGGTATTTGGGATATTTCGAAAACTGCAGGGGACTTTTGCAAAATGTGACTCACTGCCGCTTTCAGGACTTGACATATGTTGGGTATAAAAAGTCGTATATCAAACTGCGAATACGTGCATAGAGCCAATTTGGCTCCAAAATATGGCTCAGGTCTCGAAATTGGGGTGTTTGGGATATTTTAAAAACTGGAGGGAGGTTTGGGACAAATGTGACAAACGCCGCTTCAAGCACTTGCATATTGGGTATAAAAATCGCAATTTCAAACTGCGAAAACGTGCAGAGAGCCTGAATTTGGCTCCAAAATATGGCTCATGCCTCGAAATTGGGATATTTGGGATATTTTGAAAAACTGGATGGGAGTTTGTGCAAAATGTACTCACTGCCGCTTTCGGTACTTGGTATGTTGGGTATAATATTCTTAATATCAAACTGCGAATACTTGCAGAGAGCCAGAATTTGGCTCCAAAATATGGCTCAGGCCTCGATATAGGGATGTTTGGGATATTTTGAAACTGCAGGAAGGTTGGGACAAATGTGACCAAACGCCGCTTTCAGCACTTGCGCATATGTTGGGTATAAAAATTCGCAATTTCAAACTGCGAATACGTGCAGAGAGCCAGAATTTAGCTCCAAAATATGGCTCAGGCGTCGAAATTGGGATATCTGGGATATTTTGAAAACTACAGGAGAGTTTGTGCAAATTGTGACTCACTGCCGCTTCCAGTACTTGGCATATGTTGGGTATAAAAAGTCATATATCAAACTGCGAATACGTGCAGAGAGCCAGAATTTGGCTCCAAAATATAGCTCAGGCCTCGAAATTGGATACTTCGGATATTTTGAAAACTGCAGAGGAGGTTTGGGACAAATGTGACCAAACGCCACTTTTAGTCTTTGCATATGTTGGGTATAAAAAAGTCGTAATTTCAAACTGCGAATACGTGCAGAGAGCCAGAATTTGGCTCCAAAATATTGATCAGGCCTCGAAATTGGGATATTAGGGATTTTTGAAAACTGCAGGGAGTTTGTGCAAATGTGACTCACTGCTACTTCAGGACTTGGCATATGCTGGGTATAAAAAGTCTTATCAAACTGCGAATACGTGCATACACCAGAAATTGGGTCCAAAATATAGCTCAGGCCTCGAAATTGGGATGTTTGGGATATTTTGAAAACTGGAGGGAGTTTGTGCAAAATGTGACTCACTGCCGCTTTCAGTACTTGGCATATGTTGGGTATAAAATTCGTAATATCAAACTGCGAATACTTGCAGAGAGCCAGAATTTGGCTCCAAAATATGGCTCAGGCCTCGATATAGGGATGTTTGGTATATTTTGAAAACTGCTGGAAGGTTTTGGACAAATGTGACCAAACGCCGCTTTCAGTACTTCGCATATGTTGGGTATAAAAAAGTCGTAATTTCAAACTGCGAATACGTGCAGAGAGCCGAATTTGGCTCCAAAATATGGCTCAGGCCTCGAATTGGGATTCTTGGGTATATTGAAAACTGCAGGGGAGTTTGTTCAAAATGTGACTCACTGCTGCGTCCAGTACTTGGCATGTTGGGTTTAAAAAGTCGTAATATCAAATTGCGAATACGCAGAGAGAAAAAATTTGGCTACAAAATATGGCTCAGGCCTCGTAATTAGGATATTTGGGTTATTTTGAAAACTGCAGGGAGGTTTGGGACAAATGTGACCAAATTCGCATTCAGTACTTGGCATATGTTGGGTATAAAAAAGTCGCAATTTCAAACTGCGAATACGTGCAGAGAGCCAGAATTGGCTCCAAAATATGGCTGAGGCCTCGAAATTGGGATATTTTGGATATTTCGAAAACTGCAGGGGAGTTTGTGCAAAATGTGACTCACTGCCGCTTTCATACTTGGCATATGTTGGTATAAAAAGTCGTAATATCAAACTGCGAATACGTGCATAGAGCCGAATTTGGCTCCAAAATATGGCTCAGGCCTCGAAATTGAATGTTTGGATATTTTGAAAACTGGAGGAAGGTTTGGGACAAATGTGACCAAACTCCGCTTTCAGGACTTGGCATATGTTAAGTATAAAAAAGTCGCAATTTCAAACTGCGAATACGTGCAGAGAGCCAGAATTTGGCTCCAAAATATGGCTCAGGGCCTCGAAATTGGATATTCTGGGATATTTTGAAAACTACAGGGGAGTTTGTGCAAATTGTGACTCTTGCCGTTTTCAGGACTTGGCATATGTTGGGTATAAAAGTCGTAATTTAAACTGCAAATACACAAAAGCCAGAATTTGGCTTCAAAATATGGCTCAGGCCTCGATATTGGGATATTGGGATATTTTGAAAACTGCAGGGAGGTTTGGGACAAATGTGACCAAACGCCGCTTTCAGTCCTTTGCATATGTTGAGTATAAAAATTCGTAATTTCAAACTGCGAATACGTGCAGAGAGCCAGAATTTGACTCCAAAATATGGCTGAGGCCTCGAAATTGGGATATTTGAGATATTTGAAACTGCAGGGATGTTTGGGACAAATGTGACCAAACGCCGCTTTCAGTACTTGGCATGTTGGGTATAAAAAGATGTAATTTCAAACAGCGAATACGTGCAGAGAGCCAGAATTTGGCTCCAAAATATGGCTCAGGCCTCGAAATTGGGATATCTGGGATATTTTGAAAACTGCAGGGGAGTTGTGCAAAATGTGACTCAACTGCCACGTCCAGTACTTGGTATATGTTGGGTATAAAAAGTCGAAATATCAAACTGCGAATACGTGCAGAGAGCCAGAATTTTGGCTCCAAAATATGGCTCAGCCTCGAAATTGGGATATTTGGGATATTTTGAAAACTGCAGGGAGGTTTGGGACAAATGTGACCAAACGCCGCTTTCAGTACTTGGCATATGTTGGGTATAAAAAAGTCGCAATTTCAAACTGTGAATACGTGCAGAGAGCCAGAATTTGGCTCCAAAATATGGCTCAGGCCTCGAAATTGTGATATTTGGGATATTTTGAAAACTGGAGGGGAGTTTGTGCAAATGTGACTCACTGCCGCTTTCAGTACTTGGCATATGTTGGGTATAATATTCGTAATATCAAACTGGAATACTTGCAGAGAGCCAGAATTTGGCTCCAAAATATGGCTCAGGCCTCGATATTAGGGAGTTTGGATATTTTGAAAACTGCAGGAAGGTTGGGACAAATGTGACCAAACGCCGCTTCCAGCACTTGGCATATGTTGGGTATAAAAAGTCGCAATTTCAAACTGCGAATACGTGCAGAGAGCCAGAATTTAGCTCCAAAATATGGCTCAGGGCCTCGAAATTGGGATTATCTGTTATATTTTGAAACTACAGGGGAGTTTTGAGCAAATTTTTGACTCACTGCCGCGTCCAGTACTTGGCATATGTTGGGTATAAAAAGTCGTAATATCAAACTGCGAATACGTGCAGAGCCAGAATTTGGCTCCAAAATATAACTTAACTCAGGCCTCGAAATTGGGATTTTGGGATATTTGAAAACTGCAGGGAGGTTTGGGACAAATGTGACCAAACGCCGCTTTCAGTACTTGGCATATGTTGGGTATAAAAAAGTCGCAATTTCAAACTGTGAATACGTGCAGAGAGCAAGAATATGGCTCTAAAATATGGCTCAGGCCTCGAAATTGGGATATTTGGGATATTTTGAAAACTGCAGGGGAGTTTGTGCAAAATGTGACTCACTGCCACTTTCAGGACTTGGCATATGTTGGGTATAAAAAGTCGTAATATCAAACTGCGAATACGTGCATAGAGCCAGAATTTGGGTCCAAAATATGGCTCAGGCCTTGAAATTGGGATGTTTGGGATTTTTGAAAACTGGAGGGGAGTTTGTGCAAAATGTGACTCACTGCCTCTTTCAGTACTTGGCATATGTGGTATAAAATTCGTAATATCAAACTGCGAATACTTGCAGAGAGCCAGAATTTGGCTCCAAAATATGGCTCAGGCCTCGATATAGGGATGTTTGGGATATTTTGAAAACTGCAGGAAGGTTTTGGGACAAATGTGACCAAACGCCGCTTTCAGTACTTCCATATGTTGGGTATAATAAGTCGTAATTTCAAACTGCGAATACGTGCAGAGAGCCAGAATTTGGCTCCAAAATATGGCCTCAGGCCTCGAAATTAGGATGCTTGGGATATTTTGAAAACTGCAGGGGAGTTTGTTCAAAATGTGACTCACTGCTGCGTCCAGTACTTGGCATATGTTGGGTTTAAAAAGTCGTAATATCAAACTGCGAATACGTGCAGAGAGCCAAAATTTGGCTACAAAATATGGCTCAGGCCTCGTAATTAGGATATTTGGGTTATTTTGAAACTGCAGGGAGGTTTGGGACAAATGTGACCAAACGTCGCTTTCAGTACTTGGCATATGTTGGGTATAAAAAGTCGCAATTTCAAACTGCGAATACGTGCAGAGAGCCAGAATTTGGCTCCAAAATATGGCGGAGGCCTCGAAATTGGGATATTTTGGATATTTCGAAAACTGCAGGGGAGTTGTGCAAAATGTGACTCACTGCCGCTTTCAGTACTTGGCATATGTTGCGTATAAAAAGTCGTAATTTCAACCTGCGAATACGTGCAGAGAGCCAGAATTTGGCTCCAAAATATGGCTCAGGCCTCGATTTAGGATGTTTGGGATATTTTGAAAACTGCAGAGGGGAGTAGGACAAATGTGACCAAACGTTGCTTTCAGTACTTGGCATATGTTGGTATAAAAAGACGTAATTTCGAACTGCGAATACGTGCAGAGAGCCAAAATTAGGGTCCAAAATATGCTCTGGCCTCGAAATTGGGATATTTGGTATTTTTGAAAACTGCAGGGATGTTTGGGACAAATGTGACCAAACGCCGCTTTCAGTACTTGGCATATGTTGGGTATAAAAAAGTCGCAATTTCAAACTGCGAATACGTGCAGAGAGCCCTGAATTTGGCTCCAAAATATGGCTTAGGCCTCGAAATTGGGATGTTTGGGATATTTTGAAAACTGCAGGGGGATTGGGACAAATGTGACCAACGCCGCTTTCAGTACTTGGCATATGTTGGGCATAAAAAGATGTAATTTCAAGCGAATACGTGCAGAGAGGCAGAATTTGCTCCAAAATATGGCTCAGGGCCTCGAAATTGGGATATCCGGGATATTTTGAAAACTACAGGGGAGTTTGTGCAAAATGTGTCTCACTGCCGTTTTCAGGACTTGGCATATGTTGGGAATAAAAAGTCGTAATTTAAAACTACGAATACATGCAGAGAGCCAGAAAATTGGCTCCAAAAATGGCTCAGGCCTCGAAATTGGGATATTTGGGATATTTTGAAAACAGTGGGGAGGTTTGGGACAAATGTGACCAATGCCGCTTTCAGTACTTGGCATATGTTGGGTATAAAAGCATAATTTCGAACTGCAAATACGTGCAGAGAGCCAGAAATTGGCTCCAAATATGACTCAGGCCTCGAAATTGGGAAGTTGGAATATTTGAAAACTGCTGGGGAGTTTGGGACAAATATGACCAAACGCCGCTTTCAGTACTTGGCATATGTTGGGTATAAAAAAGTCGCAATTTCAAACTACGAATACGTGCAGAGAGCCAGAATTTGGCTCCAAAATATGCTCAGGCCTCGAAATTGGTATGTTTGGGATATTTTGAAAACTGCAGGGGACTTTGGGACAAATATGACCAAACGCCGCTTTCAGTACTTTGCATATGTTTGGTATAAAAGTCGTAATTTCAAACTGCGAATACCTGCATAGAGCCAGAATTTGGCTCCAAAATATAGCTCAGGCCTCGAAATTGGAATGTTTGGCATATTTTAAAAACTGGAGGAAGGTTTGGGACAAATGTGACCAAACGCCGCTTTCTGCACTTGGCATATGTTGGGTATAAAAAAATCGTAATTTCTAACTGCGAATACGTACAGAGAGCCTGAATTTGGCTCCAAAATATGGCTCATGCCTCGAAATTGGGATATTTGGGATATTTCGAAAACTGCAGGGGAGTTTGAGCAAAATGTGACTCACTGCCGCTTTCAGGACTTGGCATATGTTGGGAATAAAAAATTCGTAATATTAAACTGCGAATACTTGCATAGAGCCAGAATTTGGCTCCAAATTATGGCTCAGGCCACGAAATTGGGATGTTTGGGATATTTGGAAACTGCAGGGAGGTTTGGGACAATGTGACCAAACGCCGCTCTCAGTACTTGGCATATGGTTGGGTATAAAAAGTGGTAATTTCAAACTGCGAATACGTGCAGAGAGCCAGAATTTGGCTCCAAAATATGGCTCAGGCCTCGAAATTGGGATATTTTGAAAACTGGAGGGAGGTTTGGGATAAATGTGGGATAAATGTGACCAAACGCCGCTTTCATTACTTGGCATATGTTGGGTATAAAAAAGTCGTAATTTCAAACTGCGAATACGTGCAGAGAGCCAGAATTTGGCTCCAAAATATGGCTCAGGCCTCGATATTGGGATATTTGGGATATTTGGAAAACTGCAGGGGGGATTGGGACAAATGTGACCAAACGCCGCTTTCAGTACTTCGCATGTGTTGGGTATAAAAAATTCGTAATTTCAAACTGTGAATACGTGCAGAGAGCCAGAATTTGGCTCCAAATATGGCTCAGGCCTCGAAATTTGGATGTTTGGGATATTTTGAAAACTGCAGGGGAGTTTGTGCAAAATGTGACTCACTGCCGCGTCTAGTACTTGGCATATGTTGGGTATAAAAATTCGTAATATCAAACTGCGAATACGTGCAGAGAGCCAGATTTTGGCTCCAAAATATGGCTCAGAGCCTCGAAATTGGGATGTTTGGGATATTTTGAAAACTGCAGGGATGTTTGGGACAAATGTGACCAAACGCCGCTTTCAGTACTTGTCATATGTTGGGTATAAAAAGATGCAATTTCAAACTACGAATACGTGCAGAGAGCCAGAATTTGGCTCCAAAATATGGCTCAGGCCTCGAAATTGGGATATTTGCGTTATTTTGAAAACTGGAGGGGAGTTTGTTCAAAATGTGACTCACTGCCACTTTCAGTACTTGGCATATGTTGGGTATAAAAAGTCGTAATATCAAACTGCGAATACGTGCAGAGAGCCAGAATTTGGCTCCAAAATATGGCTCATGCCTCGATATTGGGATATTTGAGATATTTTGAAAACTGCAGGGAGGTTTGGGACAAATGTGACCAAACGCCGCTTTCAGTACTTGGCATATGTTGGGTATAAAAAGTCGTAATATCAAACTGCGAATACGTGCAGAGAGCCAGAATTTGGCTCCAAAATATTGATCAGGCCTCGAAATTGGGATATTTGCGATATTTTGAAAACTAAAGGGGAGTTTGTTCAAAATGTGACTCACTGCCGCTTTCAGTACTTGGCATATGTTGGGTATAAAAAAGTCGTAATTTCAAACTGCGAATACGTGCAGAGAGCCTGAATTTGGTTCCAAAATATGGCTCAGGCCTCGAAATTTGGATGTTTGGGATGTTTTAAAAACTGCAGAGGGGATTGGGAGAAATGTGACTAAACGCCGTTTCCAGCACTTGGCATATGTTGGGTATAAAAAAGTCGCAATTTCCAACTGCGAATACGTGCAGAGCGCCAGAATTTGGCTCCAAAATATGACTCAGGCCTCGAAATTGGGAAGTTTGGGATATTTTGAAAACTGCAGGGGACTTTGGAACAAATATGACCAAACGCCGCTTTCAGTACTTTGCATATGTTTGGTATAAAAAGTCGTAATTTCAAACTGCGAATACCTGCAGAGAGCCAGAATTTGGCTCCAAAATATGACTCAGGCCTCGATATTGGGATGTTTGTGATATTTTGAAAACTGCAGGAAGATTTGGGACAAATGTGACCAAACGCCGCTATCAGGAGTTGGCATATGTTGGGTATAAAAAGTCGTAATATCAAACTGCGAATACGTGCATAGAGCCAGAATTTGGCTCCAAAATATAGCTCAGTCCTCGAAATTGGAATGTTTAGCATATTTTAAAAACTGGAGGAAGGTTTGGGACAAATGGGACCAAACGCCGCTTTCAGGACTTGGCATATGTTGGGAATAAAAATTGGTAATATCAAACTGCAAATACCTGCATAGAGCCAGAATTTGGCTCCAAATTATGGCTCAGGCCACGAAATTGGGATTTTTGGGATATTTTGAAAACTGCAGGGAGGTTTGTGACAAATGTGACCAAACGCCGCTCTCAGTACTTGGCATATGTTGGGTATAAAAAGTCGTAATATCAAACTGCGAATACGTGCAGAGAGCCAGAATTTGGCTCCAAAATATGGCTCAGGGCCTCGTAATTGGGATATTTGGGATATTTTGAAAACTTCAGGGAGGTTTGGGACAAATGTGACCAAACGCCGCTCTCAGTACTTTGCATATGTTGGGTATAAAAAGTGGTAATTTCAAACTGCGAATACGTGCAGAGAGCCAGACTTTGGCTGCAAAATATGACTCAGGCCTCGAAATTGGGAAGTTTGGAATATTTTGAAAACTGCAGGGGAGTTTGGGACAAATATGATCAAACGCCGCTTTCAGTACTTGACATATGTTGGGTATAAAAAATTCGGAATTTCAACCTGCGAATACGTGCAGAGAGCCAGAATTTGGCTCCAAAATATGGCTCAGGCCTCGAAATTGGGATATTTTGAAACTGGAGGGAGGTTTGGGATAAATGTGACCAAACGCCGCTTTCATTACTTCGCATATGTTGGGTATAAAAATTCGTAATTTCAAACTGCGAATACGTGCAGAGAGCCAGAATTTGGCTCCAAAATATGGCTCAGGGCCTCGTAATTGGGATATTTGGGATATTTTGAAAACTGCAGGGAGGTTTGGGACAAACGTGACCAAACGTCGTTTTCAGTACTTGGCATATATTGGGTATAAAAAAGTCGTAATTTCAAACTGCGAATACGTGCAGAGAGCCAGAATTTGGCTCCAAAATATGGTTCAGGCCTCGAAATTGGGATATTTGGGATATTTTGAAAACTGCAGGGAGGTTTGTTCAAAATGTGACTCACTGCCGCTTTCAGTATTTGGCATACGTTGGGTATAAAAAAGTCGCAATTTCAAACTGCTAATACGTGCAGATATCGAGAATTTGGCTCCACAATATGGCTCAGGCCTCGAAATTTTGATATTTGGGATATTTAGAAAACTACAGGGCAGTTTGTGCAAAATGTGACTCACTGCCGCTTTCAGGACTTGGCATATGTTGGGTATAAAAAGTCGCATTTTCAAACTGCGAATACGTGCAGAGAACCAGAACTTGGCTCCAAAATATGGCTCAGGGCCTCGAAATTGGGATAGCTGGGATATTTTGAAAACTACAGGGGAGTTTGTGCAAAATGTGACTCACTGCCGTTTTCAGGACTTAGCATGTATTGGGTATAAAAATTCGTAATATCAAACTGCGAATACGTGCATAGAGCCAGAATTTGGCTCCAAATTATGGCTCAGGCCTCGAAATTGGGATGTTTGGGATATTTTGAAAACTGCATGTTGAGTTTGTGCAAAATGTGACTCACTGCCGCTTTCAGTAATTGGCATATGTTGGGTACAAAAAGATGTAATTTCAAACTGCGAATACGTGCAGAGAGCCAGAATTTGGCTCCAAAATATTGCTCAGGCCTCGAAATTGGGATATTTGCGTTATTTTGAAAACTAGAGGGGAGTTTGTTCAAAATGTGACTCACTGCCGCTTTCAGTACTTGGCATATGTTGGGTATAAAAAAGTCGCAATTTCAAACTGCGAATACGTGCAGATATCCAGAATTTGGTTCCAAAATATGGCTCAGGCCTCGAAATTTTGATATTTGGGATATTTCGAAAACTACAGGGCAGTTTGTGCAAAATGTGACTCACTGCCGCTTTCAGTACTTGGCATATGTTGGGTATAAAAAAGTCACAATTTCAAACTGCAAATACGTGCAGAGATCCAAAATTTGGCTCCAAAATATGGCTCATGCCTCGAAATTAGGATATTTGGGATATTTCGAAAACTGCAAGGGAGTTTGTGCAAAATGTGACTCACTGCCGCTTTCAGGACTTGGCATATGTTAGGAATAAAAATTCGTAATATCAAACTGCGAATACGTGCATAGAGCCAGAATTTGGCTCCAAATTATGGCTCAGGCCACGAAATTGGGATGTTTGGGATATTTTGAAAACAGCAGGGGAGTTTGTCCAAAATGTGACTCACTGCCGCTTTCAGGACTTGGCATATGTTGGGTATAAAAAGTAGTAATTTAAAACTGCGAATACGTGCAGAGAGCCAGAATTTGGCTCCAAAATAATGCTCAGGCCTCGAAATTGGGATGTTTAGGATATTTTGAAAACTGCAGGGGAGTTTGTGCAAAATGTGACTCTCTGCCGCTTTCAGGACTTGGCATATGTTGGGTATAAAAAGTGGTAATTTCAAACTGCGAATACGCGCAGAGAGCCAGAATTTGGCTCCAAAATAGGATTCAGGCCTCGAAATTGGGATGTTTGGGATATTTTGAAAACTGCAGGGGACTTTGGGACAAATATGACCAAACGGCGCTTACATTACTTGGCATATGTTGGGTATAAAAAGTCGTAATTTCAAACTGCGAATACGTGCAGGGAGCCTGAATTTGGCTCCAAAATATGGTTCAGGCCTCGAAATTGGGATATTTGGGATATTTTGAAAACTGCAGGGAGGTTTGTGCAAAATGTGACCAAACGCCGCTTTCAGTACTTGTCATATGTTGGGTATAAAAAGTCGTAATTTCAAACTGCGAATACGTGCAGAGAGCCAGAATTTGGCTCCAAAACATGGCTCAAGGCTCGAAATGGGGATATTTGGGATATTTCGAAAACTGCAGGGGAGTTTGTGCAAAATGTGACTCACTGCCGCTTTCAGGACTTGGCATATGTTGGGTATAAAAAGTCGTAATATCAAACTGCGAATACGTGCAGAGAGCAAGAATTTGGCTCCAAAATATGGCTCAGGCCTCGATATTGGGATGTTTGGGATATTTTGAAAACTGCAGGTAGATTTGAGACAAATGTGACCAAACGCCACTTTCAGTACTTGGCATATGTTGGGTATAAAAAGTCGTTATTTCAAACTGCGAATACGTGCAGAGAGCCTGAATTTGGCTCCAAAATATGGCTCAGGCCTCGAAATTGGGATGTTTGGGATATTTTGAAAACTGCAGGGGAGTTTGTGCAAAATGTGACTCATTGCCGCTTTCAGTACTTGGCATATGTTGGGTATAATAAGTTGTAATTTCAAACTGTGAATACGTGCAGAGAGCCAGAATTTGGCTCCAAAATATGGCTCAGGCCTCGATATTGGTATATTTGGGATATTTTGAAAATTGCAGGGATGTTTGGGACAAATGTGACCAAACGCCGCTTTCAGTACTTGGCATATGTTGGGTATAAAAAGTCGTAATATCAAACTGCGAATACGTGCAGAGAGCCAGAATTTGGCTCCAAAATATTGATCAGGCCTCGAAATTGGGATATTTGCGATATTTTGAAAACTAAAGGGGAGTTTGTTCAAAATGTGACTCACTGCCGCTTTCAGTACTTGGCATATGTTGGGTATAAAAAAGTCGTAATTTCAAACTGCGAATACGTGCAGAGAGCCTGAATTTGGTTCCAAAATATGGCTCAGGCCTCGAAATTTGGATGTTTGGGATATTTAGAAAAATGCAGGGGAGTTTGTTCAAAATGTGACTCATTGCCGCTTTCAGTACTTGGCATATGCTGGGTATAATAAGTCGTAATATCAACCTGCGAATACGTGCAGAGAGCCAGAATTTGGCTCCAAAATATGGCTCAGGCCTCGATATTAGGATGTTTGGGATGTTTTGAAAACTGCAGAGGGGATTGGGAGAAATGTGACTAAACGCCGTTTCCAGCACTTGGCATATGTTGGGTATAAAAAAAGTCGCAATTTCCAACTGCGAATACGTGCAGAGCGCCAGAATTTGGCTCCAAAATATGACTCAGGCCTCGAAATTGGGAAGTTTGGGATATTTTGAAAACTGCAGGGGACTTTGGAACAAATATGACCAAACGCCGCTTTCAGTACTTTGCATATGTTTGGTATAAAAAGTCGTAATTTCAAACTGCGAATACCTGCAGAGAGCCAGAATTTGGCTCCAAAATATGACTCAGGCCTCGATATTGGGATGTTTGTGATATTTTGAAAACTGCAGGAAGATTTGGGACAAATGTGACCAAACGCCGCTATCAGGAGTTGGCATATGTTGGGTATAAAAAGTCGTAATATCAAACTGCGAATACGTGCATAGAGCCAGAATTTGGCTCCAAAATATAGCTCAGTCCTCGAAATTGGAATGTTTGGCATATTTTAAAAACTGGAGGAAGGTTTGGGACAAATGGGACCAAACGCCGCTTTCAGGACTTGGCATATGTTGGGAATAAAAATTGGTAATATCAAACTGCAAATACCTGCATAGAGCCAGAATTTGGCTCCAAATTATGGCTCAGGCCACGAAATTGGGATTTTTGGGATATTTTGAAAACTGCAGGGAGGTTTGTGACAAATGTGACCAAACGCCGCTCTCAGTACTTGGCATATGTTGGGTATAAAAAGTCGTAATATCAAACTGCGAATACGTGCAGAGAGCCAGAATTTGGCTCCAAAATATGGCTCAGGGCCTCGTAATTGGGATATTTGGGATATTTTGAAAACTTCAGGGAGGTTTGGGACAAATGTGACCAAACGCCGCTCTCAGTACTTTGCATATGTTGGGTATAAAAAGTGGTAATTTCAAACTGCGAATACGTGCAGAGAGCCAGACTTTGGCTGCAAAATATGACTCAGGCCTCGAAATTGGGAAGTTTGGAATATTTTGAAAACTGCAGGGGAGTTTGGGACAAATATGATCAAACGCCGCTTTCAGTACTTGACATATGTTGGGTATAAAAAATTCGGAATTTCAACCTGCGAATACGTGCAGAGAGCCAGAATTTGGCTCCAAAATATGGCTCAGGCCTCGAAATTGGGATATTTTGAAAACTGGAGGGAGGTTTGGGATAAATGTGACCAAACGCCGCTTTCATTACTTCGCATATGTTGGGTATAAAAATTCGTAATTTCAAACTGCGAATACGTGCAGAGAGCCAGAATTTGGCTCCAAAATATGGCTCAGGGCCTCGTAATTGGGATATTTGGGATATTTTGAAAACTGCAGGGAGGTTTGGGACAAACGTGACCAAACGTCGTTTTCAGTACTTGGCATATATTGGGTATAAAAAAGTCGTAATTTCAAACTGCGAATACGTGCAGAGAGCCAGAATTTGGCTCCAAAATATGGTTCAGGCCTCGAAATTGGGATATTTGGGATATTTTGAAAACTGCAGGGAGGTTTGTTCAAAATGTGACTCACTGCCGCTTTCAGTATTTGGCATACGTTGGGTATAAAAAAGTCGCAATTTCAAACTGCTAATACGTGCAGATATCGAGAATTTGGCTCCACAATATGGCTCAGGCCTCGAAATTTTGATATTTGGGATATTTAGAAAACTACAGGGCAGTTTGTGCAAAATGTGACTCACTGCCGCTTTCAGGACTTGGCATATGTTGGGTATAAAAAAGTCGCAATTTCAAACTGCGAATACGTGCAGAGAACCAGAACTTGGCTCCAAAATATGGCTCAGGGCCTCGAAATTGGGATAGCTGGGATATTTTGAAAACTACAGGGGAGTTTGTGCAAAATGTGACTCACTGCCGTTTTCAGGACTTAGCATGTATTGGGTATAAAAATTCGTAATATCAAACTGCGAATACGTGCATAGAGCCAGAATTTGGCTCCAAATTATGGCTCAGGCCTCGAAATTGGGATGTTTGGGATATTTTGAAAACTGCATGTTGAGTTTGTGCAAAATGTGACTCACTGCCGCTTTCAGTAATTGGCATATGTTGGGTACAAAAAGATGTAATTTCAAACTGCGAATACGTGCAGAGAGCCAGAATTTGGCTCCAAAATATTGCTCAGGCCTCGAAATTGGGATATTTGCGTTATTTTGAAAACTAGAGGGGAGTTTGTTCAAAATGTGACTCACTGCCGCTTTCAGTACTTGGCATATGTTGGGTATAAAAAAGTCGCAATTTCAAACTGCGAATACGTGCAGATATCCAGAATTTGGTTCCAAAATATGGCTCAGGCCTCGAAATTTTGATATTTGGGATATTTCGAAAACTACAGGGCAGTTTGTGCAAAATGTGACTCACTGCCGCTTTCAGTACTTGGCATATGTTGGGTATAAAAAAGTCACAATTTCAAACTGCAAATACGTGCAGAGATCCAAAATTTGGCTCCAAAATATGGCTCATGCCTCGAAATTAGGATATTTGGGATATTTCGAAAACTGCAAGGGAGTTTGTGCAAAATGTGACTCACTGCCGCTTTCAGGACTTGGCATATGTTAGGAATAAAAATTCGTAATATCAAACTGCGAATACGTGCATAGAGCCAGAATTTGGCTCCAAATTATGGCTCAGGCCACGAAATTGGGATGTTTGGGATATTTTGAAAACAGCAGGGGAGTTTGTCCAAAATGTGACTCACTGCCGCTTTCAGGACTTGGCATATGTTGGGTATAAAAAGTGGTAATTTAAAACTGCGAATACGTGCAGAGAGCCAGAATTTGGCTCCAAAATAATGCTCAGGCCTCGAAATTGGGATGTTTAGGATATTTTGAAAACTGCAGGGGAGTTTGTGCAAAATGTGACTCTCTGCCGCTTTCAGGACTTGGCATATGTTGGGTATAAAAAGTGGTAATTTCAAACTGCGAATACGCGCAGAGAGCCAGAATTTGGCTCCAAAATAGGATTCAGGCCTCGAAATTGGGATGTTTGGGATATTTTGAAAACTGCAGGGGACTTTGGGACAAATATGACCAAACGGCGCTTACATTACTTGGCATATGTTGGGTATAAAAAGTCGTAATTTCAAACTGCGAATACGTGCAGAGAGCCTGAATTTGGCTCCAAAATATGGTTCAGGCCTCGAAATTGGGATATTTGGGATATTTTGAAAACTGCAGGGAGGTTTGTGCAAAATGTGACCAAACGCCGCTTTCAGTACTTGTCATATGTTGGGTATAAAAAGTCGTAATTTCAAACTGCGAATACGTGCAGAGAGCCAGAATTTGGCTCCAAAACATGGCTCAAGGCTCGAAATGGGGATATTTGGGATATTTCGAAAACTGCAGGGGAGTTTGTGCAAAATGTGACTCACTGCCGCTTTCAGGACTTGGCATATGTTGGGTATAAAAAGTCGTAATATCAAACTGCGAATACGTGCAGAGAGCAAGAATTTGGCTCCAAAATATGGCTCAGGCCTCGATATTGGGATGTTTGGGATATTTTGAAAACTGCAGGTAGATTTGAGACAAATGTGACCAAACGCCACTTTCAGTACTTGGCATATGTTGGGTATAAAAAGTCGTTATTTCAAACTGCGAATACGTGCAGAGAGCCTGAATTTGGCTCCAAAATATGGCTCAGGCCTCGAAATTGGGATGTTTGGGATATTTTGAAAACTGCAGGGGAGTTTGTGCAAAATGTGACTCATTGCCGCTTTCAGTACTTGGCATATGTTGGGTATAATAAGTTGTAATTTCAAACTGTGAATACGTGCAGAGAGCCAGAATTTGGCTCCAAAATATGGCTCAGGCCTCGATATTGGTATATTTGGGATATTTTGAAAATTGCAGGGATGTTTGGGACAAATGTGACCAAACGCAGTTTTCAGTACTTGGCATATATTGGGTATAAAAAAGTCGCAATTTCAGACTGCGAATACGTGCAGAGAGCAAGAATTTGGCTCCAAAATATGGCTCAGGCCTCGAAATTGGGATATTTGGGATATTTTGAAAACTGGAGGGAGGTTTGGGACAAATGTGACCAAACGCCGTTTTCAGTACTTGGCATATATTTGGTATAAAAAAGTCGCAATTTCAAACTGCGAATACGTGCAGAGAGCCAGAATTAGGCTCCAAAATATGGCTCATGCCTCGAAATTGGGATATTTGGGATATTTTGAAAACTGCAGGGAGGTTTGGGACAAATGTGACCAAACGCCGTTTTCAGTACTTGGCATATATTGGGTATAAAAAAGTCGCAATTTCAAACTGCGAATACGTGCAGAGAGCCAGAATTTGGCTCCAAAATATGGCTCAGGCCTCGAAATTGGGATATTTGGGATATTTTGAAAACTGCAGGGAGGTTTGGGACAAATGTGACCAAACACCGTTTTCAGTACTTGGCATGTATTGGGTATAAAAAAGTCGCAATTTCAGACTGCGAATACGTGCAGAGAGCCAGAATTTGGCTCCAAAATATGGCTCAGGCCTCGAAATTGGGATATTTGGGATATTTTGAAAACTGGAGGGAGGTTTGGGACAAATGTGACCAAACGCCGTTTTCAGTACTTGGCATATATTGGGCATAAAAATTTCGCAATTTCAAACTGCGAATACGTGCAGAGAGCCAGAATTTGGCTCCAAAATAATGCTCAGGCCACGAAATTGGGATGTTTGGGATATTTTGAGAACTGCAGGGGGGATTGTGCAAAATGTGACTCACTGCAGCTTTCAGTACTTGGCATATGTTGAGTATAAAAAGTCGTAATTTAAAACTGCGAATACGTGCAGAGAGCCAGAATTTGGCTCCAAAATAATGCTCAGGCCTCGAAATTGGGATGTTTAGGATATTTTGAAAACTGCAGGGAAGTTTGTGCAAAATGTGACTAACTGCCGCTTTCAGTACTTAGCATATGTTTAGTATAAAAATCGTTATATCAAACTGCTAATACATGTAGAGAGCCAGAATTTGGCTCCAAAATATGGCTCAGGCCTCGAAATTGGGTCTTTTGGGATATTTTGAAAACTGGAGGGATGTTTGGAACAAATGTGACCAAACGCCGCTTTCAGTACTTGGCATATGTTGGGTATAAAAATATATAATTTCAAACTGGAAAAAGGTGCAGAGATCCAGAATTTGGCTCCAAAATATGGCTCAGGCCTCGAAATGGAGATATTTGGGATATTTCGAAAACAGCAGGGGAGTTTGTGCAAAATGTTACTAATTGCCGCTTTCAGGACTTGGCATATGTTGGGTATAAAAAGTCGTAATATCAAACTGCGAATACGTGCAGAGAGCAAGAATTTGGCTCCAAAATATGGCTCAGGCCTCGATATTGGGATGTTTGGGATATTTTGAAAACTGCAGGTAGATTTGAGACAAATGTGACCAAACGCCACTTTCAGTACTTGGCATATGTTGGGTATAAAAAGTCGTTATTTCAAACTGCGAATACGTGCAGAGAGCCTGAATTTGGCTCCAAAATATGGCTCAGGCCACGAAATTGGGATGTTTGGGATATTTTGAAAACTGCAGGGGAGTTTGTGCAAAATGTGACTCATTGCCGCTTTCAGTACTTGGCATATGTTGGGTATAATAAGTTGTAATTTCAAACTGTGAATACGTGCAGAGAGCCAGAATTTGGCTCCAAAATATGGCTCAGGCCTCGATATTGGTATATTTGGGATATTTTGAAAACTGCAGGGATGTTTGGGACAAATGTGACCAAACGCAGTTTTCAGTACTTGGCATATATTGGGTATAAAAAAGTCGCAATTTCAGACTGCGAATACGTGCAGAGAGCAAGAATTTGGCTCCAAAATATGGCTCAGGCCTCGAAATTGGGATATTTGGGATATTTTGAAAACTGGAGGGAGGTTTGGGACAAATGTGACCAAACGCCGTTTTCAGTACTTGGCATATATTTGGTATAAAAAAGTCGCAATTTCAAACTGCGAATACGTGCAGAGAGCCAGAATTAGGCTCCAAAATATGGCTCATGCCTCGAAATTGGGATATTTGGGATATTTTGAAAACTGCAGGGAGGTTTGGGACAAATGTGACCAAAAGCCGTTTTCAGTACTTGGCATATATTGGGTATAAAAAAGTCGCAATTTCAAACTGCGAATACGTGCAGAGAGCCAGAATTTGGCTCCAAAATATGGCTCAGGCCTCGAAATTGGGATATTTGGGATATTTTGAAAACTGCAGGGAGGTTTGGGACAAATGTGACCAAACACCGTTTTCAGTACTTGGCATATATTGGGTATAAAAAAGTCGCAATTTCAGACTGCGAATACGTGCAGAGAGCCAGAATTTGGCTCCAAAATATGGCTCAGGCCTCGAAATTGGGATATTTGGGATATTTTGAAAACTGGAGGGAGGTTTGGGACAAATGTGACCAAACGCCGTTTTCAGTACTTGGCATATATTGGGTATAAAAAAGTCGCAATTTCAAACTGCGAATACTTGCAGAGAGCCAGAATTTGGCTCCAAAATAATGCTCAGGCCACGAAATTGGGATGTTTGGGATATTTTGAGAACTGCAGGGGGGATTGTGCAAAATGTGACTCACTGCAGCTTTCAGTACTTGGCATATGTTGAGTATAAAAAGTCGTAATTTAAAACTGCGAATACGTGCAGAGAGCCAGAATTTGGCTCCAAAATAATGCTCAGGCCTCGAAATTGGGATGTTTAGGATATTTTGAAAACTGCAGGGAAGTTTGTGCAAAATGTGACTAACTGCCGCTTTCAGTACTTAGCATATGTTTAGTATAAAAATCGTTATATCAAACTGCTAATACATGTAGAGAGCCAGAATTTGGCTCCAAAATATGGCTCAGGCCTCGAAATTGGGTCTTTTGGGATATTTTGAAAACTGGAGGGATGTTTGGAACAAATGTGACCAAACGCCGCTTTCAGTACTTGGCATATGTTGGGTATAAAAAGATATAATTTCAAACTGGAAATAGGTGCAGAGATCCAGAATTTGGCTTCAAAATATGGCTCAGGCCTCGAAATGGAGATATTTGGGATATTTCGAAAACAGCAGGGGAGTTTGTGCAAAATGTGACTAATTGCCGCTTTCAGGACTTGGCATATGTTGGGTATAAAAAGCCATAATTTAAAACTGCGAATAAGTACAGAGAGCCAGAATTTGGCTTTAAAATAATGCTCAGGCCTCGAAATTGGGATATTTGGGATATTTAGAAAACTGCAGGGATGTTTGGAACAAATGTGACCAAACGCCGCTTTCTGTACTTGGTATATGTTGGGTATAAAAAGATATAATTTCAAACTGCGAATACGTGCAGAGAGCCGAATTGGGCTCCAAAATATAGCTCAGGCCTCGAAATTGGGATATTTGCGTTATTTTGAAAACTGGAGGGGAGTTTGGGCAAAATGTGACTCACTGCAGCTTTCAGTACTTGGCATATATTGGGTATAAAATTCGCAATTTCAAACTGCGAATACGTGCAGAGATCCAGTATTTGGCTCCAAAATATTGCTCAGGCCTCGAAATTAAGATATTTGGGATATTTCGAAAACTGCAGGGGAGTTTGTGCAAAATGTGACTCACTGCTGCTTTCAGGACTTGGCATATGTTGGGTATAAAAAGTCGTAATATCAAACTGCGAATACGTGCATAGAGCCAGAATTTGGCTCCAAAATATGCCTCAGGCCTCGATATTGGGATATTTGGGATATTTTGAAAACTGCTGGGGAGTTTGTGCAAAATGTGACTCTCTGCCGCTTTCAGGACTTGGCATATGTTGGGAATAAAAAGTGGTAATTTCAAACTGCGAATACGCGCAGAGAGCCAGAATTTGGCTCTAAAATACGACTCAGGCCTCGAAATTGGGATATTTGGGATATTTTGAAAACTGCAGGGAGGTTTGGGACAAATGTGACAAAACGCCGCTTTCAGTACTTGTCATATGTTGGGTATAAAAAGTCGTAATTTCAAACTGCGAATACGTGCAGAGAGCCAGAATTTGGCTCAAAAATATGGCTCAGGCCTCGAAATTGGGATGTTTGGGATATTTTGAAAACTGCAGGGGAGTTTGTGCAAAATGTGACTCATTGCCGCTTTCAGTACTTGGCATATGTTGGGTATAATAAGTTGTAATTTCAAACTGTGAATACGTGCAGAGAGCCAGAATTTGGCTCCAAAATATGGCTCAGGCCTCGATATTGGGATATTTTGAAAACTGCAGGGATGTTTGGGACAAATGTGACCAAACGCCGTTTTCAGTACTTGGCATATATTGGGTATAAAAAAGTCGCAATTTCAGACTGCGAATACGTGCAGAGAGCCAGCATTTGGCTCCAAAATATGGCTCAGGCCTCGAAATTGGGATATTTGGGATATTTTGAAAACTGGAGGGAGGTTTGGGACAAATGTGACCAAACGCCGTTTTCAGTACTTGGCATATATTGGGTATAAAAAAGTCGCAATTTCAAACTGCGAATACGTGCAGAGAGCCAGAATTTGGCTCCAAAATATGGCACATGCCTCGAAATTGGGATATTTGGGATATTTTGAAAACTGCAGGGAGGTTTGGGACAAATGTGACCAAACACCGTTTTCAGTACTTGGCATATATTGGGTATAAAAAAGTCGCAATTTCAGACTGCGAATACGTGCAGAGAGCCAGAATTTGGCTCCAAAATATGGCTCAGGCCTCGAAATTGGGATATTTGGGATATTTTGAAAACTGGAGGGAGGTTTGGGACAAATGTGACCAAACGCCGTTTTCAGTACTTGGCATATATTGGGTATAAAAAAGTCGCAATTTCAAACTGCGAATACGTGCAGAGAGCCAGAATTTGGCTCCAAAATAATGCTCAGGCCACGAAATTGGGATGTTTGGGATATTTTGAGAACTGCAGGGGGGATTGTGCAAAATGTGACTCACTGCAGCTTTCAGTACTTGGCATATGTTGAGTATAAAAAGTCGTAATTTAAAACTGCGAATACGTGCAGAGAGCCAGAATTTGGCTCCAAAATAATGCTCAGGCCTCGAAATTGGGATGTTTAGGATATTTTGAAAACTGCAGGGAAGTTTGTGCAAAATGTGACTAACTGCCGCTTTCAGTACTTAGCATATGTTTAGTATAAAAATCGTTATATCAAACTGCTAATACATGTAGAGAGCCAGAATTTGGCTCCAAAATATGGCTCAGGCCTCGAAATTGGGTCTTTTGGGATATTTTGAAAATTGGAGGGATGTTTGGAACAAATGTGACCAAACGCCGCTTTCAGTACTTGGCATATGTTGGGTATAAAAAGATATAATTTCAAACTGGAAATAGGTGCAGAGATCCAGAATTTGGCTCCAAAATATGGCTCAGGCCTCGAAATGGAGATATTTGGGATATTTCGAAAACAGCAGGGGAGTTTGTGCAAAATGTGACTAATTGCCGCTTTCAGGACTTGGCATATGTTGGGTATAAAAAGCCATAATTTAAAACTGCGAATAAGTGCAGAGAGCCAGAATTTGGCTTTAAAATAATGCTCAGGCCTCGAAATTGGGATATTTGGGATATTTAGAAAACTGCAGGGATGTTTGGAACAAATGTGACCAAACGCCGCTTTCTGTACTTGGTATATGTTGGGTATAAAAAGATATAATTTCAAACTGCGAATACGTGCATAGAGCCAGAATTGGGCTCCAAAATATAGCTCAGGCCTCGAAATTGGGATATTTGCGTTATTTTGAAAACTGGAGGGGAGTTTGGGCAAAATGTGACTCACTGCAGCTTTCAGTACTTGGCATATATTGGGTATAAAAAAGTCGCAATTTCAAACTGCGAATACGTGCAGAGATCCAGTATTTGGTTCCAAAATATTGCTCAGGCCTCGAAATTGAGATATTTGGAATATTTCGAAAACTGCAGGGGAGTTTGTGCAAAATGTGACTCACTGCTGCTTTCAGGACTTGGCATATGTTGGGTATAAAAATTCGTGATATCAAACTGCGAATACGTGCATAGAGCCAGAATTTGGCTCCAAAATATGCCTCAGGCCTCGATATTAAGATATTTGGGATATTTTGAAAACTGCTGGGGAGTTTGTGCAAAATGTGACTCTCTGCCGCTTTCAGGACTTGGCATATGTTGGGCATAAAAAGTGGTAATTTCAAACTGCGAATACGCGCAGAGAGCCAGAATTTGGCTCCAAAATACGACTCAGGCCTCGAAATTGGGATATTTGGGATATTTTGAAAACTGCAGGGAGGTTTGGGACAAATGTGACAAAACGCCGCTTTCAGTACTTGTCATATGTTGGGTATAAAAAGTCGTAATTTCAAACTGCGAATACGTGCAGAGAGCCAGAATTTGGCTCAAAAATATGGCTCAGGCCTCGAAATTGGGATGTTTGGGATATTTTGAAAACTGCAGGGGAGTTTGTGCAAAATGTGACTCATTGCCGCTTTCAGTACTTGGCATATGTTGGGTATAATAAGTTGTAATTTCAAACTGTGAATACGTGCAGAGAGCCAGAATTTGGCTCCAAAATATGGCTCAGGCCTCGATATTGGGATATTTGGGATATTTTGAAAACTGCAGGGATGTTTGGGACAAATGTGACCAAACGCCGTTTTCAGTACTTGGCATATATTGGGTATAAAAAAGTCGCAATTTCAGACTGCGAATACGTGCAGAGAGCCAGCATTTGGCTCCAAAATATGGCTCAGGCCTCGAAATTGGGATATTTGGGATATTTTGAAAACTGCAGGAGAGTTTGTGCAAAATGTGACTCATTGCCGCTTTCAGTACTTGGCATATGTTGGGTATAATAAGTTGTAATTTCAAACTGTGAATACGTGCAGAGAGCCAGAATTTGGCTCCAAAATATGGCTCAGGCCTCGATATTGGGATATTTGGGATATTTTGAAAACTGCAGGGATGTTTGGGACAAATGTGACCAAACGCCGTTTTCAGTACTTGGCATATATTGGGTATAAAAAAGTCGCAATTTCAGACTGCGAATACGTGCAGAGAGCCAGCATTTGGCTCCAAAATATGGCTCAGGCCTCGAAATTGGGATATTTGGGATATTTTGAAAACTGGAGGGAGGTTTGGGACAAATGTGACCAAACGCCGTTTTCAGTACTTGGCATATATTGGGTACAAAAAAGTCGCAATTTCAAACTGCGAATACGTGCAGAGAGCCAGAATTTGGCTCCAAAATAATGCTCAGGCCACGAAATTGGGATGTTTGGGATATTTTGAGAACTGCAGGGGGGATTGTGCAAAATGTGACTCACTGCAGCTTTCAGTACTTGGCATATGTTGAGTATAAAAAGTCGTAATTTAAAACTGCGAATACGTGCAGAGAGCCAGAATTTGGCTCCAAAATAATGCTCAGGCCTCGAAATTGGGATGTTTAGGATATTTTGAAAACTGCAGGGAAGTTTGTGCAAAATGTGACTAACTGCCGCTTTCAGTACTTAGCATATGTTTAGTATAAAAATCGTTATATCAAACTGCTAATACATGTAGAGAGCCAGAATTTGGCTCCAAAATATGGCTCAGGCCTCGAAATTGGGTCTTTTGGGATATTTTGAAAACTGGAGGGATGTTTGGAACAAATGTGACCAAACGCAGCTTTCAGCACTTGCCATATATTGGGTATAAAAAAGTTGCAATTTCAAACTGCGAATACGTGCAGAGAGCCAGAATTTAGCTCCATAATACGGCTCAGGTCTGGAACTCTGGATATTAGAGGTATTTAGAAAACTGCAGTGGAATTTGTGCAAAATGTGACTCACTGCCTCTTTCAGTACTTGGCATATGTTGGGTATAAAAATTCGTAATATCAAACTGCGAATCCGTGCAGAGAGCCAGAATTTGGCTCCAAAATATGGCTCAGGCCTTGAAATTGGGTCTTTTGGGATATTTTGAAAACTGCAGGGATGTTTGCAACAAATGTGACCAAACGTCGCTTTCAGTACTTGGCATATGTTGGGTATAAAAAGATATAATTTCAAACTGCGAATACGTGCAGAGAGCGAGAATTGGTCTCCAAAATATGGCTCAGGCCTCGAAATTGGGATATTTGCGTTATTTTGAAAACTGGAGGGGAGTTTGGTCAAAATGTGACTCACTGCCGCTTTCAGTACTTGGCATATACTGGGTATAAAAAAGTCGCAATTTCAAACTGCGAATTCGTGCAGAGATCCAGAATTTGGCTCCAAAATATTGCTCAGGCCTCGAAATTGAGATATTTGGGATATTTCGAAAACTGCAGGGGAGTTTGTGCAAAATGTGACTCACTGCCGCTTTCAGGACTTGGCATATGTTGGGTATAAAAAGTCGTAATATCAAACTGCGAATACGTGCATAGAGCCAGAATTTGGCTCCAAATTAAGGCTCAGGCCTCGAAATTGGGATGTTTGGGATATTTTGAAAACTGCAGGGAGGTTTGGGACAAATGTGACCAAACGCCGCTTTCAGTACTTGGCATATGTTGGTATAAAAAAGTCGCAATTTCAAACTGCGAATACGTGCAAAGAGCCAGAATTTGGCTCCATAATATGGCTCAGGCCTCGATATTGGGATATTTGGGATATTTTGAAAACTGCAGCGGAGTTTGTGCAAAATGTGACTCTCTTCCGCTTTCAGGACTTGGCATATGTTGGGTATAAAAAGTGGTAATTTCAAACTGCGAATACGCGCAGATAGCCAGAATTTGGCTCCAAAATATGACTCAGGCCTCGAAATTGGGAAGTTTAGGATATTTTGAAAACTGCAGGGGAGTTTAAGAAAAATATGACCAAACGCCGCTTTCAGTACTTGACATATGTTGGGTATAAAAAATTCACAATTTCAAACTGCGATTACATGCAGAGAGCCAGAATTTGGCTCCAAAATATGGCTCAGGCCTCGAAATTGGGATGTTTGGGATATTTTGAAAACTGCAAGGGACTTTGGGATAAATATGACCAAACGCCGCTCTCAGTACTTGGCATATGTTGGGTATAAAAATCGTAATTTCAAACTGCGAATACGTTCAGAGAGCCTGAATTTGAATCCAAAATATGGCTCCGGCCTCGAAATTGGGATGTTTGGGATATTTTGAAAACTGGAGGGAGGTTAGGGACAAATGTGACCAAACGCCGCTTTCAGTACTTGTCATATGTTGGGTATAACAAGTCGTTATTTCAAACTGCGAATACGTGCAGAGAGCCTGAATTTGGCTCCAAAATATGGCTCAGGCCTCGAAATTAGGATGTTTGGGATATTTTGAAAACTGCAGGGGACTTTGGGACAAATATGACCAAACGCCGCTTTCGGTACTTTACATATGTTGGGTATAAAAAGTCGTAATTTCAAACTGCGAATACTTGCAGAGATCCAGAATTTGGCTCCAAAATATGAATCAGGCCTCGAAATTGGAATGTTTGGGATATTTTGAAAATAGGAGGGAGGATAGGGAAAAATGTGACCAAACGCCGCTTTCAGGACTTGGCATATGTTAGGTATAAAAAGTCGTAATATCAAACTGCGAACAAGTGCAGAGAGCCAAAACTTGGCTCCAAAATATGGCTCAGGCCTCGAAATTGGGATATTTGCGTTATTTTGAAAACTGGAGGGGAGTTTGGGCAAAATGTGACTCACTGCTGCTTTCAGTACTTGGCATATGTTGGGTATAAAAAATAGCAATTTCAAACTGCGAATACGTGCAGAGATCTAGAATTTGGCTCCAAAATATGGCTCAGGCCTCGAAATTGAGAAATTTGGAATATTTCGAAAACTGCAGGGGAGTTTGTGCAAAATGTGACTCACTGCCACTTTCAGGACTTGGCATATGTTAGGTATAAAAAGTCGTAATATCAAACTGCGAATACGTGCCGAGAGCCAGAATTTGGCTCCAAAATATGGCTCAGGCTTCTATATTGGGATGTTTGGGATATTTTGAAAACTGCAGGAAGATTTGGGACAAATGTGACCAAACGCCACTTTCAGTACTTGGCATATGTTGGGTATAATAAGTCGTAATTTCAAACTGCGAATATGCGCAGAGAGCCAGAATTTGTCTCCAAAATATGACTCAGGCCTCGAAATTGGGAAGTTTGGGATATTTGGGATATTTTGACAACTGCAGGGGACTTTGGGACAAATATGACCAAACGCCACTTTCGGTACTTGACATATGTTGGGTATAAAAAGTCGTAATTTCAAACTGCGAATACGTGCAGGGAGCCAGAATTTGGCTCAAAAATATAGCTCAGGCCTCGAAATTGGGATGTTTGGGATATTTTGAAAACTGCAAAGGAGTTTGTTCAAAATGTGACTCACTGCTGCGTCCAGTACTTGGCATATGTTGGGTTTAAAAAGTCGTAATATCAAACTGCGAATACGTGCAGAGAGCCAGAATTTGGCTCCAAAATATGGCTCAGGCCTCGAAATTGGTTTGTTTGGGATATTTTGAAAACCGGAGGGAGGTTTTGGACAAATGTGACTAAACGCCGCTTTCAGTACTTCGCATATGTTGGGTATAAAAAAGTCGTAATTTCAAACTGCGAATACGTGCAGAGAGCCAGAATTTGGCTCAAAAATATAGCTTAGGCCTCGAAATTGGGATGTTTGGGATATTTTGAAAACTGCAGGGGAGTTTGTGCAAAATGTGACTCACTGCCGCTTTCAGTACTTAGCATATGTTGGGTATAAAAAGTCGTAATATCAAACTGCGAATACGTGTAGAGAGCCAGAATTTGGCTCCAAAATATGGCTCAGGCCTCGAAATTGGGATGTTTGGAATATTTTGAAAACTGCAGGGGACTTTGGGACAAATATGACCAAACGCCGCTTTCAGTACTTGACATATGTTGGGTATAAAAAAGTCGCAATTTCAAACTGCAAATACGTGCAGAGAGCCAGAATTTGGCTCCAAAATATGGCTCAGGCCTCGAAATTGGGATATTTGGGATATTTTGAACACTGCAAGGAGGTTTGGGACAAATGTGACCAAACGCCGCTTTCAGTACTTCGCATATGTTAGGTATAAAAATTCGTAATTTCAAACTGCGAATACGTGCAGAGTGCCAGAATTTGGCTCCAAAATATGGCTCAGGCCTCGAAATTGGTTTGTTTGGGATATTTTGAAAACTGGAGGGAGGTTTGGGACAAATGTGACCAAATGCCGCTTTCAGTACTTGGCATATGTTGGGTATAAAAAGTTGTAATTTCAAACTGCGAATACGTGCAAAGAGCCAGAATTTGGCTCCAAAATATGGCTCAGGCCTCGAAATTGGGTCTTTTGGGATATTTTGACAACTGCAGGGGACTTTGTGGCAAATATGACCAAACACCGCTTTCGGTACTTGACATATGTTGGGTATAAAAAGTCGTAATTTCAAACTGCGAATACTTGCAGAGAGCCAGAATTTGGCTCCAAAATATGACTCAGGCCTCGAAATTGGGATGTTTGGGATATTTTGAAAACTGGAGGGAGGTTAGGGAAAAATGTGACCAAACGCCGCTTTCAGGACTTGGCATATGTTAGGTATAAAAATTCGTAATATCAAACTGCGAATACGTGCAGAGAGCCAGAATTTGGCTCTAAAATATGGCTCAGGCCTCGAAATTGGGATATTTGCGTAATTTTGAAAACTGGAGGGGAGTTTGGGCAAAATGTGACTCACTGCCGCTTTCAGTACTTGGCATATGTTGGGTATAAAAAATTAGCAATTTCAAACTGCGAATACGTGCAGAGAGCCTGAATTTGGCTCCAAAATATGGCTCAGGCCTCGAAATTGGGATATTTGGGATATTTTGAAAACTGCAAGGAGGTTTGGGACAAATGTGACGAAACGCCGCTTTCAGTACTTCACATATGTTGGGTATAAAAATTCGTAATTTCAAACTGCGAATACGTGCAGAGTGCCAGAATTTGGCTCCAAAATATGGCTCAGGCCTCGAAATTGGTTTGTTTGGGATATTTTGAAAACTGGAGGGAGGTTTGGGACAAATGTGACCAAATGCCGCTTTCAGTACTAGGCATATGTTGGGTATAAAAAGTCGTAATTTCAAACTGCGAATACGTGCAGAGAGCCAGAATTTGGCTCCAAAATATGGCTCAGGCCTCGAAATTGGGTCTTTTGGGATATTTTGAAAACTGCAGGGATGTTTGGAACAAATGTGACCAAACGCCGCTTTCAGTACATGGCATATGTTGGGTATAAAAAGATATAATTTCAAACTGCGAATACGTGCAGAGATCCAGAATTTGGCTCCAAAATATGGCTCAGGCCTCGAAATTGGGATGTTTGGGATATTTTGACAACTGCAGGGGACTTTGTGGCAAATATGACCAAACACCGCTTTCGGTACTTGACATATGTTGGGTATAAAAAGTCGTAATTTCAAACTGCGAATACTTGCAGAGAGCCAGAATTTGGCTTCAAAATATGACTCAGGCCTCGAAATTGGGATGTTTGGGATATTTTGAAAACTGGAGGGAGGTTAGGGAAAAATGTGACCAAACGCCGCTTTCAGGACTTGGCATATGTTAGGTATAAAAATTCGTAATATCAAACTGCGAATACGTGCAGAGAGCCAGAATTTGGCTCCAAAATATGGCTCAGGCCTCGAAATTGGGATATTTGCGTTATTTTGAAAACTGGAGGGGAGTTTGGGCAAAATGTGACTCACTGCCGCTTTCAGTACTTGGCATATGTTGGGTATAAAAAAGTAGCAATTTCAAACTGCGAATACGTGCAGAGAGCCTGAATTTGGCTCCAAAATATGGCTCAGGCCTCGAAATTGGGATATTTGGGATATTTTGAAAACTGCAAGGAGGTTTGGGACAAATGTGACCAAACGCCGCTTTCAGTACTTCGCATATGTTGGGTATAAAAATTCGTAATTTCAAACTGCGAATACGTGCAGAGTGCCAGAATTTGGCTCCAAAATATGGCCCAGGCCTCGAAATTGGTTTGTTTGGGATATTTTGAAAACTGGAGGGAGGTTTGGGACAAATGTGACCAAATGCCGCTTTCAGTACTTGGCATATGTTTTGTATAAAAAGTCGTAATTTCAAACTGCGAATACGTGCAGAGAGCCAGAATTTGGCTCCAAAATATGGCTCAGGCCTCGAAATTGGGTCTTTTGGGATATTTTGAAAACTGCAGGGATGTTTGGAACAAATGTGACCAAACGCCGCTTTCAGTACATGGCATATGTTGGGTATAAAAAGATATAATTTCAAACTGCGAATACGTGCAGAGATCCAGAATTTGGCTCCAAAATATGGCTCAGGCCTCGAAATTGGGATGTTTGGGATATTTTGACAACTGCAGGGGACTTTGTGGCAAATATGACCAAACGCTGCTTTCGGTACTTGACATATGTTGGGTATAAAAAGTCGTAATTTCAAACTGCGAATACTTGCAGAGAGCCAGAATTTGGCTCCAAAATATGACTCAGGCCTCGAAATTGGGATGTTTGGGATATTTTGAAAACTGGAGGGAGGTTAGGGAAAAATGTGACCAAACGCCGCTTTCAGGACTTGGCATATGTTAGGTATAAAAATTCGTAATATCAAACTGCGAATACGTGCAGAGAGCCAGAATTTGGCTCCAAAATATGGCTCAGGCCTCGAAATTGGGATATTTGCGTTATTTTGAAAACTGGAGGGGTGTTTGGGCAAAATGTGACTCACTGCCGCTTTCAGTACTTGGCATATGTTGGGTATAAAAAATTAGCAATTTCAAACTGCGAATACGTGCAGAGAGCCTGAATTTGGCTCCAAAATATGGCTCAGGCCTCGAAATTGGGATATTTGGGATATTTTGAAAACTGCAAGGAGGTTTGGGACAAATGTGACGAAACGCCGCTTTCAGTACTTCTCATATGTTGGGTATAAAAATTCGTAATTTCAAACTGCGAATACGTGGAGAGTGCCAGAATTTGGCTGTAAAATATGGCTCAGGCCTCGAAATTGGTTTGTTTTGGATATTTTGAAAACTGGAGGCAGGTTTGGGACAAATGTGACCAAATGCCACTTTCAGTACTTGGCATATGTTGGGTATAAAAAGTCGTAATTTCAAACTGCGAATACGTGCAGAGAGCCAGAATTTGGCTCCAAAATATGGCTCAGGCCTCGAAATTGGGTCTTTTGGGATATTTTGAAAACTGCAGGGATGTTTGGAACAAATGTGACCAAACGCCGCTTTCAGTACATGTCATATGTTGGGTATAAAAAGATATAATTTCAAACTGCGAATACGTGCAGAGATCCAGAATTTGGCTCCAAAATATGGCTCAGGCCTCGAAATTGAGATATTTGTGATATTTCGAAAACTGCATGGGAGTTTGTGCAAAATGTGACTCTCTGCCGCTTTCAGGACTTGGCATATGTTGGGGTAAAAAAAGTCGTAATATCAAACTGCGAATACGTGCAGAGAGGAAGAATTTGGCTCCAAAATAATGCTCAGGCCCCGAAATTGGGATGTTTGGGACATTTTGAAAACTTGAGGGAGGTTTGGGACAAATGTGACCAAACGCCGCTTTCAGCACTTGGCATATATTGGGTATAAAAAAGTCGCAATTTCAAACTGCGAATACGTGCAGAGAGCCAGAATTTTGCTCCATAATATGGATCAGGTCTCGAAATTGGGATATTTGGGATATTTTGAAAACTGCAGGGGAGTTTGTGCAAAATGTGACTCTCTGCCACTTTCAGGACTTGGCATATGTTGGGTATAAAAAGTGGTAATTTCAAACTGCGAATATGCGCAGAGAGCCAGAATTTGTCTCCAAAATATGACTCAGGCCTCGAAATTGGGAAGTTTGGGATGTTTTGAAAACTGCAGGGGAGTTTAAGACAAATATGACCAAACGCCGCTTTCAGTACTTGACATATATTGGGTATAAAAAATTCGCAACTTCAAACTGCGAATACGTGCAGAGAGCCAGAATTTGGTTCCAAAACATGGCTCAGGCCTCGAAATTTGGATATTTGCGTTATTTTGAAAACTGGAGGGGAGTTTGGGCAAAATGTGACTCACTGCCGCTTTCAGGACTTGGCATATATTGGGTATAAAAATTCGTAATATCAAACTGCGAATAAGTGCATAGAGCCAGAGTTTGGCTCCAAATTATGGCTCAGGCCTCGAAATTGGGATGTTTGGGATATTTTGAAAACTGCAGGGAGGTTTGGGACAAATATGACCAAACGCCGCTTTCAGTACTTCGCATATGTTGGGTATAAAAAAGTCGTAATTTCAAACTGCGAATACGTGCAGAGAGCCAGAATTTGGCTCCAAAATATGGCTGAGGCCTCGAAATTGGGTTTGTTTGGAAATTTAGAAAACTGCAGGGGAGTTGGTGCAAAATGTGACTCACTGCTGTTTTCAGGACTTGGCATATGTTGGGTTTAAAAAGTCGTAATTTAAAACTGCGAATACATGCAAAGAGCCAGAATTTGGCTTCAAAATATGGCTCAGGCCTCGATATTGGGATATTTGGGATATTTTGAAAACTGCAGGGAGGTTTGGGACAAATGTGACCAAACGTCGCTTTCAGTACTTGGCTTATGTTGGGTATAAAAAAATCGCAATTTCAAACTGCGAATACGTGCAGAGAGCCAGAATTTGGCTCCAAAATATGGCTGAGGCCTCGAAATTGGGTTTGTTTGGATATTTAGAAAACTGCAGGGGAGTTGGTGCAAAATGTGACTCACTGCTGTTTTCAGGACTTGGCATATGTTGGGTTTAAAAAGTCGTAATTTAAAACTGCGAATACATGCAAAGAGCCAGAATTTGGCTTCAAAATATGGCTCAGGCCTCGATATTGGGATATTTGGGATATTTTGAAAACTGCAGGGAGGTTTGGGACAAATGTGACCAAACGCCGCTTTTAGTCCTTTGCATATGTTGGGTATAAAAAAGTTGTAATATCAAACTGCGAATACGTGCAGAGAGCCAGAATTTGACTCCAAAATATTGCTCAGGCATCGAAATTTGGATGTTTGGGATATTTTGAAAACTGCAGCGGAGTTTGTGCAAAATGTGACTCACTGCCGCTTTCAGTACTTGGCATATGTTGGGTATAAAAAGTAGTAATATCAACTGCGAATACATGCAGAGAGCCAGAAATTGGCTCCAAAATATGGCTCAGGCCTCGAAATTGGTATATTTGGGATATTTTGAAAACAGCGAGGAGGTTTGGGACAAATGTGACCAAACGCCGCTTTCAGTACTTGGCATTTGTTGGGTATAAAAAGACGTAATTTCGAACTGCGAATACGTGCAGAGAGCCAGAATTTGGCTCCAAAATATGGCTCAGTCCTCGATATTGGGATATTTGGGATATTTTGAAAACTGCAGGGGGGATTGGGACAAATGTGACCAAACGCCACTTTCAGTACTTCGCATATGTTGGGTATAAAAAAGTTGTAATATCAAACTGCGAATACGTGCAGAGAGCCAGAATTTGGCTCCAAAATATGGCTCAGGCGTCGAAATTGGGATGTTTGGGATATTTTGAAAACTGCAGGGGAGTTTGTGCAAAATGTGACTCACTGCCGCTTTCAGTACTTAGCATATGTTGGGTATAAAAAGTCGTAATATCAAACTGCGAATACGTGCATAGAGCCAGAATTTGGCTCCAAAACATGGCTCAGACCTCGAAATTCGAATGTTTGGGATATTTTGAAAACTGGAGGGAGGTTTGGGACAAATGTGACCAAACGCCGCTTTCAGGACTTGGCATATGTTGGGTATAAAAAGTCGTAATTTCAAACTGCAAATACGTGCAGAGATCCAGAATTTGGCTCCAAAATATGGCTCAGGCCTCGATATTAGGATGTTTGGGATATTTTGAAAACTGCAGAGGGGATTGGGACAAATGTGACCAAACGCAGCTTCCAGCACTTGGCATATGTTGGGTATAAAAAAGTCGCAATTTCAAACTGCGAACACGTGCAGAGAGCCAGAATTTGGCTCCAAAATATGGCTCAGGGCCTCGAAATTGGGATATCTGGGATATTTTGAAAACTATAGGGGAGATTGTGCAAATTGTGACTCTGCCGTTGTCAGGACTAGGCATATGTTGGGTATAAAAAGTCGTAATTTAAAACTGCGAATACATGCAAAAAGCCAGAATTTGGCTTCAAAATATGGCTCAGGCCTCGATATTGGGATATTAGGGATATTTTGAAAACTGCAGGGATGTTTGGGACAAATGTGACCAAACGCCGCTTTCAGTACTTAGCATATATTGGGTATAAAAATATGCAATTTCAAACAGCGAATACGTGCAGTGTGCCAGAATTTGGCTCCAAAATATGGCTCAGGCCTCGAAATTGGGATGTTTGGGATATTTTGAAAACTGCAGGGGAGTTTGTGCAAAATGTTACTCACTGCCGCGTCCAGTTCTTGGCATATGTTGGGTATAAAAAGTCGTAATATCAAACTGCGAATACGTGCAGAGAGCCAGAATTTGGCTCCAAAATATGGCTCAGGCCTCGAAATTGGGATATTTGGGATATTTTGAAAACTGGAGGGGAGTTTGTGCAAAATGTGACTCACTGCCGCTTTCAGTACTTGGCATATGTTGGGTATAAAATTCGAAATATCAAACTGCGAATACTTGCAGAAAGCCAGAATTTGGCTCCAAAATATGGCTCAGGCCTCGATATAGGGATGTTTGGGATATATTGAAAACTGCAGGAAGGTTTGGGACAAATGTGACCAAGCGCCGCTTTCAGTACTTCGTATATGTTGGGTATAAAAAAGCCGTAATTTCAAACTGCGAATACGTGCAGAGAGCCAGAATTTGGCTACAAAATATGGCTCAGGCCTCGAAATTGGGATGTTTGGGATATTTTGAAAACTGCAGGGGACTTTGGGACAAATATGACCAAACGCCGCTTTCGGTACTTTACATATGTTGGGTATAAAAAGTCGTAATTTCAAACTGCGAATACGTGCGAAGAGCCTGAATTTGGCTCCAAAATATGGCTCAGGCCTCGGAATTGGGATATTTGGGATATTTTGAAAACTGTAAGGAGGTTTGGGACAAATGTGACCAAAAGCCGCTTTCAATACTTCGCATATGTTGGGTATAAAAAGTCGTAATTTCAAACTACGAATACGTGCAGAGAGCCAGAATTTAGCTCCAAAATATGGCTCAAGGCTCGAAATTGGGATATTTGGGATATTTCGAAAATTGCAGGGGAGTTTGTGCAAAATGTGACTCGCTGCCGCTTTCAGGACTTCGTATATGTTGGGTATAAAAATTCGTAATATCAAACTGCGAATACGTACAGAGAGCCAGAATTTAGCTCCAAAATATGGCTCAGGCCTCGATATTGGGATGTTTGGGATATTTAGAAAACTGCAGGAAGATTTGGGACAAATGTGACCAAACGCCGCTTTCAGTACTTGGCATATGTTGGGTATAAAAATCGTTATTTTAAACTGCGAATACGTGCAGAGAGCCAGAATTGGGCTCCAAAATATGGCTCAGGCCTCGAAATTAGGATTTTTTGGATATTTAGAAAACTGCAGGGGAGTTGGTGCAAAATGTGACTCTCTGCCGTTTTCAGGACTTGGCATATGTTGGGTATAAAAAATTCGCAATTTCAAACTGCGAATATGTGTAGAGAGCCAGAATTTGGCTCCAAAATATGGCTCAGGCCTCGAAATTGGGATGTTAGGGATATTTTGAAAACTGCAGGGGACTTTGGGATAAATATGACCTAAAGCTGCTTTCGGTACTTGACATATGTTGGGTATAAAAAGTCGTAATTTCAAACTGCGAATACGTGCAGAGAGCCTGAATTTGGCTCCAAAATATGGCTCAGGCCTCGAAATTGGGATATATGGAATATTTTGAAAACTGCAAGGAGGTTTGGGACAAATGTGACTAAACGCCTCTTTCAGTACTTCGCATATGTTGGGTATAAAAATTCGATATTTCAAACTGCGAATACGTGGAGAGAGCCAGAATTTGGCTCCAAAATATGACTCAGGCCTCGAAATTGGGATATTTGGGATATTTCAAAAACTGCAGGGGAGTTTGTGCAAAATGTAACTCATTGTCGCTTCCAGTACTTGGTATATGTTGGGTATAATAAGTTGTAATTTCAAACTGCGAATACGTGCAGAGAGCCAGAATTTGGCTCCAAAATATGGCTCAGTCCTCGATATTGGGATATTTGGGATATTTTGAAAACTGCAGGGGGGATTGGGACATATGTGACCAAACGCCACTTTCAGTACTTCGCATGTGTTGGGTATAAAAAATTCGTAATATCAAACTGCGAATACGTGCAGAGAGCCAGAATTTGGCTCCAAAATATGGCTCAGGCGTCGAAATTGGGATGTTTGGGATATTTTGAAAACTGCAGGGGAGTTTGTGCAAAATGTGACTCACTGCCGCTTTCAGTACTTAGCATATGTTGGGTATAAAAAGTCGTAATATCAAACTGCGAATACGTGCATAGAGCCAGAATTTGGCTCCAAAATATGGCTCAGGCCTCGAAATTGGAATGTTTGGGATATTTTGAAAACTGGAGAGAGGTTTGGGACAAATGTGACCAAACGCCGCTTTCAGGACTTGGCATATGTTGGGTATAAAAAGTCGTAACTTCAAACTGCGAATACGTGCAGAGATCCAGAATTTGGCTCCAAAATATGGCTCAGGCCTCGAAATTGGGATATTTGGGATATTTCGAAAACTGGAGGGAAGTTTGGGACAAATGTGACCAAACGCCGCTTTCAGCACTTGGTATATGTTGGGTATAAAAAGATGTAATTTCAAACTGCGAATACGTGCAGAGAGCCAGAATTTGATTCCAAAATATGGCTCAGGCCTCGAAATTGGGATATTTTGAAAACTGAAGAGGAGTTTGTGCAAAATGTGACTCACTGCCGCTTTCAGTACTTGGCATATGTTGGGTATAAAATTCGTAATATCAAACTGCGAATATTTGCAGAGAGCCAGAATTTGGCTCCAAAATATGGCTCAGGCCTCGATATAGGGATGTTTGGGATATTTTGAAAACTGCAAGAAGGTTTTGGACAAATGTGACAAACGCCGCTTTCAGTACTTCGCATATGTTGGGTATAAAAAAGTCGTAATTTCAAACTGCGAATACGTGCAGAGAGCCAGAATTTGGCTCCAAAATATAGCTCAGGTTCGAAATTGGGATGTTTGGGATATTTTGAAAACTGCAGGGGAGTTTGTTCAAAATGTGACTCACTGCTGCGTCCAGTACTTGGCATATGTTGGGTTTAAAAAGTCTTAATATCAAACTGCGAATACGTGCAGAGAGCCAAAATTTGGCTCCAAAATATGGCTCAGGCCTCGTAATTAGGATATTTGGGTTATTTTGAAAACTGCAGGGAGGTTTGAGACAAATGTGACCAAATGTCGCTTTCAGTACTTGGCATATGTTGGGTATAAAAAGTCGTAATATCAAACTGCGAATACTTGCAGAGAGCCAAAATTTGGCTCCAAAATATGGCTCAGGCCTCGAAATTGGGATGTTAGGGATATTTTGAAAACTGCAGGGGACTTTGGGACAAATATGACCTAACGCTGCTTTCGGTACTTGACATATGTTGGGTATAAAAAGTCGTAATTTCAAACTGCGAATACGTGCAGAGAGCCTGAATTTGGCTCCAAAATATGGCTCAGGCCTCGAAATTGGGATATATGGAATATTTTGAAAACTGCAAGGAGGTTTGGGACAAATGTGACTAAACGCCGCTTTCAGTACTTCGCATATGTTGGGTATAAAAAGTCGATATTTCAAACTGCGAATACGTGCAGAGAGCCAGAATTTGGCTCCAAAATATGACTCTGGCCTCGAAATTGGGATATTTGGGATATTTCAAAAACTGCAGGGGAGTTTGTGCAAAATGTAACTCATTGTCGCTTCCAGTACTTGGTATATGTTGGGTATAATAAGTTGTAATTTCAAACTGCGAATACGTGCAGAGAGCCAGAATTTGGCTACAAAATATTGCTCAGGCCTCGAAATTGGGATGTTTGGGATATTTTGAAAACTGCAGGGGACTTTGGGACAAATATGACCAAACGCCGCTTTCGGTACTTGACATATGTTGGGTATAAAAAGTCGTAATTTCAAACTGCGAATACGTGCAGAGAGCCAGAATTTGGCTCCAAAATATGGCTCAAGGCTCGAAATTGGGATATTTGGGATATTTCGAAAACTGCATGGGAGTTTGTGCAAAATGTAATTCATTGCCGCTTTCAGTACTTGGCATATGTTGGGTATAATAAGATGTAATTTCAAACTGCGAATACGTGAAGAGAGCCAGAATTTGGCTCCAAAATATGGCTCAGTCCTCGATATTGGGATATTTGGGATATTTTGAAAACTGCAGGGGGGATTGGGACAAATGTGACCAAACGCCACTTTCAGTACTTCGCATATGTTGGGTATAAAAAAGTTGTAATATCAAACTGCGAATACGTGCAGAGAGCCTGAATTTGGCTCCAAAATATGGCTCAGGCGTAGAAATTGGGATGTTTGGGATATTTTGAAAACTGAATGGGAGTTTGTGGAAAATGTGACTCACTGCCGCTTTCAGTACTTAGCATACGTTGGGTATAAAAAGTCGTAATATCAAACTGCGAATACGTGCATTGAGCCAGAATTTGGCTCCAAAATATTGCTCAGGCCTCGATATTAGGATGTTTGTGATATTTTGAAAACTGGAGGGAGGTTTGGGACAAATGTGACCAAACGCAGCTTTCAGGACTTGGCATATGTTGGGTATAAAAAGTCGTAATTTTAAACTGCGAATAAGTGCAGAGATCCAGAATTTGGCTCCAAAATATTGCTCAGGCCTCGATATTAGGATGTTTGTGATATTTTGAAAACTGCAGAGGGGATTGGGACAAATGTGACCAAACGCCGCTTCCAGCACTTGGCATATGTTGGGTATAAAAAAGTCGCAATTTCAAACTGCGAATACGTGCAGAGAGCCTGAATTTGGCTCCAAAATATGTCTCAGGCCTCGAAATTGGGAAATTTGGGATATTTCGAAAACTGCAGGGAGTTTGTACAAAATGTGACTCACTGCCGCTTTCAGGACTTGGCATATGTTGGGTATAAAAAGATGTAATATCAAACTGCGAATACGTGCATAGAGCCAGAGTTTGGCTCCAAAATATGGCTCAGGTCTCGAAATTAGGATGTTTGGGATATTTTAAAAACTGGAGGGAGGTTTGGGACAAATGTGACCAAACGCCGCTTTCAGCACTTCGCATATGTTGGGTATAAAAAATTCGTAATTTCAAACTGCGAATATGTGCAGAGAGCCAGAATTTGGCTCCAAAATATAGCTCAGGCCTCGAAATTGGGATGTTTGGGATATTTTGAAAACTGCAGGGGAGTTTGTTCAAAATGTGATTCACTGCTGCGTCCAGTACTTGGCATATGTTGGGTTTAAAAAGTCGTAATATCAAACTGCGAATACGTGCAGAGAGCCAAAATTTGGCTCCAAAATATGGCTCAGGCCTCGTAATTAGGATATTTGGGTTATTTTGAAAACTGCAGGGAGGTTTGGGACAAATGTGACCAAACGCCGCTTTCAGTACTTGGCATATGTTGGGTATAAAAAATTCGCAGTTTCAAACTGCGAATACGTGCAGAGAGCCAGAATTTGGCTCCAAAATATTGCTCAGGCCTCGAAATTGTGATGTTTGGGATATTTTGAAAACTGCAGGGGACTTTCGGACAATTATGACCAAACGCCGCTTTCGGTACTTGACATATGTTGGGTATAAAAAGTCGTAATTTCAAACTGCGAATACGTGCAGAGAGCATGAATTTGGCTCTAAAATATGGCTCAGGCCTCGAAATTGGGATATATGGAATATTTTGAAAACTGCAAAGAGGTTTGGGACAAATGTGACCAAACGCCGCTTTCAGTACTTCGCATATGTTGGGTATAAAAATTCGTAATTTCAAACTGCGAATACGTGCAGAGAACCAGAATTTGGCTCCAAAATATGGCTCAGGCCTCGAAATTGGGATGTTTGGGATATTTTGAAAATTGCAGGGGAGTTTGTGCAAAATGTGACTCACTGCCGAGTCCAGTTCTTGGCATATGTTGGGTATAAAAGTCGTAATATCAAACTGCGAATACGTGCAGAGAGCCAGAATTTGGCTCTAAATATGGCTCAGGCCTCGAAATTGGGATATTTGGGATATTTTGAAAACTGGAGGGGAGTCTGTGCAAAATGTGACTCACTGCCGCTTTCAGTACTTGGCATATGTTGGGTATAAAATTCGTAATATCAAATTGCGAATACTTGCAGAGAGCCAGAATTTGGCTCCAAAATATGGCTCAGGCCTCAATATAGGGATGTTTGGGATATATTGAAAACTGCAGGAAGGTTTGGGACAAATGTGACCAAACGCCACTTTCAGTACTTCGCATATGTTGGGTATAAAAAAGTCGTAATTTCAATATGCGAATACCTGCAGAGAGCCATAATTTGGCCCCAAAATATGGCTCAGGCCTCGAAATTTGGATGTTTGGGATATTTTGAAAACTGGAGGGAGGTTTGGGACAAATGTGACCAAACGCCGCTTTCAGTACTTGGCATACTATGGGTATAAAAATTCGTAATTTCAAACTGCGAATACATGCAGAGAGCCAGAATTTGACTCCAAAATATGGCTCAGGCCTCGAAATTGGAATGTTTGGGATATTTTGAAAACTGCAGGGGACTTTGGGACAAATATGACCAAATGCCGCTTTCGGTACTTTACATATGTTGGGTATAAAAAGTCGTAATTTCAAACTGCGAATACGTGCGAAGAGCCTGAATTTGGCTCCAAAATATGGCACAAGGCTCGAAATTGGGATATTTGGGATATTTCGAAAATTGCAGGGGAGTTTGTGCAAAATGTGGCTCGCTGCCGCTTTCAGGACTTCGCATATGTTGGGTATAAAAAGTCGTAATATCAAACTGCGAATACGTGCAGAGAGCCAGAATTTAGCTCCAAAATATGGCTCAGGCCTCGATATTGGGATGTTTGGGATATTTTGAAAACTGCAGGAAGATTTGGGACAAATGTGACTAAACGCCGCTTTCAGTACTTGGCATATGTTGGGTATAAAAAGTCGTTATTTTAAACTGCGAATACATGCAGAGAGCCAGAATTCGGCTCCAAAATATGGCTCAGGCCTCGAAATTGGGATATTTGGGATATTTCGAAAACTGCAGGGGAGTTTGTGCAAAATGTAACTCATTGCCGCTTTCAGTACTTGGCATATGTTGGGTATAATAAGTTGTAATTTCAAACTGCGAATACGTGCAGAAAGCCAAAATTTGGCTCCAAAATATGGCTCAGGCCTCAATATTGGGATATTTGGGATATTTTGAAAACTGCGGGGGGGATTGGGACAAATGTGACCAAACGCCGCTTTCAGTACTTCGCATATGTTGGGTATAAAATTCCTATTATCAAACTGCGAATACGTGCAGAGAGCCAGAATTTGGCTCCAAAATATGGCTCAGGCCTCGATATTGGGATGTTTGGGATATTTTGAAAAGTGCAGGAAGGTTTGGGACAAATGTGACTCACTGTCGCTTTCTGTACTTCGCATATGTTGGGTATAAAAAGTCGTAATATCAAACTGCGAATAAAGCAAAGAGCCAGAATTTGGCCCCAAAACATGGCTCAGGCCTCGAAATTGGGATGTTTGGGATATTTTGAAAACTGGAGGGAGGTTTGGGACAAATGTGACCAAACGCCGCTTTCAGTACTTGGCATACTTTGGGTATAAAAATTCGTAATTTCAAACTGCGAATACATGCAGAGAGCCAGAATTTGACTCCAAAATATAGCTCAGGCCTCGAAATTGGAATATTTGGAATATTTCGAAAACTGCAGGGTGGTTTGGGACAAATGTGACCAAACGTCGCTTTCAGTACTTGGCTTATGTTGGGTATAAAAAAATCGCAATTTCAAACTGCGAATACGTGCAGAGAGCCAGAATTTGGCTCCAAAATATGGCTGAGGCCTCGAAATTGGGTTTGTTTGGATATTTAGAAAACTGCAGGGGAGTTGGTGCGAAATGTGACTCACTGCTGTTTTCAGGACTTGGCATATGTTGGGTTTAAAAAGTCGTAATTTAAAACTGCGAATACATGCAAAGAGCCAGAATTTGGCTTCAAAATATGGCTCAGGCCTCGATATTGGGATATTTGGGATATTTGGGATATTTTGAAAACTGCAGGGAGGTTTGGGACAAATGTGACCAAACGCCGCTTTTAGTCCTTTGCATATGTTGGGTATAAAAAAGTCGTAATTTCAAACTGCGAATACGTGCAGAGAGCCAGAATTTGACTCCAAAATATTGCTCAGGCATCGAAATTTGGATGTTTGGGATATTTTGAAAACTGCAGCGGAGTTTGTGCAAAATGTGACTCACTGCCGCTTTCAGTACTTGGCATATGTTGGGTATAAAAAGTAGTAATATCAACTGCGAATACATGCAGAGAGCCAGAAATTGGCTCCAAAATATGGCTCAGGCCTCGAAATTGGGATATTTGGGATATTTTGAAAACTGCGAGGAGGTTTGGGACAAATGTGACCAAACGCCGCTTTCAGTACTTGGCATTTGTTGGGTATAAAAAGACGTAATTTCGAACTGCGAATACGTGCAGAGAGTCAGAATTTAGCTCCAAAATATGGCTCAGGTTTCGAATTTGGGATATTTGGATTATTTTGAAAACTGCAGGGGACTTTGGGACAAATATGACCAAACGCCGCTTTCAGTACTTGGCATATGTTTGGTATGAAAAGTCCTAATTTCAAACTGCGAATACGTGCAGAGAGCCAGAATTTGGCTCCAAAATATGGCTCAGTCCTCGATATTGGGATATTTGGGATATTTTGAAAACTGCAGGGGGGATTGGGACAAATGTGACCAAACGCCACTTTCAGTACTTCGCATATGTTGGGTATAAAAAAGTTGTAATATCAAACTGCGAATACGTGCAGAGAGCCAGAATTTGGCTCCAAAATATGGCTCAGGCGTCGAAATTGGGATGTTTGGGATATTTTGAAAACTGCAGGGGAGTTTGTGCAAAATGTGACTCACTGCCGCTTTCAGTACTTAGCATATGTTGGGTATAAAAAGTCGTAATATCAAACTGCGAATACGTGCATAGAGCCAGAATTTGGCTCCAAAACATGGCTCAGACCTCGAAATTCGAATGTTTGGGATATTTTGAAAACTGGAGGGAGGTTTGGGACAAATGTGACCAAACGCCGCTTTCAGGACTTGGCATATGTTGGGTATAAAAAGTCGTAATTTCAAACTGCAAATACGTGCAGAGATCCAGAATTTGGCTCCAAAATATGGCTCAGGCCTCGATATTAGGATGTTTGGGATATTTTGAAAACTGCAGAGGGGATTGGGACAAATGTGACCAAACGCCGCTTCCAGCACTTGGCATATGTTGGGTATAAAAAAGTCGCAATTTCAAACTGCGAATACGTGCAGAGAGCCTGAATTTGGCTGCAAAATATGGCTAAGGCCTCGAAATTGGGATATTATTTTGCAAAATGTGACTCACTGCCGCTTTCAGTACTTGGCATATGTTGGGTATAAAATTCGTAATATAAAACTGCGAATACTTGCAGAGAGCCAGAATTTGGCTCCAAAATATGGCTCAGGCCTCGATATAGGGATGTTTGGGATATTTTGAAAACTGCAGGAAGGTTTGGGACAAATGTCACCAAAAGCCGTTTCCAGCACTTGGCATATGTTGGGTATAAAAAAGTCGCAATTTCAAACTGCGAACACGTGCAGAGAGCCAGAATTTGGCTCCAAAATATGGCTCAGGGCCTCGAAATTGGGATATCTGGGATATTTTGAAAACTATAGGGGAGATTGTGCAAATTGTGACTCTGCCGTTGTCAGGACTAGGCATATGTTGGGTATAAAAAGTCGTAATTTAAAACTGCGAATACATGCAAAAAGCCAGAATTTGGCTTCAAAATATGGCTCAGGCCTCGATATTGGGATATTAGGGATATTTTGAAAACTGCAGGGATGTTTGGGACAAATGTGACCAAACGCCGCTTTCAGTACTTAGCATATATTGGGTATAAAAATATGCAATTTCAAACAGCGAATACGTGCAGTGTGCCAGAATTTGGCTCCAAAATATGGCTCAGGCCTCGAAATTGGGATGTTTGGGATATTTTGAAAACTGCAGGGGAGTTTGTGCAAAATGTTACTCACTGCCGCGTCCAGTTCTTGGCATATGTTGGGTATAAAAAGTCGTAATATCAAACTGCGAATACGTGCAGAGAGCCAGAATTTGGCTCCAAAATATGGCTCAGGCCTCGAAATTGGGATATTTGGGATATTTTTAAACTGGAGGGGAGTTTGTGCAAAATGTGACTCACTGCCGCTTTCAGTACTTGGCATATGTTGGGTATAAAATTCGTAATATCAAACTGCGAATACTTGCAGAGAGCCAGAATTTGGCTCCAAAATATGGCTCAGGCCTCGATATAGGGATGTTTGGGATATATTGAAAACTGCAGGAAGGTTTGGGACAAATGTGACCAAGCGCCGCTTTCAGTACTTCGTATATGTTGGGTATAAAAAAGCCGTAATTTCAAACTGCGAATACGTGCAGAGAGCCAGAATTTGGCTACAAAATATGGCTCAGGCCTCGAAATTGGGATGTTTGGGATATTTTGAAAACTGCAGGGGACTTTGGGACAAATATGACCAAACGCCGCTTTCGGTACTTTACATATGTTGGGTATAAAAAGTCGTAATTTCAAACTGCGAATACGTGCGAAGAGCCTGAATTTGGCTCCAAAATATGGCTCAGGCCTCGGAATTGGTATATTTGGGATATTTTGAAAACTGCAAGGAGGTTTGGGACAAATGTGACCAAAAGCCGCTTTCAATACTTCGCATATGTTGGGTATAAAAAGTCGTAATTTCAAACTACGAATACGTGCAGAGAGCCAGAATTTAGCTCCAAAATATGGCTCAAGGCTCGAAATTGGGATATTTGGGATATTTCGAAAATTGCAGGGGAGTTTGTGCAAAATGTGACTCGCTGCCGCTTTCAGGACTTCGTATATGTTGGGTATAAAAATTCGTAATATCAAACTGCGAATACGTACAGAGAGCCAGAATTTACCTCCAAAATATGGCTCAGGCCTCGATATTGGGATGTTTGGGATATTTAGAAAACTGCAGGAAGATTTGGGACAAATGTGACCAAACGCCGCTTTCAGTACTTGGCATATGTTGGGTATAAAAATCGTTATTTTAAACTGCGAATACGTGCAGAGAGCCAGAATTGGGCTCCAAAATATGGCTCAGGCCTCGAAATTGGGATATTTGGGATATTTCGAAAACTGCAGGGGAGTTTGTGCAAAATGTAACTCATTGCCGCTTTCAGTACTTGGCATATGTTGGGTATAATAAGTTGTAATTTTAAACTGCGAATACGTGCAGAGAGCCAAAATTTGGCTCCAAAATATGGCTCAGGCGTCGAAATTGGGATGTTTGGGATGTTTTGAAAATTGCAGGGGAGTTTGTGCAAAATGTGACTCACTGCCGCTTTCAGTACTCTGCATATGTTGGGTATAAAATTCGTATTATCAAACTGCGAAAACGTGCAGAGAGCCAGAATTTGGCTAAAAAATATGGCTCAGGCCTCGATATTGGGATGTTTGGGATATTTTGAAAACTGCAGGAAGGTTTGGGACAAATGTGACTCACTGCCGCTTTCTGTACTTTGCATATGTTGGGTATAAAAAGTCGTAATATCAAACTGCGAATACGTGCAAAGAGCCAGAATTTGGCCCCAAAATATGGCTCAGGCCTCGAAATTGGGATGTTTGGGATATTTTGAAAACTGGTGGGAGGTTTGGGACAAATGTGACCAAACGCCGCTTTCAGGACTTGGCATATGTTGGGTATAAAAAGTCGCAATTTCAAACTGCGAATACATGCAGAGAGCCAGAATTTGACTCCAAAATATGGCTCAGGCCTCGAAATTAGGATTTTTTGGATATTTAGAAAACTGCAGGGGAGTTGGTGCAAAATGTGACTCTCTGCCGTTTTCAGGACTTGGCATATGTTGGGTATAAAAAATTCGCAATTTCAAACTGCGAATACGTGTAGAGAGCCAGAATTTGGCTCCAAAATATGGCTCAGGCCTCGAAATTGGGATGTTAGGGATATTTTGAAAACTGCAGGGGACTTTGGGATAAATATGACCTAAAGCTGCTTTCGGTACTTGACATATGTTGGGTATAAAAAGTCGTAATTTCAAACTGCGAATACGTGCAGAGAGCCTGAATTTGGCTCCAAAATATGGCTCAGGCCTCGAAATTGGGATATATGGAATATTTTGAAAACTGCAAGGAGGTTTGGGACAAATGTGACTAAACGCCTCTTTCAGTACTTCGCATATGTTGGGTATAAAAAGTCGATATTTCAAACTGCGAATACGTGGAGAGAGCCAGAATTTGGCTCCAAAATATGACTCAGGCCTCGAAATTGGGATATTTGGGATATTTCAAAAACTGCAGGGGAGTTTGTGCAAAATGTAACTCATTGTCGCTTCCAGTACTTGGTATATGTTGGGTATAATAAGTTGTAATTTCAAACTGCGAATACGTGCAGAGAGCCAGAATTTGGCTCCAAAATATGGCTCAGTCCTCGATATTGGGATATTTGGGATATTTTGAAAACTGCAGGGGGGATTGGGACATATGTGACCAAACGCCACTTTCAGTACTTCGCATATGTTGGGTATAAAAAAGTCGTAATATCAAACTGCGAATACGTGCAGAGAGCCAGAATTTGGCTCCAAAATATGGCTCAGGCGTCGAAATTGGGATGTTTGGGATATTTTGAAAACTGCAGGGGAGTTTGTGCAAAATGTGACTCACTGCCGCTTTCAGTACTTAGCATATGTTGGGTATAAAAAGTCGTAATATCAAACTGCGAATACGTGCATAGAGCCAGAATTTGGCTCCAAAATATGGCTCAGGCCTCGAAATTGGAATGTTTGGGATATTTTGAAAACTGGAGAGAGGTTTGGGACAAATGTGACCAAACGCCGCTTTCAGGACTTGGCATATGTTGGGTATAAAAAGTCGTAACTTCAAACTGCGAATACGTGCAGAGATCCAGAATTTGGCTCCAAAATATGGCTCAGGCCTCGATATTAGGATGTTTGGGATATTTTGAAAACTGCAGAGTGGATTGGGACAAATGTGACCAAACGCCGCTTCCAGCACTTGGCATATGTTGGGTATAAAAAAGTCGCAATTTCAAACTGCGAGTACGTGCAGAGAGCCTTAATTTGGCTCCAAAATATGGCTCAGGCCTCGAAATTGGGATGTTTGGGATATTTTGAAAACTGCAGGGGAGTTTGTTAAAAATGTGACTCACTGCTGCGTCCAGTACTTGGCATATGTTGGGTTTAAAAAGTCGTAATATCAAACTGCGAATACGTGCAGAGAGCCAAAATTTGGCTCCAAAATATGGCTCAGGCCTCGTAATTAGGATATTTGGGTTATTTTGAAAACTGCAGGGAGGTTTGGGATAAATGTGACCAAACGTCGCTTTCGGTACTTGACATATGTTGGGTATAAAAAGTCGTAATTTCAAACTGCAAATACGTGCAGAGAGCCAGAATTTGGCTCCAAAATATGGCTCAGGCCTCGAAATTGGGATATTTGGGATATTTCGAAAACTGCAGGGGAGTTTGTGCAAAATGTAATTCATTGCCGCTTTCAGTACTTGGCATATGTTGGGTATAATAAGATGTAATTTCAAACTGCGAATATGTGCAGAGAGCCAGAATTTGGCTCCAAAATATGGCTCAGTCCTCGATATTGGGATATTTGGGATATTTTGAAAACTGCAGGGGGGATTGGGACATATGTGGCCAAACGCCACTTTCAGTACTTCGCATATGTTGGGTATAAAAAAGTCGTAATATCAAACTGCGAATACGTGCAGAGAGCCAGAATTTGGCTCCAAAATATGGCTCAGGCGTCGAAATTGGGATGTTTGGGATATTTTGAAAACTGCAGGGGAGTTTGTGCAAAATGTGACTCACTGCCGCTTTCAGTACTTAGCATATGTTGGGTATAAAAAGTCGTAATATCAAACTGCGAATACGTGCATAGAGCCAGAATTTGGCTCCAAAATATGGCTCAGGCCTCGAAATTGGAATGTTTGGGATATTTTGAAAACTGGAGAGAGGTTTGGGACAAATGTGACCAAACGCCGCTTTCAGGACTTAGCATATGTTGGGTATAAAAAGTCGTAACTTCAAACTGCGAATACGTGCAGAGATCCAGAATTTGGCTCCAAAATATGGCTCAGGCCTCGATATTAGGATGTTTGGGATATTTTGAAAACTGCAGAGTGGATTGGGACAAATGTGACCAAACGCCGCTTCCAGCACTTGGCATATGTTGGGTATAAAAAAGTCGCAATTTCAAACTGCGAGTACGTGCAGAGAGCCTTAATTTGGCTCCAAAATATGGCTCAGGCCTCGAAATTGGGATGTTTGGGATATTTTGAAAACTGCAGGGGAGTTTGTTAAAAATGTGACTCACTGCTGCGTCCAGTACTTGGCATATGTTGGGTTTAAAAAGTCGTAATATCAAACTGCGAATACGTGCAGAGAGCCAAAATTTGGCTCCAAAATATGGCTCAGGCCTCGTAATTAGGATATTTGGGTTATTTTGAAAACTGCAGGGAGGTTTGGGATAAATGTGACCAAACGTCGCTTTCAGTACTTGGCATATGTTGAGTATAAAAAATTCGCAATTTCAAACTGCGAATACGTGCAGAGAGCCAGAATTTGGCTACAAAATATTGCACAGGCCTCGAAATTTGGATGTTTGGGATATTTTGAAAACTGCAGGGGACTTTGGGACAAATATGACCAAACGCCGCTTTCGGTACTTGACATATGTTGGGTATAAAAAGTCGTAATTTCAAACTGTGAATACGTGCAGAGAGCCAGAATTTGGCTCCAAAATATGGCTCAAGGCTCGAAATTGGGATATTTGGGATATTTCGAAAATTGCAGGGGAGTTTGTGCAAAATGTGACTCACTGCCGCTTTCAGGACTTGGCATATGTTGGGTATAAAAAGTCGTTATTTCAAACTGCAAATACGTGCAGAGAGCCAGAATTTGGCTCCAAAATATGGCTCAGGCCTCGAAATTGGGATATTTGGGATATTTCGAAAACTGCAGGGGAGTTTGTGCAAAATGTAATTCATTGCCGCTTTCAGTACTTGGCATATGTTGGGTATAATAAGATATAATTTCAAACTGCGAATATGTGCAGAGAGCCAGAATTTGGCTCCAAAATATGGCTCAGTCCTCGATTTTGGGATATTTGGGATATTTTGAAAACTGCAGGGGGGATTGGGACAAATGTGACCAAACGCCACTTTCAGTACTTCGCATATGTTGGGTATAAAAAAGTTGTAATATCAAACTGCGAATACGTGCAGAGAGCCTGAATTCGGCTCCAAAATATGGCTCAGGCGTCGAAATTGTGATGTTTGGGATGTTTTGAAAATTGCAGGGGAGTTTGTGCAAAATGTGACTCACTGCCGCTTTCAGTACTCTGCATATGTTGGGTATAAAATTCGTATTATCAAACTGCGAAAACGTGCAGAGAGCCAGAATTTGGCTAAAAAATATGGATCAGGCCTCGATATTGGGATGTTTGGGATATTTTGAAAACTGCAGGAAGGTTTGGGACAAATGTGACTCACTGCCGCTTTCTGTACTTCGCATATGTTGGGTATAAAAAGTCGTAAAATCAAACTGCGAATACGTGCAAAGAGCCAGAATTTGGCCCCAAAATATGGCTCAGGCCTCGAAATTGGGATGTTTGGGATATTTTGAAAACTGGAGGGAGGTTTGGGACAAATGTGACCAAACGCCGCTTTCAGTACTTGGCATACTTTGGGTATAAAAATTCGTAATTTCAAACTGCGAATACATGCAGAGAGCCAGAATTTGACTCCAAAATATGGCTCAGGCCTCGAAATTAGGATTTTTTGGATATTTAGAAAACTGCAGGGGAGTTGGTGCAAAATGTGACTCTCTGCCGTTTTCAGGACTTGGCATATGTTGGGTATAAAAAAGTCGCAATTTGAAACTGCGAATACGTGTAGAGAGCCAGAATGTGGCTCCAAAATATGGCTCAGGCCTCGAAATTGGGATGTTAGGGATATTTTGAAAACTGCAGGGGACTTTGGGATAAATATGACCTAACACTGCTTTCTATACTTGACATATGTTGGGTATAAAAAGTCGTAATTTCAAACTGCGAATACGTGCAGAGAGCCTGATTTTGGCTCCAAAATATGGCTCAGGCCTCGAAATTGGGATATATGGAATATTTTAAAAACTGCAAGGAGGTTTGGGACAAATGTGACTAAACGCCGCTTTCAGTACTTCGCATATGTTGGGTATAAAAAGTCGATATTTCAAACTGCGAATACGTGCAGAGAGCCAGAATTTGGCTCCAAAATATGACTCAGGACTCGAAATTGGGATATTTGGGATATTTCAAAAACTGCAGGGGAGTTTGTGCAAAATGTAACTCATTGTCGCTTCCAGTACTTGGTATATGTTGAGTATAATAAGTTGTAATTTAAAACTGCGAATACGTGCAGAGAGCCAGAATTTGGCTCCAAAATATGGCTCAGTCCTCGATATTGGGATATTTGGGATATTTTGAAAACTGCAGGGGGGATTGGGACAAATGTGACCAAACGCACACTTTCAGTACTTCGCATATGTTGGGTATAAAAAAGTCGTAATATCAAACTGCGAATACGTGCAGAGAGCCAGAATTTGGCTCCAAAATATGGCTCAGGCGTCGAAATTGGGATGTTTGGGATATTTTGAAAACTGCAGGGGAGTTTGTGCAAAATGTGACTCACTGCCGCTTTCAGTACTTAGCATATGTTGGGTATAAAAAGTCGTAATATCAAACTGCGAATACGTGCATAGAGCCAGAATTTGGCTCCAAAATATGGCTCAGGCCTCGAAATTGGAATGTTTGGGATATTTTGAAAACTGGAGAGAGGTTTGGGACAAATGTGACCAAACGCCGCTTTCAGGACTTGGCATATGTTGGGTATAAAAAGTCGTAACTTCAAACTGCGAATACGTGCAGAGATCCAGAATTTGGCTCCAAAATATGGCTCAGGCCTCGATATTAGGATGTTTGGGATATTTTGAAAACTGCAGAGTGGATTGGGACAAATGTGACCAAACGCCGCTTCCAGCACTTGGCATATGTTGGGTATAAAAAAGTCGCAATTTCAAACTGCGAATACGTGCAGAGAGCCTTAATTTGGCTCCAAAATATGGCTCAGGCCTCGAAATTGGGATGTTTGGGATATTTTGAAAACTGCAGGGGAGTTTGTTAAAAATGTGACTCACTGCCACTTTCAGGACTTGGCATATGTTGGGTATAAAAAGATGTAATATCAAACTGCGAATACGTGCATAGAGCCAGAGTTTGGCTCCAAAATATGGCTCAGGTCTCGAAATTAGGATGTTTGGGATATTTTAAAAACTGGAGGGAGGTTTGGGACAAATGTGACCAAACGCCGCTTTCAGCACTTGGCATATATTGTTTATAAAAAAGTCGCAATTTCAAACTGCGAAAACGTGCAGAGAGCCTGAATTTGGCTCCAAAATATGGCTCAGGCCTCAAAATTGGGATATTTGGGATATTTTGAAAACTGGAGGGGAGTTTGTGCAAAATGTGACTCACTGCCATTTTCAGTACTTGGCATATGTTGGGTATAAAATTCGTAATATCAAACTGCGAATACTTGCAGAGAACCAGAATTTTGCTACAAAATATGGCTCAGGCCTCGATATAGGGATGTTTGGAATATTTTGAAAACTGCAGGAAGGTTTTGGACAAATGTGACCAAACGCCGCTTTCAGTACTTCGCATATGTTGGGTATAAAAAATTCGTAATTTCAAACTGCGAATATGTGCAGAGAGCCAGAATTTGGCTCCAAAATATAGCTCAGGCCTCGAAATTGGGATGTTTGGGATATTTTGAAAACTGCAGGGGAGTTTGTTCAAAATGTGACTCACTGCTGCGTCCAGTACTTGGCATATGTTGGGTTTAAAAAGTCGTAATATCAAACTGCGAATACGTGCAGAGAGCCAAAATTTGGCTCCAAAATATGGCTCAGGCCTCGTAATTAGGATATTTGGGTTATTTTGAAAACTGCAGGGAGGTTTGGGACAAATGTGACCAAACGCCGCTTTCAGTACTTGGCATATGTTGGGTATAAAAAATTCGCAGTTTCAAACTTCGAATACGTGCAGAGAGCCAGAATTTGGCTCCAAAATATTGCTCAGGCCTCGAAATTGTGATGTTTGGGATATTTTGAAAACTGCAGGGGACTTTCGGACAATTATGACCAAACGCCGATTTCGGTACTTGACATATGTTGGGTATAAAAAGTCGTAATTTCAAACTGCGAATACGTGCAGAGAGCCTGAATTTGGCTCTAAAATATGGCTCAGGCCTCGAAATTGGGATATATGGAATATTTTGAAAACTGCAAAGAGGTTTGGGACAAATGTGACCAAACGCCGCTTTCAGTACTTCGTATATGTTGGGTATAAAAATTCGTAATTTCAAACTGCGAATACGTGCAGAGAACCAGAATTTGGCTCCAAAATATGGCTCAGGCCTCGAAATTGGGATGTTTGGGATATTTTGAAAATTGCAGGGGAGTTTGTGCAAAATGTGACTCACTGCCGCTTTCAGTACTTGGCATATGTTGGGTATAAAATTCGTAATATCAAACTGCGAATACTTGCAGAGAGCCAGAATTTGGCTCCAAAATATGGCTCAGGCCTCGATATAGGGATGTTTGGGATATATTGAAAACTGCAGGAAGGTTTGGGACAAATGTGACCAAGCGCCGCTTTCAGTACTTCGTATATGTTGGGTATAAAAAAGCCGTAATTTCAAACTGCGAATACGTGCAGAGAGCCAGAATTTGGCTTCAAAATATGGCTCAGGCCTCGAAATTGGGATGTTTGGGATATTTTGAAAACTGCAGGGGACTTTGGGACAAATATGACCAAACGCCGCTTTCGGTACTTTACATATGTTGGGTATAAAAAGTCGTAATTTCAAACTGCGAATACGTGCGAAGAGCCTGAATTTGGCTCCAAAATATGGCTCAGGCCTCGGAATTGGGATATTTGGGATATTTTGAAAACTGCAAGGAGGTTTGGGACAAATGTGACCAAAAGCCGCTTTCAATACTTCGCATATGTTGGGTATAAAAAGTCGTAATTTCAAACTACGAATACGTGCAGAGAGCCAGAATTTAGCTCCAAAATATGGCTCAAGGCTCGAAATTGGGATATTTGGGATATTTCGAAAATTGCAGGGGAGTTTGTTCAAAATGTGACTCGCTGCCGCTTTCAGGACTTCGTATATGTTGGGTATAAAAATTCGTAATATCAAACTGCGAATACATACAGAGAGCCAGAATTTAGCTCCAAAATATGGCTCAGGCCTCGATATTGGGATGTTTGGGATATTTAGAAAACTGCAGGAAGATTTGGGACAAATGTGACCAAACGCCGCTTTCAGTACTTGGCATATGTTGGGTATAAAAATCGTTATTTTAAACTGCGAATACGTGCAGAGAGCCAGAATTGGGCTCCAAAATATGGCTCAGGCCTCGAAATTGGGATATTTGGGATATTTCGAAAACTGCAGGGGAGTTTGTGCAAAATGTAACTCATTGCCGCTTTCAGTACTTGGCATATGTTGGGTATAATAAGTTGTAATTTCAAACTGCGAATACGTGCAGAGAGCCAAAATTTGGCTCCAAAATATGGCTCAGGCGTCGAAATTGGGATGTTTGGGATGTTTTGAAAATTGCAGGAAGGTTTGGGACAAATGTGACTCACTGCCGCTTTCTGTACTTTGCATATGTTGGGTATAAAATTCGTATTATCAAACTGCGAAAACGTGCAGAGAGCCAGAATTTGGCTAAAAAATATGGCTCAGGCCTCGATATTGGGATGTTTGGGATATTTTGAAAACTGCAGGAAGGTTTGGGACAAATGTGACTCACTGCCGCTTTCTGTACTTTGCATATGTTGGGTATAAAAAGTCGTAATATCAAACTGCGAATACGTGCAAAGAGCCAGAATTTGGCCCCAAAATATGGCTCAGGCCTCGAAATTGGGATGTTTGGGATATTTTGAAAACTGGAGGGAGGTTTGGGACAAATGTGACCAAACGCCGCTTTCAGGACTTGGCATATGTTGGGTATAAAAAGTCGCAATTTCAAACTGCGAATACATGCAGAGAGCCAGAATTTGACTCCAAAATATGGCTCAGGCCTCGAAATTAGGATTTTTTGGATATTTAGAAAACTGCAGGGGAGTTGGTGCAAAATGTGACTCTCTGCCGTTTTCAGGACTTGGCATATGTTGGGTATAAAAAATTCGCAATTTTAAACTGCGAATACGTGTAGAGAGCCAGAATTTGGCTCCAAAATATGGCTCAGGCCTCGAAATTGGGATGTTAGGGATATTTTGAAAACTGCAGGGGACTTTGGGATAAATATGACCTAAAGCTGCTTTCGGTACTTGACATATGTTGGGTATAAAAAGTCGTAATTTCAAACTGCGAATACGTGCAGAGAGCCTGAATTTGGCTCCAAAATATGGCTCAGGCCTCGAAATTGGGATATATGGAATATTTTGAAAACTGCAAGGAGGTTTGGGACAAATGTGACTAAACGCCTCTTTCAGTACTTCGCATATGTTGGGTATAAAAAGTCGATATTTCAAACTGCGAATACGTGGAGAGAGCCAGAATTTGGCTCCAAAATATGACTCAGGCCTCGAAATTGGGATATTTGGGATATTTCAAAAACTGCAGGGGAGTTTGTGCAAAATGTAACTCATTGTCGCTTCCAGTACTTGGTATATGTTGGGTATAATAAGTTGTAATTTCAAACTGCGAATACGTGCAGAGAGCCAGAATTTGGCTCCAAAATATGGCTCAGTCCTCGATATTGGGATATTTGGGATATTTTGAAAACTGCAGGGGGGATTGGGACATATGTGACCAAACGCCACTTTCAGTACTTCGCATATGTTGGGTATAAAAAAGTCGTAATATCAAACTGCGAATACGTGCAGAGAGCCAGAATTTGGCTCCAAAATATGGCTCAGGCGTCGAAATTGGGATGTTTGGGATATTTTGAAAACTGCAGGGGAGTTTGTGCAAAATGTGACTCACTGCCGCTTTCAGTACTTAGCATATGTTGGGTATAAAAAGTCGTAATATCAAACTGCGAATACGTGCATAGAGCCAGAATTTGGCTCCAAAATATGGCTCAGGCCTCGAAATTGGAATGTTTGGGATATTTTGAAAACTGGAGAGAGGTTTGGGACAAATGTGACCAAACGCCGCTTTCAGGACTTGGCATATGTTGGGTATAAAAAGTCGTAACTTCAAACTGCGAATACGTGCAGAGATCCAGAATTTGGCTCCAAAATATGGCTCAGGCCTCGATATTAGGATGTTTGGGATATTTTGAAAACTGCAGAGTGGATTGGGACAAATGTGACCAAACGCCGCTTCCAGCATTTGGCATATGTTGGGTATAAAAAAGTCGCAATTTCAAACTGCGAATACGTGCAGAGAGCCTGAATTTGACTCCAAAATATGTCTCAGGCCTCGAAATTGGTAAATTTGGGATATTTCGAAAACTGCAGGGAGTTTGTGCAAAATTTGACTCACTGCCACTTTCAGGACTTGGCATATGTTGGGTATAAAAAGATGTAATATCAAACTGCGAATACGTGCATAGAGCCAGAGTTTGGCTCCAAAATATGGCTCAGGTCTCGAAATTAGGATGTTTGGGATATTTTAAAAACTGGAGGGAGGTTTGGGACAAATGTGACCAAACGCCGCTTTCAGCACTTGGCATATATTGTTTATAAAAAAGTCGCAATTTCAAACTGCGAAAACGTGCAGAGAGCCTGAATTTGGCTCCAAAATATGGCTCAGGCCTCAAAATTGGGATATTTGGGATATTTTGAAAACTGGAGGGGAGTTTGTGCAAAATGTGACTCACTGCCATTTTCAGTACTTGGCATATGTTGGGTATAAAATTCGTAATATCAAACTGCGAATACTTGCAGAGAACCAGAATTTGGCTCCAAAATATGGCTCAGGCCTCGATATAGGGATGTTTGGAATATTTTGAAAACTGCAGGAAGGTTTTGGACAAATGTGACCAAACGCCGCTTTCAGTATTTCGCATATGTTGGGTATAAAAAATTCGTAATTTCAAACTGCGAATATGTGCAGAGAGCCAGAATTTGGCTCCAAAATATAGCTCAGGCCTCGAAATTGGGATGTTTGGGATATTTTGAAAACTGCAGGGGAGTTTGTTCAAAATGTGACTCACTGCTGCGTCCAGTACTTGGCATATGTTGGGTTTAAAAAGTCGTAATATCAAACTGCGAATACCTGCAGAGAGCCAAAATTTGGCTCCAAAATATGGCTCAGGCCTCGTAATTAGGATATTTGGGTTATTTTGAAAACTGCAGGGAGGTTTGGGACAAATGTGACCAAACGCCGCTTTCAGTACTTGGCATATGTTGGGTATAAAAAATTCGCAGTTTCAAACTGCGAATACGTGCAGAGAGCCAGAATTTGGCTCCAAAATATTGCTCAGGCCTCGAAATTGTGATGTTTGGGATATTTTGAAAACTGCAGGGGACTTTCGGACAATTATGACCAAACGCCGCTTTCGGTACTTGACATATGTTGGGTATAAAAAGTCGTAATTTCAAACTGCGAATACGTGCAGAGAGCCTGAATTTGGCTCTAAAATATGGCTCAGGCCTCGAAATTGGGATATATGGAATATTTTGAAAACTGCAAAGAGGTTTGGGACAAATGTGACCAAACGCCGCTTTCAGTACTTCGCATATGTTGGGTATAAAAAATCGTAATTTCAAACTGCGAATACGTGCAGAGAACCAGAATTTGGCTCCAAAATATGGCTCAGGCCTCGAAATTGGGATATTTGGGATATTTTGAAAACTGGAGGGGAGTTTGTGCAAAATGTGACTCACTGCCGCTTTCAGTACTTGGCATATGTTGGGTATAAAATTCGTAATATCAAATTGCGAATACTTGCAGAGAGCCAGAATTTGGCTCCAAAATATGGCTCAGGCCTCAATATAGGGATGTTTGTGATATATTGAAAACTGCAGGAAGGTTTGGGACAAATGTGACCAAACGCCACTTTCAGTACTTCGCATATGTTGGGTATAAAAAAGTCGTAATTTCAAACTGCGAATACCTGCAGAGAGCCATAATTTGGCCCCAAAATATGGCTCAGGCCTCGAAATTTGGATGTTTGGGATATTTTGAAAACTGGAGGGAGATTTGGGACAAATGTGACCAAACGCCGCTTTCAGTACTTGGCATACTTTGGGTATAAAAATTCGTAATTTCAAACTGCGAATACATGCAGAGAGCCAGAATTTGACTCCAAAATATGGCTCAGGCCTCGAAATTGGAATGTTTGGGATATTTTGAAAACTGCAGGGGACTTTGGGACAAATATGACCAAACGCCGCTTTCGGTACTTTACATATGTTGGGTATAAAAAGTCGTAATTTCAAACTGCGAATACGTGCGAAGAGCCTGAATTTGGCTCCAAAATATGGCACTAGGCTCGAAATTAGGGTTATTTGGGATATTTCGAAAATTGCAGGGGAGTTTGTGCAAAATGTGGCTCGCTGCCGCTTTCAGGACTTCGCATATGTTGGGTATAAAAAGTCGTAATATCAAACTGCGAATACGTGCAGAGAGCCAGAATTTAGCTCCAAAATATGGCTCAGGCCTCGATATTGGGATGTTTGGGATATTTTGAAAACTGCAGGAAGATTTGGGACAAATGTGACTAAACGCCGCTTTCAGTACTTGGCATATGTTGGGTATAAAAAGTCGTTATTTTAAACTGCGAATACGTGCAGAGAGCCAGAATTTGGCTCCAAAATATGGCTCAGGCCTCGAAATTGGGATATTTGGGATATTTCGAAAACTGCAGGGGAGTTTGTGCAAAATGTAACTCATTGCCGCTTTCAGTACTTGGCATATGTTGGGTATAAGAAGTTGTAATTTCAAACTACGAATACGTGCAGAAAGCCAAAATTTGGCTCCAAAATATGGCTCAGGCCTCAATATTGGGATATTTGGGATATTTTGAAAACTGCGGGGGGGATTGGGACAAATGTGACCAAACGCCGCTTTCAGTACTTCGCATATGTTGGGTATAAAAAATTCGTAATTTCAAACTGCGAATACGTGCAGAGAGCCAGAATTTGGCTCCAAAATATGGCTCAGGCGTCGAAATTGGGATTATTGGGATGTTTTGAAAACTGCATGGGAGTTTGTACAAAATGTGACTCACTGCCGCTTTCAGTACTCTGCATATGTTGGGTATAAAATTCTTATTATCAAACTGCGAATACGTGCAGAGAGCCAGAATTTGGCTCCAAAATATGGCTCAGGCCTCGATATTGGGATGTTTGGGATATTTTGAAAAGTGCAGGAAGGTTTGGGACAAATGTGACTCACTGCCGCTTTCTGTTCTTCGCATATGTTGGGTATAAAAAGTCGTAATATCAAACTGCGAATAAAGCAAAGAGCCAGAATTTGGCCCCAAAACATGGCTCAGGCCTCGAAATTGGGATGTTTGGGTTATTTTGAAAACTGGAGGGAGGTTTGGGACAAATGTGACCAAACGCCGCTTTCAGTACTTGGCATACTATGGGTATAAAAATTCGTAATTTCAAACTGCGAATACATGCAGAGAGCCAGAATTTGACTCCAAAATATAGCTCAGGCCTCGAAATTGGAATATTTGGAATATTTCGAAAACTGCAGGGAGGTTTGGGACAAATGTGACCAAACGTCGCTTTCAGTACTTGGCTTATGTTGGGTATAAAAAAATCGCAATTTCAAACTGCGAATACGTGCAGAGAGCCAGAATTTTGCTCCAAAATATGGCTGAGGCCTCGAAATTGGGTTTGTTTGGATATTTAGAAAACTGCAGGGGAGTTGGTGCAAAATGTGACTCACTGCTGTTTTCAGGACTTGGCATATGTTGGGTTTAAAAAGTCGTAATTTAAAACTGCGAATACATGCAAAGAGCCAGAATTTGGCTTCAAAATATGGCTCAGGCCTCGATATTGGGATATTTGGGATATTTTGAAAACTGCAGGGAGGTTTGGGACAAATGTGACCAAACGCCGCTTTTAGTCCTTTGCATATGTTGGGTATAAAAAGATGTAATATCAAACTGCGAATACGTGCAGAGAGCCAGAATTTGACTCCAAAATATTGCTCAGGCATCGAAATTTGGATGTTTGGGATATTTTGAAAACTGCGAGGAGGTTTGGGACAAATGTGACCAAACGCCGCTTTCAGTACTTGGCATTTGTTGGGTATAAAAAGACGTAATTTCGAACTGCGAATACGTGCAGAGAGCCAGAATTTGGCTCCAAAATATGGCTCAGTCCTCGATATTGGGATATTTGGGATATTTTGAAAACTGCAGGGGGGATTGGGACAAATGTGACCAAACGCCACTTTCAGTACTTCGCATATGTTGGGTATAAAAAAGTTGTAATATCAAACTGCGAATACGTGCAGAGAGCCAGAATTTGGCTCCAAAATATGGCTCAGGCGTCGAAATTGGGATGTTTGGGATATTTTGAAAACTGCAGGGGAGTTTGTGCAAAATGTGACTCACTGCCGCTTTCAGTACTTAGCATATGTTGGGTATAAAAAGTCGTAATATCAAACTGCGAATACGTGCATAGAGCCAGAATTTGGCTCCAAAACATGGCTCAGACCTCGAAATTCGATTGTTTGGGATATTTTGAAAACTGGAGGGAGGTTTGGGACAAATGTGACCAAACGCCGCTTTCAGGACTTGGCATATGTTGGGTATAAAAAGTCGTAATTTCAAACTGCAAATACGTGCAGAGATCCAGAATTTCGCTCCAAAATATGGCTCAGGCCTCGATATTAGGATGTTTGGGATATTTTGAAAACTGCAGAGGGGATTGGGACAAATGTGACCAAACGCCGCTTCCAGCACTTGGCATATGTTGGGTATAAAAAAGTCGCAATTTCAAACTGCGAATACGTGCAGAGAGCCTGAATTTGGCTGCAAAATATGGCTAAGGCCTCGAAATTGGGATATTATTTTACAAAATGTGACTCACTGCCGCTTTCAGTACTTGGCATATGTTGGGTATAAAATTCGTAATATAAAACTGCGAATACTTGCAGAGAGCCAGAATTTGGCTCCAAAATATGGCTCAGGCCTCGATATAGGGTTGTTTGGGATATTTTGAAAACTGCAGGAAGGTTTGGGACAAATGTGACCAAAAGCCGCTTCCAGCACTTGGCATATGTTGGGTATAAAAAAGTCGCAATTTCAAACTGCGAACACGTGCAGAGAGCCAGAATTTGGCTCCAAAATATGGCTCAGGGCCTCGAAATTGGGATATCTGGGATATTTTGAAAACTATAGGGGAGATTGTGCAAATTGTGACTCTGCCGTTGTCAGGACTAGGCATATGTTGGGTATAAAAAGTCGTAATTTAAAACTGCGAATACATGCAAAAAGCCAGAATTTGGCTTCAAAATATGGCTCAGGCCTCGATATTGGGATATTAGGGATATTTTGAAAACTGCAGGGATGTTTGGGACAAATGTGACCAAACGCCGCTTTCAGTACTTAGCATATATTGGGTATAAAAATATGCAATTTCAAACAGCGAATACGTGCAGTGTGCCAGAATTTGGCTCCAAAATATGGCTCAGGCCTCGAAATGGGGATGTTTGGGATATTTTGAAAACTGCAGGGGAGTTTGAGCAAAATGTTACTCACTGCCGCGTCCAGTTCTTGGCATATGTTGGGTATAAAAAGTCGTAATATCAAACTGCGAATACGTGCAGAGAGCCAGAATTTGGCTCCAAAATATGGCTCAGGCCTCGAAATTGGGATATTTGGGATATTTTGAAAACTGGAGGGGAGTTTGTGCAAAATGTGACTCACTGCCGCTTTCAGTACTTGGCATATGTTGGGTATAAAATTCGAAATATCAAACTGCGAATACTTGCAGAGAGCCAGAATTTGGCTCCAAAATATGGCTCAGGCCTCGATATAGGGATGTTTGGGATATATTGAAAACTGCAGGAAGGTTTGGGACAAATGTGACCAAGCGCCGCTTTCAGTACTTCGTATATGTTGGGTATAAAAAAGCCGTAATTTCAAACTGCGAATACGTGCAGAGAGCCAGAATTTGGCTACAAAATATGGCTCAGGCCTCGAAATTGGGATGTTTGGGATATTTTGAAAACTGCAGGGGACTTTGGGACAAATATGACCAAACGCCGCTTTCGGTACTTTACATATGTTGGGTATAAAAAGTCGTAATTTCAAACTGCGAATACGTGCGAAGAGCCTGAATTTGGCTCCAAAATATGGCTCAGGCCTCGGAATTGGGATATTTGGGATATTTTGAAAACTGCAAGGAGGTTTGGGACAAATGTGACCAAAAGCCGCTTTCAATACTTCGCATATGTTGGGTATAAAAAGTCGTAATTTCAAACTACGAATACGTGCAGAGAGCCAGAATTTAGCTCCAAAATATGGCTCAAGGCTCGAAATTGGGATATTTGGGATATTTCGAAAATTGCAGGGGAGTTTGTGCAAAATGTGACTCGCTGCCGCTTTCAGGACTTCGTATATGTTGGGTATAAAAATTCGTAATATCAAACTGCGAATACGTACAGAGAGCCAGAATTTAGCTCCAAAATATGGCTCAGGCCTCGATATTGGGATGTTTGGGATATTTAGAAAACTGCAGGAAGATTTGGGACAAATGTGACCAAACGCCGCTTTCAGTACTTGGCATATGTTGGGTATAAAAATCGTTATTTTAAACTGCGAATACGTGCAGAGAGCCAGAATTTAGCTCCAAAATATGGCTCAGGCCTCGAAATTGGGATATTTGGGATATTTCGAAAACTGCAGGGGAGTTTGTGCAAAATGTAACTCATTGCCGCTTTCAGTACTTGGTATATGTTGGGTATAATAAGTAATAATTTCAAACTGCGAATACGTGCAGAGAGCCAGAATTTGGCTCCAAAATATGGCTCAGACCTCGATATTGGGATATTTGGGATATTTTGAAAACTGCAGGGGGGATTGGGACAAATGTGACCAAAAGCGGCTTTCAGTACTTCGCATTTGTTGGGTATAAAAATTCGTAATTTAAAACTGCGAATACATGCAAAGAGCCAGAATTTTGCTTGAAAATATGGCTCAGGCCTCGATATTGGGATATTTGGGATATTTTGAAAACTGCAGGGAGGTTTGAGACAAATGTGACCAAACGCCGCTTTCAGTCCTTTGCATATGTTGGGTATAAAAAAGTCGTAATTTCAAACTGCGAATACGTGCAGAGAGACAGAATTTGACTCCAAAATATGGTTCAGGCCTCGAAATTGGGATATTTGGGATATTTTGAAAACTGCAGGGGTGTTTGGGACAAATGTGACCAAACGCCGCTTTCAGTACTTGGCATATGTTGGGTATAAAAAGAAGTAATTTCAAACAGCGAATACGTGCAGAGAGCCAGAATTTGGCTCCAAAATATGGCTCAAGGCTCGAAATTGGGATATTTGGGATATTTTGAAAACTGCAGGTGAGTTTGGGCAAAATGTGACTCACTGCCGCTTCCAGCACTTGGCATATGTTGGGAATAAAAAAGTCACAATTTCAAACTGCGAATACGTGCAGAGATCCAGAATTTGGCTCCAAAATATGGCTCAGGCCTCGAAATTGGGATGTTTGGGATATTTTGAAAACTGCAGGGGAGTTTATGCAAAATGTGACTCAGTGCCGCATCCAGTACTTGGCATGTGTTCGGTATAAAAAGTCGAAATATCAAACTGCGAATACGTGCAAAGAGCCAGAGTTTGGCTCCAAAATATGGCTCAGGCCTCGAAATTGGGATGTTTGGGATATTTTGAAAACTGCAGGGGAGTTTATGCAAAATTTGACTCACTGCCACTTTCAGGACTTGGCATATGTTGGGTATAAAAAGATGTAATATCAAACTGCGAATACGTGCATAGAGCCAGAGTTTGGCTCCAAAATATGGCTCAGGTCTCGAAATTAGGATGTTTGGGATATTTTAAAAACTGGAGGGAGGTTTGGGACAAATGTGACCAAACGCCGCTTTCAGCACTTGGCATATATTGTTTATAAAAAAGTCGCAATTTCAAACTGCGAAAACGTGCAGAGAGCCAGAATTTGGCTCCAAAATATGGCTCAGGCCTCAAAATTGGGATATTTGGGATATTTTGAAAACTGGAGGGGAGTTTGTGCAAAATGTGACTCACTGCCATTTTCAGTACTTGGCATATGTTGGGTATAAAATTCGTAATATCAAACTGCGAATACTTGCAGAGAGCCAGAATTTGGCTCCAAAATATGGCTCAGGCCTCGATATAGGGATGTTTGGAATATTTTGAAAACTGCAGGAAGGTTTTGGACAAATGTGACCAAACGCCGCTTTCAGTACTTCGCATATGTTGGGTATAAAAAATTCGTAATTTCAAACTGCGAATATGTGCAGAGAGCCAGAATTTGGCTCCAAAATATAGCTCAGGCCTCGAAATTGGGATGTTTGGGATATTTTGAAAACTGCAGGGGAGTTTGTTCAAAATGGGACTCACTGCTGCGTCCAGTACTTGGCATATGTTGGGTTTAAAAAGTCGTAATATCAAACTGCGAATACGTGCAGAGAGCCAAAATTTGGCTCCAAAATATGGCTCAGGCCTCGTAATTAGGATATTTGGGTTATTTTGAAAACTGCAGGGAGGTTTGGGACAAATGTGACCAAACGCCGCTTTCAGTACTTGGCATATGTTGGGTATAAAAAGTCGCAATTTCAAACTGCGAATACATGCAGAGAGCCAGAATTTGACTCCAAAATATGGCTCAGGCCTCGAAATTAGGATTTTTTGGATATTTAGAAAACTGCAGGGGAGTTGGTGCAAAATGTGACTCTCTGCCGTTTTCAGGACTTGGCATATGTTGGGTATAAAAAGTCGTAATATCAAACTGCGAATACTTGCAGAGAGCCAAAATTTGGCTCCAAAATATAGCTCAGGCCTCGAAATTGGGATGTTAGGGATATTTTGAAAACTGCAGGGGACTTTGGGACAAATATGACCTAACGCTGCTTTCGGTACTTGACATATGTTGGGTATAAAAAGTCGTAATTTCAAACTGCGAATACGTGCAGAGAGCCTGAATTTGGCTCCAAAATATGGCTCAGGCCTCGAAATTGGGATATATGGAATATTTTGAAAACTGCAAGGAGGTTTGGGACAAATGTGACTAAACGCCGCTTTCAGTACTTCGCAAATGTTGGGTATAAAAAGTCGATATTTCAAACTGCGAATACGTGCAGAGAGCCAGAATTTGGCTCCAAAATATGACTCAGGCCTCGAAATTGGGATATTTGGGATATTTCAAAAACTGCAGGGGAGTTTGTGCAAAATGTAACTCATTGTCGCTTCCAGTACTTGGTATATGTTGGGTATAATAAGTTGTAATTTCAAACTGCGAATACGTGCAGAGAGCCAGAATTTGGCTACAAAATATTGCTCAGGCCTCGAAATTGGGATGTTTGGGATATTTTGAAAACTGCAGGGGACTTTGGGACAAATATGACCAAACGCCGCTTTCGGTACTTGACATATGTTGGGTATAAAAAGTCGTAATATCAAACTGCGAATACGTGCATAGAGCCAGAATTTGGCTCCAAAATATTGCTCAGGCCTCGATATTAGGATGTTTGTGATATTTTGAAAACTGGAGGGAGGTTTGGGACAAATGTGACCAAACGCAGCTTTCAGGACTTGGCATATGTTGGGTATAAAAAGTCGTAATTTTAAACTGCGAATAAGTGCAGAGATCCAGAATTTGGCTCCAAAATATTGCTCAGGCCTCGATATTAGGATGTTTGTGATATTTTGAAAACTGCAGAGGGGATTGGGACAAATGTGACCAAACGCCGCTTCCAGCACTTGGCATATGTTGGGTATAAAAAAGTCGCAATTTCAAACTGCGAATACGTGCAGAGAGCCTGAATTTGGCTCCAAAATATGTCTCAGGCCTCGAAATTGGGAAATTTGGGATATTTCGAAAACTGCAGGGAGTTTGTGCAAAATGTGACTCACTGCCGCTTTCAGGACTTGGCATATGTTGGGTATAAAAAGATGTAATATCAAACTGCGAATACGTGCATAGAGCCAGAGTTTGGCTCCAAAATATGGCTCAGGTCTCGAAATTAGGATGTTTGGGATATTTTAAAAACTGGAGGGAGGTTTGGGACAAATGTGACCAAACGCCGCTTTCAGCACTTGGCATATATTGTTTATAAAAAAGTCGCAATTTCAAACTGCAAAAACGTGCAGAGAGCCTGAATTTGGCTCCAAAATATGGCTCAGGCCTCAAAATTGGGATATTTGGGATATTTTGAAAACTGGAGGGGAGTTTGTGCAAAATGTGACTCACTGCCATTTTCAGTACTTGGCATATGTTGGGTATAAAATTCGTAATATCAAACTGCGAATACTTGCAGAGAGCCAGAATTTGGCTCCAAAATATGGCTCAGGCCTCGATATAGGGATGTTTGGAATATTTTGAAAACTGCAGGAAGGTTTTGGACAAATGTGACCAAACGCCGCTTTCAGTACTTCGCATATGTTGGGTATAAAAAATTCGTAATTTCAAACTGCGAATATGTGCAGAGAGCCAGAATTTGGCTCCAAAATATAGCTCAGGCCTCGAAATTGGGATGTTTGGGATATTTTGAAAACTGCAGGGGAGTTTGTTCAAAATGTGACTCACTGCTGCGTCCAGTACTTGGCATATGTTGGGTTTAAAAATTCGTAATATCAAACTGCGAATACGTGCAGAGAGCCAAAATTTGGCTCCAAAATATGGCTCAGGCCTCGTAATTAGGATATTTGGGTTATTTTGAAAACTGCAGGGAGGTTTGGGACAAATGTGACCAAACGCCTCTTTCAGTACTTGGCATATGTTGGGTATAAAAAATTCGCAGTTTCAAACTGCGAATACGTGCAGAGAGCCAGAATTTGGCTCCAAAATATTGCTCAGGCCTCGAAATTGTGATGTTTGGGATATTTTGAAAACTGCAGGGGACTTTCGGACAATTATGACCAAACGCCGCTTTCGGTACTTGACATATGTTGGGTATAAAAAGTCGTAATTTCAAACTGCGAATACGTGCAGAGAACCTGAATTTGGCTCTAAAATATGGCTCAGGCCTCGAAATTGGGATATATGGAATATTTTGAAAACTGCAAAGAGGTTTGGGACAAATGTGACCAAACGCCGCTTTCAGTACTTCGCATATGTTGGGTATAAAAATTCGTAATTTCAAACTGCGAATACGTGCAGAGAACCAGAATTTGGCTCTAAAATATGGCTCAGGCCTCGAAATTGGGATGTTTGGGATATTTTGAAAATTGCAGGGGAGTTTGTGCAAAATGTGACTCACTGCCGAGTCCAGTTCTTGGCATATGTTGGGTATAAAAGTCGTAATATCAAACTGCGAATACGTGCAGAGAGCCAGAATTTGGCTCTAAATATGGCTCAGGCCTCGAAATTGGGATATTTGGGATATTTTGAAAACTGGAGGGGAGTTTGTGCAAAATGTGACTCACTGCCGCTTTCAGTACTTGGCATATGTTGGGTATAAAATTCGTAATATCAAATTGCGAATACTTGCAGAGAGCCAGAATTTGGCTCCAAAATATGGCTCAGGCCTCAATATAGGGATGTTTGGGATATATTGAAAACTGCAGGAAGGTTTGGGACAAATGTGACCAAACGCCACTTTCAGTACTTCGCATATGTTGGGTATAAAAAAGTCGTAATTTCAAACTGCGAATACCTGCAGAGAGTCATAATTTGGCCCCAAAATATTGCTCAGGCCTCGAAATTTGGATGTTTGGGATATTTTGAAAACTGGAGGAAGGTTTGGGACAAATGTGACCAAACGCCGCTTTCAGTACTTGGCATACTTTGGGTATAAAAATTTGTAATTTCAAACTGCGAATACATGCAGAGAGCCAGAATTTGACTCCAAAATATGGCTCAGGCCTCGAAATTGGAATGTTTGGGATATTTTGAAAACTGCAGGGGACTTTGGGACAAATATGACCAAACGCCGCTTTCGGTACTTTACATATGTTGGGTATAAAAAGTCGTAATTTCAAACTGCGAATACGTGCGAAGAGCCTGAATTTGGCTCCAAAATATGGCACAAGGCTCGAAATTGGGATATTTGGGATATTTCGAAAATTGCAGGGGAGTTTGTGCAAAATGTGGCTCGCTGCCGCTTTCAGGACTTCGCATATGTTGGGTATAAAAATTCGTAATATCAAACTGCGAATACGTGCAGAGAGCCAGAATTTAGCTCCAAAATATGGCTCAGGCCTCGATATTGGGATGTTTGGGATATTTTGAAAACTGCAGGAAGATTTGGGACAAATGTGACTAAACGCCGCTTTCAGTACTTGGCATATGTTGGGTATAAAAAGTCGTTATTTTAAACTGCGAATACGTGCAGAGAGCCAGAATTTGGCTCCAAAATATGGCTCAGGCCTCGAGATTGGGATATTTGGGATATTTCGAAAACTGCAGGGGAGTTTGTGCAAAATGTAACTCATTGCCGCTTTCAGTACTTGGCATATGTTGGGTATAATAAGTTGTAATTTCAAACTGCGAATACGTGCAGAAAGCCAAAATTTGGCTCCAAAATATGGCTCAGGCCTCAATATTGGGATATTTGGGATATTTTGAAAACTGCGGGGGGGATTGGGACAAATGTGACCAAACGCCGCTTTCAGTACTTCGCATATGTTGGGTATAAAAAATTCGTAATTTCAAACTGCGAATACGTGCAGAGAGCCAGAATTTGGCTCCAAAATATGGCTCAGGCGTCGAAATTGGGATTATTGGGATGTTTTGAAAACTGCATGGGAGTTTGTACAAAATGTGACTCACTGCCGCTTTCAGTACTCTGCATATGTTGGGTATAAAATTCTTATTATCAAACTGCGAATACGTGCAGAGAGCCAGAATTTGGCTCCAAAATATGGCTCAGGCCTCGATATTGGGATGTTTGGGATATTTTGAAAAGTGCAGGAAGGTTTGGGACAAATGTGACTCACTGCCGCTTTCTGTACTTCGCATATGTTGGGTATAAAAAGTCGTAATATCAAACTGCGAATAAAGCAAAGAGCCAGAATTTGGCCCCAAAACATGGCTCAGGCCTCGAAATTGGGATGTTTGGGATATTTTGAAAACTGGAGGGAGGTTTGGGACATATGTGACCAAACGCCGCTTTCAGTACTTGGCATACTTTGGGTATAAAAATTCGTAATTTCAAACTGCGAATACATGCAGAGAGCCAGAATTTGACTCCAAAATATAGCTCAGGCCTCGAAATTGGAATATTTGGAATATTTCGAAAACTGCAGGGAAGTTTGGGACAAATGTGACCAAACGTCGCTTTCAGTACTTGGCTTATGTTGGGTATAAAAAAATCGCAATTTCAAACTGCGAATACGTGCAGAGAGCCAGAATTTGGCTCCAAAATATGGCTGAGGCCTCGAAATTGGGTTTGTTTGGATATTTAGAAAACTGCAGGGGAGTTGGTGCAAAATGTGACTCACTGCTGTTTTCAGGACTTGGCATATGTTGGGTTTAAAAAGTCGTAATTTAAAACTGCGAATACATGCAAAGAGCCAGAATTTGGCTTCAAAATATGGCTCAGGCCTCGATATTGGGATATTTGGGATATTTTGAAAACTGCAGGGCGGTTTGGGACAAATGTGACCAAACGCCGCTTTTAGTCCTTTGCATATGTTGGGTATAAAAAAGTCGTAATTTCAAACTGCGAATACGTGCAGAGAGCCAGAATTTGACTCCAAAATATTGCTCAGGCATCGAAATTTGGATGTTTGGGATATTTTGAAAACTGCAGCGGAGTTTGTGCAAAATGTGACTCACTGCCGCTTTCAGTACTTGGCATATGTTGGGTATAAAAAGTAGTAATATCAACTGCGAATACATGCAGAGAGCCAGAAATTGGCTCCAAAATATGGCTCAGGCCTCGAAATTGGGATATTTGGGATATTTTGAAAACTGCGAGGAGGTTTGGGACAAATGTGACCAAACGCCGCTTTCAGTACTTGGCATTTGTTGGGTATAAAAAGACGTAATTTCGAACTGCGAATACGTGCAGAGAGTCAGAATTTGGCTCCAAAATATGGCTCAGGTTTCGAAATTGGGATATTTGGATTATTTTGAAAACTGCAGGGGACTTTGGGACAAATATGACCAAACGCCGCTTTCAGTACTTGGCATATGTTTGGTATGAAAAGTCCTAATTTCAAACTGCGAATACGTGCAGAGAGCCAGAATTTGGCTCCAAAATATGGCTCAGTCCTCGATATTGGGATATTTGGGATATTTTGAAAACTGCAGGGGGGATTGGGACAAATGTGACCAAACGCCACTTTCAGTACTTCGCATATGTTGGGTATAAAAAAGTTGTAATATCAAACTGCGAATACGTGCAGAGAGCCAGAATTTGGCTCCAAAATATGGCTCAGGCGTCGAAATTGGGATGTTTGGGATATTTTGAAAACTGCAGGGGAGTTTGTGCAAAATGTGACTCACTGCCGCTTTCAGTACTTAGCATATGTTGGGTATAAAAAGTCGTAATATCAAACTGCGAATACGTGCATAGAGCCGGAATTTGGCTCCAAAACATGGCTCAGACCTCGAAATTCGAATGTTTGGGATATTTTGAAAACTGGAGGGAGGTTTGGGACAAATGTGACCAAACGCCGCTTTCAGGACTTGGCATATGTTGGGTATAAAAAGTCGTAATTTCAAACTGCAAATACGTGCAGAGATCCAGAATTTGGCTCCAAAATATGGCTCAGGCCTCGATATTAGGATGTTTGGGATATTTTGAAAACTGCAGAGGGGATTGGGACAAATGTGACCAAACGCCGCTTCCAGCACTTGGCATATGTTGGGTATAAAAAAGTCGCAATTTCAAACTGCGAATACGTGCAGAGAGCCTGAATTTGGCTGCAAAATATGGCTAAGGCCTCGAAATTGGGATATTATTTTGCAAAATGTGACTCACTGCCGCTTTCAGTACTTGGCATATGTTGGGTATAAAATTCGTAATATAAAACTGCGAATACTTGCAGAGAGCCAGAATTTGGCTCCAAAATATGGCTCAGGCCTCGATATAGGGATGTTTGGGATATTTTGAAAACTGCAGGAAGGTTTGGGACAAATGTGACCAAAAGCCGCTTCCAGCACTTGGCATATGTTGGGTATAAAAAAGTCGCAATTTCAAACTGCGAACACGTGCAGAGAGCCAGAATTTGGCTCCAAAATATGGCTCAGGGCCTCGAAATTGGGATATCTGGGATATTTTGAAAACTATAGGGGAGATTGTGCAAATTGTGACTCTGCCGTTGTCAGGACTAGGCATATGTTGGGTATAAAAAGTCGTAATTTATAACTGCGAATACATGCAAAAAGCCAGAATTTGGCTTCAAAATATGGCTCAGGCCTCGATATTGGGATATTAGGGATATTTTGAAAACTGCAGGGATGTTTGGGACAAATGTGACCAAACGCCGCTTTCAGTACTTAGCATATATTGGGTATAAAAATATGCAATTTCAAACAGCGAATACGTGCAGTGTGCCAGAATTTGGCTCCAAAATATGGCTCAGGCCTCGAAATTGGGATGTTTGGGATATTTTGAAAACTGCAGGGGAGTTTGTGCAAAATGTTACTCACTGCCGCGTCCAGTTCTTGGCATATGTTGGGTATAAAAAGTCGTAATATCAAACTGCGAATACGTGCAGAGAGCCAGAATTTGGCTCCAAAATATGGCTCAGGCCTCGAAATTGGGATGTTTGGGATATTTTGAAAACTGCAGGGGACTTTGTGCAAAATGTGACTCACTGCCGCTTTCAGTACTTAGCATATGTTGGGTATAAAAAGTCGTAATATCAAACTGCGAATACGTGCATAGAGCCAGAATTTGGCTCCAAAACATGGCTCAGACCTCGAAATTCGAATGTTTGGGATATTTTGAAAACTGGAGGGAGGTTTGGGACAAATGTGACCAAACGCCGCTTTCAGGACTTGGCATATGTTGGGTATAAAAAGTCGTAATTTCAAACTGCAAATACGTGCAGAGATCCAGAATTTGGCTCCAAAATATGGCTCAGGCCTCGATATTAGGATGTTTGGGATATTTTGAAAACTGCAGAGGGGATATGGACAAATGTGACCAAACGCCGCTTCCAGCACTTGGCATATGTTGGGTATAATAAAGTCGCAATTTCAAACTGCGAATACGTGCAGAGAGCCTGAATTTGGCTGCAAAATATGGCTAAGGCCTCGAAATTGGGATATTATTTTGCAAAATGTGACTCACTGCCGCTTTCAGTACTTAGCATATGTTGGGTATAAAATTCGTAATATAAAACTGCGAATACTTGCAGAGAGCCAGAATTTGGCTCCAAAATATGGCTCAGGCCTCGATATAGGGATGTTTGGGATATTTTGAAAACTGCAGGAAGGTTTGGGACAAATGTGACCAAAAGCCGCTTCCAGCACTTGGCATATGTTGGGTATAAAAAAGTCGCAATTTCAAACTGCGAACACGTGCAGAGAGCCAGAATTTGGCTCCAAAATATGGCTCAGGGCCTCGAAATTGGGATATCTGGGATATTTTGAAAACTATAGGGGAGATTGTGCAAATTGTGACTCTGCCGTTGTCAGGACTAGGCATATGTTGGGTATAAAAAGTCGTAATTTATAACTGCGAATACATGCAAAAAGCCAGAATTTGGCTTCAAAATATGGCTCAGGCCTCGATATTGGGATATTAGGGATATTTTGAAAACTGCAGGGATGTTTGGGACAAATGTGACCAAACGCCGCTTTCAGTACTTAGCATATATTGGGTATAAAAATATGCAATTTCAAACAGCGAATACGTGCAGTGTGCCAGAATTTGGCTCCAAAATATGGCTCAGGCCTCGAAATTGGGATGTTTGGGATATTTTGAAAACTGCAGGGGAGTTTGTGCAAAATGTTACTCACTGCCGCGTCCAGTTCTTGGCATATGTTGGGTATAAAAAGTCGTAATATCAAACTGCGAATACGTGCAGAGAGCCAGAATTTGGCTCCAAAATATGGCTCAGGCCTCGAAATTGGGATATTTGGGATATTTTGAAAACTGGAGGGGAGTTTGTGCAAAATGTGACTCACTGCCGCTTTCAGTACTTGGCATATGTTGGGTATAAAATTCGTAATATCAAACTGCGAATACTTGCAGAGAGCCAGAATTTGGCTCCAAAATATGGCTCAGGCCTCGATATAGGGATGTTTGGGATATATTGAAAACTGCAGGAAGGTTTGGGACAAATGTGACCAAGCGCCGCTTTCAGTACTTAGTATATGTTGGGTATAAAAAACCGTAATTTCAAACTGCGAATACGTGCAGAGAGCCAGAATTTGGCTACAAAATATGGCTCAGGCCTCGAAATTGGGATGTTTGGGATATTTTGAAAACTGCAGGGGACTTTGGGACAAATATGACCAAACGCCGCTTTCGGTACTTTACATATGTTGGGTATAAAAGTCGTAATTTCAAACTGCGAATACGTGCGAAGAGCCTGAATTTGGCTCCAAAATATGGCTCAGGCCTCGGAATTGGGATATTTGGGATATTTTGAAAACTGCAAGGAGGTTTGGGACAAATGTGACCAAAAGCCGCTTTCAATACTTCGCATATGTTGGGTATAAAAAGTCGTAATTTCAAACTACGAATACGTGCAGAGAGCCAGAATTTAGCTCCAAAATATGGCTCAAGGCTCGAAATTGGGATATTTGGGATATTTCGAAAATTGCAGGGGAGTTTGTGCAAAATGTGACTCGCTGCCGCTTTCAGGACTTCGTATATGTTGGGTATAAAAATTCGTAATAACAAACTGCGAATACGTACAGAGAGCCAGAATTTAGCTCCAAAATATGGCTCAGGCCTCGATATTGGGATGTTTGGGATATTTAGAAAACTGCAGGAAGATTTGGGACAAATGTGACCAAACGCCGCTTTCAGTACTTGGCATATGTTGGGTATAAAAATCGTTATTTTAAACTGCGAATACGTGCAGAGAGCCAGAATTGGGCTCCAAAATATGGCTCAGGCCTCGAAATTGGGATATTTGGGATATTTCGAAAACTGCAGGGGAGTTTGTGCAAAATGTAACTCATTGCCGCTTTCAGTACTTGGCATATGTTGGGTATAATAAGTTGTAATTTCAAACTGCGAATACGTGCAGAGAGCCAAAATTTGGCTCCAAAATATGGCTCAGGCGTCGAAATTGGGATGTTTGGGATGTTTTGAAAATTGCAGGGGAGTTTGTGCAAAATGTGACTCACTGCCGCTTTCAGTACTTTGCATATGTTGGGTATAAAATTCGTATTATCAAACTGCGAAAACGTGCAGAGAGCCAGAATTTGGCTAAAAAATATGGCTCAGGCCTCGATATTGGGATGTTTGGGATATTTTGAAAACTGCAGGAAGGTTTGGGACAAATGTGACTCACTGCCGCTTTCTGTACTTTGCATATGTTGGGTATAAAAAGTCGTAATATCAAACTGCGAATACGTGCAAAGAGCCAGAATTTGGCCCCAAAATATGGCTCAGGCCTCGAAATTGGGATGTTTGGGATATTTTGAAAACTGGAGGGAGGTTTGGGACAAATGTGACCAAACGCCGCTTTCAGGACTTGGCATATGTTGGGTATAAAAAGTCGCAATTTCAAACTGCGAATACATGCAGAGAGCCAGAATTTGACTCCAAAATATAGCTCAGGCCTCGAAATTGGGATGTTAGGGATATTTTGAAAACTGCAGGGGACTTTGGGATAAATATGACCTAAAGCTGCTTTCGGTACTTGACATATGTTGGGTATAAAAAGTCGTAATTTCAAACTGCGAATACGTGCAGAGAGCCTGAATTTGGCTCCAAAATATGGCTCAGGCCACGAAATTGGGATATATGGAATATTTTGAAAACTGCAAGGAGGTTTGGGACAAATGTGACTAAACGCCTCTTTCAGTACTTCGCATATGTTGGGTATAAAAAGTCGATATTTCAAACTGCGAATACGTGGAGAGAGCCAGAATTTGGCTCCAAAATATGACTCAGGCCTCGAAATTGGGATATTTGGGATATTTCAAAAACTGCAGGGGAGTTTGTGCAAAATGTAACTCATTGTCGCTTCCAGTACTTGGTATATGTTGGGTATAATAAGTTGTAATTTCAAACTGCGAATACGTGCAGAGAGCCAGAATTTGGCTCCAAAATATGGCTCAGTCCTCGATATTGGGATATTTGGGATATTTTGAAAACTGCAGGGGGGATTGGGACATATGTGACCAAACGCCACTTTCAGTACTTCGCATATGTTGGGTATAAAAAAGTCGTAATATCAAACTGCGAATACGTGCAGAGAGCCAGAATTTGGCTCCAAAATATGGCTCAGGCGTCGAAATTGGGATGTTTGGGATATTTTGAAAACTGCAGGGGAGTTTGTGCAAAATGTGACTCACTGCCGCTTTCAGTACTTAGCATATGTTGGGTATAAAAAGTCGTAATATCAAACTGCGAATACGTGCATAGAGCCAGAATTTGGCTCCAAAATATGGCTCAGGCCTCGAATTGGAATGTTTGGGATATTTTGAAAACTGGAGAGAGGTTTGGGACAAATGTGACCAAACGCCGCTTTCAGGACTTGGCATATGTTGGGTATAAAAAGTCGTAACTTCAAACTGCGAATACGTGCAGAGATCCAGAATTTGGCTCCAAATATGGCTCAGGCCTCGATATTAGGATGTTTGGGATATTTTGAAAACTGCAGAGTGGATTGGGACAAATGTGACCAAACGCCGCTTCCAGCACTTGGCATATGTTGGGTATAAAAAAGTCGCAATTTCAAACTGCGAGTACGTGCAGAGAGCCTTAATTTGGCTCCAAAATATGGCTCAGGCCTCGAAATTGGGATGTTTGGGATATTTTGTAAACTGCAGGGGAGTTTGTTAAAAATGTGACTCACTGCTGCGTCCAGTACTTGGCATATGTTGGGTTTAAAAAGTCGTAATATCAAACTGCGAATACGTGCAGAGAGCCAAAATTTGGCTCCAAAATATGGCTCAGGCCTCGTAATTAGGATATTTGGGTTATTTTGAAAACTGCAGGGAGGTTTGGGATAAATGTGACCAAACGTCGCTTTCAGTACTTGGCATATGTTGAGTATAAAAAATTCGCAATTTCAAACTGCGAATACGTGCAGAGAGCCAGAATTTGGCTACAAAATATTGCACAGGCCTCGAAATTTGGATGTTTGGGATATTTTGAAAACTGCAGGGGACTCTGGGACAAATATGACCAAACGCCGCTTTCGGTACTTGACATATGTTGGGTATAAAAAGTCGTAATTTCAAACTGCGAATACGTGCAGAGAGCCAGAATTTGGCTCCAAAATATGGCTCAAGGCTCGAAATTGGGATATTTGGGATATTTCGAAAATTGCAGGGGAGTTTGTGCAAAATGTGACTCACTGCCGCTTTCAGGACTTGGCATATGTTGGGTATAAAAAGTCGTTATTTCAAACTGCAAATACGTGCAGAGAGCCAGAATTTGGCTCCAAAATATGGCTCAGGCCTCGAAATTGGGATATTTGGGATATTTCGAAAACTGCAGGGGAGTTTGTGCAAAATGTAATTCATTGCCGCTTTCAGTACTTGGCATATGTTGGGTATAATAAGATGTAATTTCAAACTGCGAATATGTGCAGAGAGCCAGAATTTGGCTCCAAAATATGGCTCAGTCCTCGATATTGGGATATTTGGGATATTTTGAAAACTGCAGGGGGGATTGGGACATATGTGACCAAACGCCACTTTCAGTACTTCGCATATGTTGGGTATAAAAAAGTCGTAATATTAAACTGCGAATACGTGCAGAGAGCCAGAATTTGGCTCCAAAATATGGCTCAGGCGTCGAAATTGGGATGTTTGGGATATTTTGAAAACTGCAGGGGAGTTTGTGCAAAATGTGACTCACTGCCGCTTTCAGTACTTAGCATATGTTGGGTATAAAAAGTCGTAATATCAAACTGCGAATACGTGCATAGAGCCAGAATTTGGCTCCAAAATATGGCTCAGGCCTCGAAATTGGAATGTTTGGGATATTTTGAAAACTGGAGAGAGGTTTGGGACAAATGTGACCAAACGCCGCTTTCAGGACTTGGCATATGTTGGGTATAAAAAGTCGTAACTTCAAACTGCGAATACGTGCAGAGATCCAGAATTTGGCTCCAAAATATGGCTCAGGCCTCGATATTAGGATGTTTGGGATATTTTGAAAACTGCAGAGTGGATTGGGACAAATGTGACCAAACGCCGCTTCCAGCACTTGGCATATGTTGGGTATAAAAAAGTCGCAATTTCAAACTGCGAGTACGTGCAGAGAGCCTTAATTTGGCTCCAAAATATGGCTCAGGCCTCGAAATTGGGATGTTTGGGATATTTGAAAACTGCAGGGGAGTTTGTTAAAAATGTGACCCACTGCTGCGTCCAGTACTTGGCATATGTTGGGTTTAAAAAGTCGTAATATCAAACTGCGAATACGTGCAGAGAGCCAAAATTTGGCTCCAAAATATGGCTCAGGCCTCGTAATTAGGATATTTGGGTTATTTTGAAAACTGCAGGGAGGTTTGGGATAAATGTGACCAAACGTCGCTTTCAGTACTTGGCATATGTTGAGTATAAAAAAATTCGCAATTTCAAACTGCGAATACGTGCAGAGAGCCAGAATTTGGCTACAAAATATTGCACAGGCCTCGAAATTTGGATGTTTGGGATATTTTGAAAACTGCAGGGGACTTTGGGACAAATATGACCAAACGCCGCTTTCGGTACTTGACATATGTTGGGTATAAAAAGTCGTAATTTCAAACTGCGAATACGTGCAGAGAGCCAGAATTTGGCTCCAAAATATGGCTCAAGGCTCGAAATTGGGATATTTGGGATATTTCGAAAATTGCAGGGGAGTTTGTGCAAAATGTGACTCACTGCCGCTTTCAGGACTTGGCATATGTTGGGTATAAAAAGTCGTTATTTCAAACTGCAAATACGTGCAGAGAGCCAGAATTTGGCTCCAAAATATGGCTCAGGCCTCGAAATTGGGATATTTGGGATATTTCGAAAACTGCAGGGGAGTTTGTGCAAAATGTAATTCATTGCCGCTTTCAGTACTTGGCATATGTTGGGTATAATAAGATATAATTTCAAACTGCAAATATGTGCAGAGAGCCAGAATTTGGCTCCAAAATATGGCTCAGTCCTCGATATTGGGATATTTGGGATATTTTGAAAACTGCAGGGGGGATTGGGACAAATGTGACCAAACGCCACTTTCAGTACTTCGCATATGTTGGGTATAAAAAAGTTGTAATATCAAACTGCGAATACGTGCAGAGAGCCTGAATTTGGCTCCAAAATATGGCTCAGGCGTCGAAATTGTGATGTTTGGGATGTTTTGAAAATTGCAGGGGAGTTTGTGCAAAATGTGACTCACTGCCGCTTTCAGTACTCTGCATATGTTGGGTATAAAATTCGTATTATCAAACTGCGAAAACGTGCAGAGAGCCAGAATTTGGCTAAAAAATATGGCTCAGGCCTCGATATTGGGATGTTTGGGATATTTTGAAAACTGCAGGAAGGTTTGGGACAAATGTGACTCACTGCCGCTTTCTGTACTTCGCATATGTTGGGTATAAAAAGTCGTAATATCAAACTGCGAATACGTGCAAAGAGCCAGAATTTGGCTACAAAATATGGCTCAGGCCTCGAAATTGGGATGTTTGGGATATTTTGAAAACTGGAGGGAGGTTTGGACAAATGTGACCAAACGCCGCTTTCAATACTTGGCATACTTTGGGTATAAAAATTCGTAATTTCAAACTGCGAATACATGCAGAGAGCCAGAATTTGACTCCAAAATATGGCTCAGGCCTCGAAATTAGGATTTTTTGGATATTTAGAAAACTGCAGGGGAGTTGGTGCAAAATGTGACTCTCTGCCGTTTTCAGGACTTGGCATATGTTGGGTATAAAAAAGTCGCAATTTGAAACTGCGAATACGTGTAGAGAGCCAGAATTTGGCTCCAAAATATGGCTCAGGCCTCGAAATTGGGATGTTAGGGATATTTTGAAAACTGCAGGGGACTTTGGGATAAATATGACCTAACACTGCTTTCTATACTTGACATATGTTGGGTATAAAAAGTCGTAATTTCAAACTGCGAATACGTGCAGAGAGCCTGAATTTGGCTCCAAAATATGGCTCAGGCCTCGAAATTTGGATATATGGAATATTTTGAAAACTGTAAGGAGGTTTGGGACAAATGTGACTAAACGCCGCTTTCAGTACTTCGCATATGTTGGGTATAAAAAAGTCGATATTTCAAACTGCGAATACGTGCAGAGAGCCAGAATTTGGCTCCAAAATATGACTCAGGACTCGAATTGGGATATTTGGGATATTTCAAAAACTGCAGGGGAGTTTGTGCAAAATGTAACTCATTGTCGCTTCCAGTACTTGGTATATGTTGAGTATAATAAGTTGTAATTTAAAACTGCGAATACGTGCAGAGAGCCAGAATTTGGCTCCAAAATATGGCTCAGTCCTCGATATTGGGATATTTGGGATATTTTGAAAACTGCAGGGGGGATTGGGACAAATGTGACCAAACGCACAATTTCAGTACTTCGCATATGTTGGGTATTAAAAAGTCGTAATATCAAACTGCGAATACGTGCAGAGAGCCAGAATTTGGCTCCAAAATATGGCTCAGGCGTCGAAATTGGGATGTTTGGGATATTTTGAAAACTGCAGGGGAGTTTGTGCAAAATGTGACTCACTGCCGCTTTCAGTACTTAGCATATGTTGGGTATAAAAAGTCGTAATATCAAACTGCGAATACGTGCATAGAGCCAGAATTTGGCTCCAAAATATGGCTCAGGCCTCGAAATTGGAATGTTTGGGATATTTTGAAAACTGGAGAGAGGTTTGGGACAAATGTGACCAAACGCCGCTTTCAGGACTTGGCATATGTTGGGTATAAAAAAGTCGTAACTTCAAACTGCGAATACGTGCAGAGATCCAGAATTTGGCTCCAAAATATGGCTCAGGCCTCGATATTAGGATGTTTGGGATATTTTGAAACTGCAGAGTGGATTGGGACAAATGTGACCAAACGCCGCTTCCAGCACTTGGCATATGTTGGGTATAAAAAAGTCGCAATTTCAAACTGCGAATACGTGCAGAGAGCTTTAATTTGGCTCCAAAATATGGCTCAGGCCTCGAAATTGGGATGTTTGGGATATTTTGAAAACTGCAGGGGAGTTTGTTAAAAATGTGACTCACTGCTGCGTCCATTACTTGGCATATGTTGGGTTTAAAAAGTCGTAATATCAAACTGCGAATACGTGCAGAGAGCCAAAATTGGCTCCAAAATATGGCTCAAGGCTCGAAATTGGGATATTTGGGATATTTCGAAAATTGCAGGGGAGTTTGTGCAAAATGTGACTCACTGCCGCTTTCAGGACTTGGCATATGTTGGGTATAAAAAGTCGTTATTTCAACTGCAAATACGTGCAGAGAGCCAGAATTTGGCTCCAAAATATGCTCAGGCCTCGAAATTAGGATATTTGGGATATTTCGAAAACTGCAGGGAGTTTGTGCAAAATGTAATTCATTGCCGCTTTCAGTACTTGGCATATGTTGGGTATAATAAGATGTAATTTCAAACTGCGAATACGTGCAGAGAGCCAGAATTTGGCTCCAAAATATGGCTCAGTCCTCGATATTGGGATATTTGGGATATTTTGAAAACTGCAGGGGGGATTGGGACAAATGTGACCAAACGCCACTTTCAGTACTTCGCATATGTTGGATATAAAAAGTCGCAATTTCAAACTGCGAATACGTGCAGAGAACCTGAATTTGGCTCCAAAATATGTCTCAGGCCTAGAAATTGGGAAATTTGGGATATTTCGAAAACTGCAGGGAGTTTGTGCAAAATGTGACTCACTGCCGCTTTCAGGACTTGGCATATGTTGGGTATAAAATTCGTATTATCAAACTGCGAATACGTGCAAAGAGCCAGAATTTGGCCCAAAAATATGGCTCAGGCCTCGAAATTGGGATGTTTGGGATATTTTGAAAACTGGAGGGAGGTTTGGGACAAATGTGACCAAACGCCGCTTTCAGGACTTGGCATATGTTGGGTATAAAAAGTCGCAATTTCAAACTGCGAATACATGCAGAGAGCCAGAATTTGACTCCAAAATATGGCTCAGGCCTCGAAATTAGGATTTTTTGGATATTTAGAAAACTGCAGGGGAGTTGGTGCAAAATGTGACTCTCTGCCGTTTTCAGGACTTGGCATATGTTGGGTATAAAAAATTCGCAATTTCAAACTGCGAATATGTGTAGAGAGCCAGAATTTGGCTCCAAAATATGGCTCAGGCCTCGAAATTGGGATGTTAGGGATATTTTGAAAACTGCAGGGGACTTTGGGATAAATATGACCTAAAGCTGCTTTCGGTACTTGACATATGTTGGGTATAAAAAGTCGTAATTTCAAACTGCGAATACGTGCAGAGAGCCTGAATTTGGCTCCAAAATATGGCTCAGGCCTCGAAATTGGGATATATGGAATATTTTGAAAACTGCAAGGAGGTTTGGGACAAATGTGACTAAACGCCTCTTTCAGTACTTCGCATATGTTGGGTATAAAAATTCGATATTTCAAACTGCGAATACGTGGAGAGAGCCAGAATTTGGCTCCAAAATATGACTCAGGCCTCGAAATTGGGATATTTGGGATATTTCAAAAACTGCAGGGGAGTTTGTGCAAAATGTAACTCATTGTCGCTTCCAGTACTTGGTATATGTTGGGTATAATAAGTTGTAATTTCAAACTGCGAATACGTGCAGAGAGCCAGAATTTGGCTCCAAAATATGGCTCAGTCCTCGATATTGGGATATGTGGGATATTTTGAAAACTGCAGGGGGGATTGGGACATATGTGACCAAACGCCACTTTCAGTACTTCGCATATGTTGGGTATAAAAAGTCGTAATATCAAACTGCGAATACGTGCAGAGAGCCTGAATTTGGCTCCAAAATATGGCTCAGGCGTCGAAATTGGGATGTTTGGGATATTTTGAAAACTGCAGGGGAGTTTGTGCAAAATGTGACTCACTGCCGCTTTCAGTACTTAGCATATGTTGGGTATAAAAAGTCGTAATATCAAACTGCGAATACGTGCATAGAGCCAGAATTTGGCTCCAAAATATGGCTCAGGCCTCGAAATTGGAATGTTTGGGATATTTTGAAAACTGGAGAGAGGTTGGGACAAATGTGACCAAACGCAGCTTTCAGGACTTGGCATATGTTGGGTATAAAAAAGTCGTAATTTAAACTGCGAATAAGTGCAGAGATCCAGAATTTGGCTCCAAAATATGCTCAGGCCTCGATATTAGGATGTTTGTGATATTTTGAAAACTGCAGAGGGGATTGGGACAAATGTGACCAAACGCCGCTTCCAGCACTTGGCATATGTTGGGTATAAAAAGTCGCAATTTCAAACTGCGAATACGTGCAGAGAGCCTGAATTTGGCTCCAAAAATGTCTCAGGCCTCGAAATTGGGAAATTTGGGATATTTCGAAAACTGCAGGGAGTTTGTGCAAAATGTGACTCACTGCCGCTTTCAGGACTTGGCATATGTTGGGTATAAAAAGATGTAATATCAAACTGCGAATACGTGCATAGAGCCAGAGTTTGGCTCCAAAATATGGCTCAGGTCTCGAAATTAGGATGTTTGGGATATTTTAAAAACTGGAGGGAGGTTTGGGACAAATGTGACCAAACGCCGCTTTCAGCACTTGGCATATATTGTTTATAAAAAAGTCGCAATTTCAAACTGCGAAAACGTGCAGAGAGCCTGAATTTGGCTCCAAAATATGGCTCAGGCCTCAAAATTGGGATATTTGGGATATTTTGAAAACTGGAGGGGAGTTTGTGCAAATGTGACTCACTGCCATTTTCAGTACTTGGCATATGTTGGGTATAAAATTCGCAATATCAAACTGCGAATACTTGCAGAGAGCCAGAATTTGGCTCCAAAATATGGCTCAGGCCTCGATATAGGGATGTTTGGAATATTTTGAAAACTGCAGGAAGGTTTTGGACAAATGTGACCAAACGCCGCTTTCAGTACTTCGCATATGTTGGGTATAAAAAATTCGTAATTTCAAACTGCGAATATGTGCAGAGAGCCAGAATTTGGCTCCAAAATATAGCTCAGGCCTCGAAATTGGGATGTTTGGGATATTTTGAAAACTGCAGGGAGTTTGTTCAAATGTGACTCACTGCTGCGTCCAGTACTTGGCATATGTTGGGTTTAAAAAGTCGTAATATCAAACTGCGAATACGTGCAGAGAGCCAAAATTTGGCTCCAAAATATTGCTCAGGCCTCGTAATTAGGATATTTGGGTTATTTTGAAAACTGCAGGGAGGTTTGGGACAAATGTGACCAAACGCCGCTTTCAGTACTTGGCATATGTTGGGTATAAAAAATTCGCAGTTTCAAACTGCGAATACGTGCAGAGAGCCAGAATTTGGCTCCAAAATATTGCTCAGGCCTCGAAATTGTGATGTTTGGGATATTTTGAAAACTGCAGGGGACTTTCGGACAATTATGACCAAACGCCGCTTTCGGTACTTGACATATGTTGGGTATAAAAAGTCGTAATTTCAAACTGCGAATACGTGCAGAGAGCCTGAATTTGGCTCTAAAATATGGCTCAGGCCTCGAAATTGGGATATATGGAATATTTTGAAAACTGCAAAGAGGTTTGGGACAAATGTGACCAAACGCCGCTTTCAGTACTTCGCTATGTTGGGTATAAAAATTCGTAATTTCAAACTGCGAATACGTGCAGAGAACCAGAATTTGGCTCCAAAATATGGCTCAGGCCTCGAAATTGGGATGTTTGGGATATTTTGAAAATTGCAGGGGAGTTTGTGCAAAATGTGACTCACTGCCGAGTCCAGTTCTTGGCATATGTTGGGTATAAAAGTCGTAATATCAAACTGCGAATACGTGCAGAGAGCCAGAATTTGGCTCTAAATATGGCTCAGGCCTCGAAATTGGGATATTTGGGATATTTTGAAAACTGGAGGGGAGTTTGTGCAAAATGTGACTCACTGCCGCTTTCAGTACTTGGCATATGTTGGGTATAAAAAGTCGTAATATCAAACTGCGAATACTTGCAGAGAGCCAAAATTTGGCTCCAAAATATGGCTCAGGCCTCGAAATTGGGATGTTAGGGATATTTTGAAACTGCAGGGACTTTGGGACAAATATGACCTAACGCTGCTTTCGGTACTTGACATATGTTGGGTATAAAAAGTCGTAATTTCAAACTGCGAATACGTGCAGAGAGCCTGAATTTGGCTCCAAAATATGGCTCAGGCCTCGAAATTGGGATATATGGAATATTTTGAAAACTGCAAGGAGGTTTGGGACAAATGTGACTAAACGCCGCTTTCAGTACTTCGCATATGTTGGTATAAAAAGTCGATATTTCAAACTGCGAATACGTGCAGAGAGCCAGAATTTGGCTCCAAAATATGACTCAGGCCTCGAAATTGGGATATTTGGGATATTTAAAAAACTGCGGGGGAGTTGTGCAAAATGTAACTCATTGTCGCTTCCAGTACTTGGTATATGTTGGGTATAATAATTGTAATTTCAAACTGCGAATACGTGCAGAGAGCCAGAATTTGGCTACAAAATATTGCTCAGGCCTCGAATTGGGATGTTTGGGATATTTTGAAAACTGCAGGGGACTTTGGGACAAATATGACCAAACGCCGCTTTCGGTACTTGACATATGTTGGGTATAAAAAGTCGTAATTTCAAACTGCGAATACGTGCAGAGAGCCAGAATTTGGCTCCAAAATATGGCTCAAGGCTCGAAATTGGGATATTTGGGATATTTCGAAAACTGCATGGGAGTTTGTGCAAAATGTAATTCATTGCCGCTTTCAGTACTTG